>NW_027150858.1:0-600000 GCF_020186115.1 Histomonas meleagridis
AAAAGTGTCATTACTTGTTGTAATACCAATTAATGAAATACATAATCGAAAATCACAACATCGGATTATTATTATTAATATTAAATTCTTAGATAACAATGAATCTGAAATTAATCACCTATTTCATGTGTTTAAATCAATGTGTTGATGTTTTCTCATTTATTTTAACTCCTCATTGCTTAAGAAGTATTTGAACTTATGATTGTTTTGTGTTGCTAAATCAAGTGCTATATTAAATATTTTGAATAATTTCCATATATTATTTTGAAATATCAAATTATTAAAATAAATATCAAATAAAACAAATAAATATCTTCAGCATCAATATCAATTTTTTTTTGCTATAAAATATATTTGACAAGTTCAATATTTCCCGAATTTGAAGAATATGATAAAATATAGGATGTTCCACCCCAACTGTAGTATCTCACTCATTTTTTAAGTTTTTTTTAAATTTATTAATAAAAATGAAATGTTTATTAGATATACTCTCCATTTGTTTCGATAACTTTTTTAAGTTTTATTTCCCATTCGTCAAAAACGCTTTGCAAAGTTTCTTTTGGTACATTTAATAATATTGAAGTCACTTTTTCTACGACCTCTTCTCTACTCTCATATTGAAATTCTTTCATTTTTCCTTTTACATACCCAAATAGGAAAAAGTATGAAGGAGCTATATCTGGGGAGTAGGGGGGATGAGGTGCCCTTTTGAGCTTGTTGGAGTCCATATATAAAGTTGTGAATCTCGACGTATGCGGTTTTGCATTGTCGGCATGTACAGTAATTTTTCTTGTGTCATTTTTAGGATTTGTACCATTCTTTTTGGATAGCTCTGATAAAATATATTTTGAATAATATTGTGAATTAAATGTTTATCCCTTTGAAAGAAAGTCAATAACTTTAAATCCGTGGGGATTCCAAAAAATTGTCAACATTACTTTTTTTTGCGTAATAGTCCTTTTGCTTATTGTACCTCGTGGTGTTCTTCGTGGTATCCATTATCGAACATAATAATAATAATCATATTAAAACCAGGACTCGTCACCTGTTATAAAATATTTATAATTGTTATGTCTTGCAATCTCTAATGTCTTTAAAAGTTGAATTGATTTAGTGACTCTTTGTTTTTTAATATCTTCCGTCAGTAAATGTGGAACCCACTTTAGAGGTTTATTTTCATAGCCAAGCTTTTCAGTAAGATGCCTATATACAGTAGTGTTTGGAATCTCTGTTAACTTAGCTATTTGTCTTATTGAAGCATATGGAAATTTATCTAAAATTTCCAAAATTTTTAAATCAACATTTTCGTCAATAGGGGTAATCGGTTCACTAATGTTAGGTGACATTGTTTGATTAAAACTTCTTTGTCTGAGGTATTTACATCTGTTGAATATGAAATACATTCATTGCCCAATATGATTTCCATTTCGGTATGAATCGCTTTTGCTGACATTCCCTTCATCGCGAGATATATTGTGATTGATTTTTGATCAAGCTCCATAATGGAGGGGTAAAAATTTTAAACGTCATTTTTTTGCATTCAATTAAAGAAAAATCGATTATTAGTTAATGATAGACTTGACAAAAATTATTTTTAAATAAAAAACAAAACCCATTAAATTTAGTGTTTTTATTTATATAAAAAATATTATTGTATCTATTCTATATAAAGAGATACTACGGTAGGGGTGGAACACCCTATATTTTTTGGGATTTTATAATAATAAATAAGAAGAAAATATTCGAATAAAAACAAGTTACCGATCTTTGCTGATTCATTTATAATATCATCATCAATTTTCAATCCATTTTCAAGTAAAAATAAAAAGATTTCATAGTTATGATATAAAATACAAAACTTTCCTAATTCTTCTAAATTGTTAATTTCAATGATTTTATTATCATAAAAATATTTAAAGATATCATTTTGATGAAATTGTATTGCTGTTTCATATGAACCTTTAAATGTTGAATGATTTTGTTCACATAAATGAATGATTTCTGCATTTCCACCTGCAATTGCATATTTACCTGTGTTATTTACATTTGCACCATTCAATAATAAATATTTAGAACATTCATTTGAGCCAAAAAATGCTGTATAATCAATTAATGTAACATTCCATTGATTAATAAATGAACATCTTTCATAAATTGATTTGGGAATTATTTGATTAAAATAAAAATTCGCCTGTGATGAAATTTTTTGAAGTTTTTCAACATCATCATTCCGTATTATTTTTGCGATTCCAAATGTATTATTTCCTTCTTTTATTAAATGTTTATGAAGTTCCCATTCATTCTTTGATAGTTTATCATAATTTTCTTGGATTTGCCCAAAATAATTATCTTTTTCTAATTCATTAATTTCTTCTTCAGACATATAATGTATAAAATATGGAACATCTATATCTTTAGCAATTTTTGGTTCAATGTATTTATTTTCAATCAAATACTCAAGAATATAATGTTTCTTGATTTAATTCGTGCTCAAGCAAAAGGAAACATGTAAATGCAAAAAATTTTGGGTTTGTTGTTATTCTCTTCATATTGTTCAATTTTTTTTATAAAATCAAAATAAATTTCATAGTGATTTATTCGCATACTAAAAAGTATATATATCATTTGACTAATAACAAGGTTAAATGAGTAAAAATGGTTTCCATCAAATTGAGTGATTAACGAATTAAACGATTGAATAATATTGTCTTCATTCAAGTTGAAAATCATTTGTTTAATGAATACAAGGAATTCCCATTTGTTGTGAATTATTTGTTTCGTTTTTGTTTCTTTACTTTGATTGTTCATTTTGGATTTTTTTGTTTTTTTGGTATGCTGGCTTTCAATAACTTCAAATTTCGAAATAAACAATTTAAAAACCTGAAGGACATGAACGATTAGTATAGTATACAATTTTTTGGTTCCCAAAGGCAAATCTTGTAATGTAAGGAAAAGAGGTAGGATAAGCTTCTAACAACACATGCATAATACTACTTCACAGTGAGATTAGCTTACTGATCTTTTAACAAATTTATGAAATGATAAATTGATTATGATCTTAAGATTACTTATATTGTACAAAAAAAAACGCAATATAAATAAACTCAAATAGTCAAGCAATGTAATTTTGGTTGATATTTTTATTAAACTTTGAGAATTTTGGTGATTTTTTGTGTTTTACCCCACCAAGAAACAGGGGTTTTCCTGCCACTGTCTATTTAAGAAACTTTGATAGCTCTTTTAACTCAAAATGTTTCTATTATAAATTGGCTTATATTTAGAAATGGTTTAGCTTTTGCTTACTTAAATCTAGATTTATCTAAAATTAAAACAATTTCTTTATCTCAATTGATTTTCATATAACATTTATTTTTTCATGAAATCTTCATTAAGTTACATGTTGAAACCTTGTTATCATAGGCATTTTGTTTTCCAAATATTTTTCATTTGGTCATTGGTCAATTTTCTCGATAATTCTTTCAATATTAGCCAAAATAGCAGCAAAGTCTGGCGGAGATTCATATTTTTCCATTAATTCAATTTCAATTTCTTGAATTTCATTTACAATATCTTCTGTTGGTTCTTCAGCAAATTGTTTTTCATATGCAACCATTGACCTCATAAGATTGTCAATCTCTTCGACTTGCTTATACATTTTTTTTAAGTCTTCCAAAAGTTTTTCCAAAACAAACAATTAGTGCTATTTCCCAAACGGTCGCCACTATTAAAATCCATTTCAGCTCTTCAAGAAAAATCCGATCCAAATTGTACAATATAAACACATGTATACATAGATTTCAAATACATAAATTTCATGATAATCTTGAAGTTATAAATTTACCTGAATACTCAATATATAGCGAATGTATCTAGATATCTCAAACTTTTTGACATGTCTAGATAATTATCTAAAGGTTCATGAACCTTTGTTTATTTAGATAATAAATGAAAGATATATTTGAAATACTATTTTTATATTTAATTAAAATTTGAGTTCTTTTTTCCACAAAGTAAAATAATATTATATGTTTTCTAGAAAAAACATTAAATTTAAGAAAATCATGTGGGAATTATCGATAAGTCTCTTTTTGTTGAAGCGATAAAAATCGTGTTGCTTTACAATAACCGCTGTCAAACCGACAGCTTTAAAAGGAATGTTTTTTGTTCTCCTTGCATTCATTTCTTCCGCCATAAACGGGACAATAGAATTTAAAGGGAATACCTGCGAGTTTAAAAACCAAAATTCACTTGATGATGCTATAAAATATTGCTGTAGTCAAGATGATACAAGAAAAGATTTAACGAAAATAATCATTGACTCTGGGACAATGGATAATTGCGTGATCGATGGTACTTATTATAATCTACAACATCTTGAAATATCAGAATCAGTTATTATTGCGGATAAGATATTCAATTCAACCAATTTTCGATCTGATTTCTCAAATATTTTTAATGTTTCCATATTATGTCAACTTGATTTAATAACAGAGTCATCATTTTCAGATTCCGAAAATCTTCAAGAAGTTCGTTTACCAAATGTTTTAAGTATTGGTGATCGTTGCTTTGTTAATTGTCGTCACATTCAATTTGTTGATATACCAAATGTTAAATCCATTGGTGTTAGTTCTTTTGAGTATTGTCTTCAAATCAAAACATTAGATGCACCAAATGTTGAAACAATTTCAAATCGTACATTTCTATGTTGTGAAGATTTGGTATATTTTAATACATCTCTTCGTGTTGTTCCTTCATATGCATTTTATAGATGTAATAATTTAGTTTACTTTAATTTTTCGATCACAGAAGAAATTGGTTCTTATAGCTTTTACTTTACAAATTCCGTTTCTTTAGAAGATTGTGAACATTTAACATTCATTGATGATCATGGTTTTGCTTTTTCATGGATAAGGAATGTCACAATTCCTAACATACAAGTAATTCCTGATTATTGTTTTTATACCACAAATCTTATGTCTGTTCATCTTGGTGACAAAGTTGAACTTATTGGGAAATATGCATTTTCAGCAATTAACAATTTAGAAATTTTTGAAATTAATTCAACAAAAGCAAACTTAAGTGAAGGAACATTTTATTTAACAGCGAAATTTAACGCAACTAATTTCTTTAGTAATTTAACTGTAGTACCAGAAGAAGCATTTGGTGGCTGTCTAATTGAAGAAATCGAATTAGATAAAGTACAAACAATTGATGTATCAGCATTTTCTCGATGTATTTATTTGAAAAAAGTAATTCTACAAAACGTTTCAACTATTAAAAGTTCGGCATTTGCATATTGTTATTCACTTGAAACAATTGACTTTCCAAATGTCGAAGAACTTGGCGATCATGTTTTTTATGATTGTCGCCTACTAACAAGTGCTACATTTAATAAGTTACAAAAAGTCGGAAGTTATGTTTTTCATAATTGTAAATCATTACGGAAATTTAATCCAAATGTATTAAGAGAAGTTGGCGATTATGCATTTTATTATTGTAGTTTAATTACTGATATTAATTTAAGTCATGTCGAAAACATATCGAATTATTGTTTCTGTCGATGTGAAACACTTTCTTCAATAGATATTACTGATGCTAAATCAATTGGAAATTATGCGTTTGAGAAATGTTCACATATCTCTCATTTGTCTGCGAAATTTGTTACTTCTATTGGAGATGGTTCATTTAAAGATTGCGATACTTTAGAGACTATCGATTTCCCTAATCTTATATATTGTGGTAATGAAGCTTTTCAATATGTTGAATCAGTTCAAGAATTATATTTCCCGAAACTTAAAAGTTGCGGTAATTTAATGATTGAAGGATGTTCACGACTTAGGAGAGTTACATTTGGCGAAATCGAAATAATTCCTTCAGGAATGTTTCAGGATATGAGAATCGAAGAAGTTATAACTCCGAAAGTTACAGAAATTGGAGACAACGTTTTTGAGTTATGTAGAAGTTTAAGAGAATTTAAAAATGAAAATATTACAAAAATTGGAAACAATTTTTGTAATGGATGTAGTAATTTAGAAACAATTTCACTTCCTATAATTAACGAAATTGGTAACAATTTTTGCTCAGTATGTAGTTCACTTAAAACAGTTCAATTACCAACTTTATATAAAATAGGCGATAAAGCGTTTATGAATTCTAAAGACATTGAAACGCTGGAGGGCACCCCAAAAATTATCGGCGCGGAGCCGTTTATTGGCTTTATTGAAAAATATGAAAAATATGAAAACTTTATTTCAAAAGCCGAGAAATTAGGTGATCGATTTATGTATCAATGTGTTTATCCTAGTATAGACTTACAATGGGTTAAAGAAATTGGATCTTATGCATTTGCTAATTCTAGTGTTCTGGAAAATGTTACACTTTGTATTACTGAAATCTCTGATTATATGTTTAAGGATTGTACTTCATTAAGAAATGTATGTATATTAACAGCAGAAAGAATTGGATCTCATTCATTTGATGGATGTCCAAGTTTACAAACATTAACATTTCCTTATTTAATTAATATATCTTCATATGCATTTTATAATTGCGTTAACTTAGAAATATTTAACTTTTCAGATAATATTATTAATATTGAAGAATTTGCATTTTCAGGATGCGTCAAACCAAAAGTATTTAATTTCTCTAAGATATTATCATTAAAGAGTGGAACATTTAAAGGATGTTCATCTCTTCAAGAAGTTTATATACATAATGTGACTGAATTTGATGGCGATCTTCAATTTTCTAATTGCGGAAACCTTAAGTTAGTTCATTCGCCACAATTATATCTTGTTAATGAAAGTTCCTTAAAAATATTCGAAAATTGTAAATCATTGGAACAACTTAATTTAGGTTCGAGTCCACCAGAGAAATTTAATGATTACGTTTTCGATTCAGTTGATAAAAGTTCTGCTTTTACATTATGTCTTCCAAAAAGAGATAACTACGACGGATATTATCGGGACAACATCAACCAAACGAAAACAGGCGAAACGTGGAAGAATTTATATGTTCCAATTCCATCTAATTATGAAGCTATATGTCCAGGAGTAGAAACAACCTCAAAAGGAGATAATAAGCAATATAGAATAATACTTATCATCGTGGGTTGTATTGTTATTGCCGTTGCGATTGTTGTGATAGTAGTAATAGTGATTAGAAGATCTAAAATAGAAGAAGAAAAGACAAAATCAAGACTAAGGGTAACACAATCTCTCGTAAAAGATTTTGGATGATATATAGAATAAAATCGGAAATTAAAATAAGATAACTCTTTTTTGCAACTGATCTATGTTGGAATTTAAATATTTTAGTAAACATCAATATCTATTATTTAATTAAGGAATTTAATATATTACAAAACATGAGAAATAACAATGTAAACTTTCTTAATCAAGAAAATTGTATTGAGAAACTAAACAATAGAATTCAAAAATAAGCAAAAAATCAAATTTTTGGAAGTGTTTCGAAAGATCGCTAAAATTGGAATTCTTTTATCAGAGTTGTTCTGATAGATGTGGTAAAGAAAACGTATGAAGTATTGTCAAGTTTAAATTATAAGAATTTGTCTCACATGTACTTTACTTTATGTAGTCACACTGAAACTATTTATATATTAGCAATATTATTTGATTTAAATTTAAATCAAAATTTATTATTAATCAAAACAAAACTATAAATCAACAATACACATTCACGTAAATATTTTATCGACTAACTTTGTATTAGATATTAAACCGAATTTAAAGATATGCAAAACAACATAGCAACACCAAAAAAATTGAGAGCGACGATAAAAAATCATTGAAATATTTCGGTTTGAGTTGAAATTTATTGCTTGTTATCTTGGCATATCAAAGAATGCATCCAGAAGAAAAAAAGTGTAAACAAAAACATCAAATTGAATTAGACACTTTAGCATCCATCAAAAATATAATTTTTTGTTTAAATAAAGAAAATATTTCTCTTTCATCAAATTTAATATTTCACAAAATTTGCGAAAATTATACATTATCTGCAAATTTAATAATCAGTGAAATGACATACACATTATTTATTATAAAAATGAAAGATTTTGATTTATCTTTAAATTTTTTAAAAGAAATTGAAAAATTAGAAAATTCCTATAAATGTAAATCCAACATATTTGATGTTTTCAAAGAATTTATTTTATCCAAACATACACAAGAATCAAATTATCTTCTTGAGTATATGATTGAGCATAATTTTCTTGATCCAAAATTTCATAAAAATGGATTAAATTTTTTACATCATATGTCAAGGGAAGAAAAAGTTATGTGGTATTTTTCTATCGATTGGGAGCTTCATAGGCAATATATTAAAGAAGGAGTTAATCCAAGTGAAATATCGAAAATAATTCGAAATGATGAAAATGAAAAACTTCAAGAAATTTCATCACAACCAAATTTTAATTTTAATCAAATAATTCCAAAATCAATTTATGAAAGATATTCATTTATTAATCAATATAATGTTTCATTAATTGATTATGCAGCATTTTTTGGATCAGTTAAATGTTTTAAATATTTACTTATGAATGATGCAAATGTAAATAATGCAGGTAAATATGCAATTGCAGGTGGAAATGCAGAAATCATTCATTTATGTGAACAAAATCATTCAACATTTAAAGATGCATATGAAGCTGCAATAGAATTTCATCGAAATGATATCTTTAAATATCTTTATGATAATAAAATCATTGAAATTAACAATTTAGAAAACTTAGGAAAGTTGTGTATTTTATATCATAATTATGAAATTTTATCATTTTTACTAAAGGAAGGAATGAAAATTAATGATGATATAATTAACAAATCAGCAAAAATAGGAAATTTGTTTCTTACAAAGTATTTTCTTGAAACAAATCAAATTCCAAAAAACATTTTGGTATTTTCTTCAGGAAATATTGAACTTGTACAATATTTTTTGGAGCAAAAAGGAATTGATATTAATGCTAAAAATATTTATTTGTTTTATTTAAATTTTTTTTTAATCATTTAGAATTTCAAAATAAAATTTGGAAATTATTTTAATTATTTAAAACACTACTTATTTTAGCATCTTGTAAAGGTCGTACAGAAATAGTTAAATTACTTTTGGAACAAGAAGGAATTGATATTAATGCTAAAGATATTTATTTGTTTTATTTGATATTTATTATAATAATTTGATATTTCAAAATAATATTTGGAAATTATTTAAATTATTTTATTCACCACTTATGTATGCATCTCAAAAAGGTCATACAGAAATAGTTAAATTACTTCTTGAAAAAGAAGGAGATGGCATAAAAGATATGAATATTTATTTATTTTATTTATCATTCTCAAATAATGTATAAAATTTATCGAAACCATTTAATGATGCATTACGTTTAGCAATATACAAATGTAAAACAGAAATAGTTAAATTACTTCTTGAACAAGAAGGAATTGATATTAATGCTAAAAATATTTATTTGCTTTATTTATAATTTATTTTAATAATTTGATATTTCAAAATAATATTTGGAAATTATTTAAATTTTTTAAAACAGCACTTATTTACGCATCTCAAAATGGATATGAAGACATAGTTCAATTACTTCTTGAACAAAAAGGAATTGATATTAATGCTAAAGATATTTATTTGTTTTATTTAATATTTGTTTTGGTAATTTGATATTTCAAAATAATATTTGGAAATTATTTAAATTATTTAGAACAGCACTTATTTTAGCATCTGAAAATGGTCATACAGAAATAGTTAAATTACTTCTTGAACAAAAAGGAATTGATATTAATGCTAAAGATATTTATTTGTTTATTTTAATATTTATTTCAATGATTTGATAATTTAATATAATATTTGGAAATTTTTCAAATTATTTTGGACAGCACTTATGAATGCATCACAAAACGGTCATATAGAAATCGTTAAATTGCTTCTTGAACAAAATGGTATTGATGTTAATGCCAAAGATGTTTAATTAATTTAATTAAAATTTATTTTAATGATTTGATAATTTAACATAATATTTGGAAATTATTTTAATTATTTAAAACGGCATTTAATAAAGTATTTTATTTTGGAAATGTTAAAATAATTAAACTACTTCTTGAACAAAAAGGATTTGATATTAATGCTAATATTTATTTACTTTATTTGATATTTATTTTATTTTGAAATTTATAAATAATATTCATAATTTGTAAAAAATATTTAGCAAAGCACTTATTTCATCAATAGAAAAAGGTAATACAGAAATAGTTCAATTACTTCTTGCACAAAAAGGAATTGATATTAATGCTAGAGATATTTATTTGTTTTATTTAAAATTTATTTTAATAATTTAATATTTCAAAATAATATTTGGAAATTATTTATATGATTTTATACAGCACTTATTTTAGCATCTAGAGAAGGACATATAGAAATAGTCAAATTACTTCTTGAACAAGAAAGTATAGATATTAATGCTAAAGATATTTATTTGTTTTATTTAATATTTGTTTTGGTAATTTGATATTTCAAAATAATATTTGGAAATTATTTCAAATATTCAAAACAGCACTTATTTTAGCATCTGAAAATGGCCATACAGAAATAGTTCAATTACTTTTGGAACAAGAAGGAATTGATATTAATGCCAAAGATATTTATTTGTTTTATTTAATATTTATTTTAATAATTCGATATTTCAAAATAATATTTGGAAATCAGTTGAAATATTTATCACAGCACTTATTTTAGCATCTTCAGAAGGTCATACAGAAATAGTTAAATTACTTCTTGAACAAGAAGGAATTGATATTAATGCTAAAGATATTTATTTGTTTTATTTGATATTTTCCTTAAAATTTTGATGTTTTATGAAAGTATTCGGAAATTATTTAAAATATTCAATACAGCACTTATTTGGGCATCTGATTGTAATTATACAGAAATAGTTCAATTACTTCTTGAACAAGATAAAACTGATATCAATACTAAAAATTTTCATTTGCTTTACCTGACATTTATTTTATTAATATGGAATTTCAATAAAATATTTGGAAATTATTTATTATATTTGTAACACCACTTATTGAAGTAACCAACTATAATTACATAGAAATAGCAAAATTACTTCTTGCACAAAAAGGAATTGATATTAATGCTAAAGATATTTATTTGTTTTAGTAAATTTTTATTTTAATAATTTTCTATTTCAAAATAATATTTGGAAATTATTTAAATTATTTAGAACAGCACTTATGAAAGCATCTGAAAAAGGTTACACAGAAATAGTCAAATTACTTCTTGAACAAAAAGGAATTGATATTAATGCTAAAGATATTTATTTGTTTGAGTAAATTTTTATTTTAATAATTTGATATTTTTCAGTAATGTTTGGAAATTATTTAATTTATTTAATACACATATTATTGCAGCTAAATATGGTTATGCAGAAATATGTGGACTTCTAAATATGAAAGCAAATGACATCAAAAATAAAGAAATTTAAAGTAAACAACAATTTGAAAAAGCTTCACTGTTAATTGTTCGTAATTAAAGTAATTTTTAAATAACTTATTTATATTTAAAACAATGATTTATCTGTATGGATTATATAATCCTTTATGGTTGGGGAGAAACTGAAGAAAACCGCGATACTTTTTGGTAATTTAATGCTGTTTTTGTATTATCCAAGCAATTCTTTGTTGAAATAATTACCTATAAAATGTTGACACTTTTGATTGTAATAAAATAGGGTACTCTGATCTCAACCGTTTATATATACGTTTACATCACATTTTATTTAGTTACATTTTTCATTAATTTGCAAAAATTTCAAAAAGGTTAATGTTTATGTAAGTATCTAAAATTGTTTACAAATTAACACATACGAATTCATTCACATCAATTCCAAGCTATTTGATGTGAATTCTTTTTCTTGTGAATATTCACAAGATTTGGTTGATTTTTTTCATTAATTAAATCTTCAATTAAACTTTGAATTCCGTTTTCATGGGACTCATTAATTTTCTGTGTTAATCCATTGATTTGTTGATATAGTTAATAATCTGATCATTTGAATATATTCTTGTTGATTCTGTTAGTTATGTACCAGCAGATTTATCTTGTTTTTGAACGCGGAATTGATCCTCTTCATTCCTTTGAATAGAAACATCAATATATGGATTAAAATTTTTTAATTGTTATCAAAGGTGCTTTAATTTTTTATATTTCAATAATCAAATATAAATAAATTTTGCAATATTTCATAATTATTATCAGATTTTATAAATACCTTTTATTCGTACATACGATACAAAAATTGAGAGTCTTTGTTGTAAAATTTACAACAAAAAAATATGGAACATTTTATTTTTGGCATAAAATTGAGTTAAAATTGAAACAGCCATTCAATTGTGAATCAAACCGTTACTTTTGTGAAGAAAATTATTCATAAATAATATTTTCACTTCATTTTATTATTGTCATGACGTTCTTCTTGTTTTCGAAACTCGAAAACTATTAGTTAAGGCTCGAATCCCAAATCTCAGTTTGAGATCGATAACGTTCATGTTTTATAATTTCAATAATTCCAAAAAATTGTGTTTTTAGAAACTCAAAGTGCGACAGTAATTAGCTACAGGAAATTCACAATTTTGCGCCAAAGCAGCGATTATCATGAAATTGTTGAATTTACAAAAAAAATATTTTATTAAAAAAATTTTATTTTTGGCTTTTTACATATGAAAATCTTAAATTTTCATTTGTTGAACTCTATTTATCAATAAAAATAATTTCTCTGATATTTAAATTTTTTGTGGTAATTTTTTCATATTTACATTTAATTGTTGCGAAAGATTCAAAGATTAATAATCTTAGATTTGCATTAATTAATAAAAATGTTATAATAAATTGTATTCACTTACATTTTTTTGGCGCCAAAATCACTTTTTTTAATGATATTCGACGAAGAACCAAAAAGCTTTATTAAGGAAATGGAAGAAAAACTGAATAAACTCAAGAAGATGAAATCCAATCGCCACGATACCTACGCGCCAAAAGATATTCAACCCGTTTTGAATATTTGAACTGAATCGGAATTGCCACGTGGTTCATTAACTCGAATTCAAGAAGCCACTGGCATTCCTAAATCAACACTCAGTTATTGGCACCAGAAAAGGATAAAAAATAAAGAATGGTTTCCAAATTGCGAAGGGCATCCAAATCGTAAAGTATTTACGAAAGAAACCGAAGCGAGTATGGCAGAAGAAATTAATCAACAAGCCGACTTTAATTTTGGACCTACGACATTATCACTTAAGATGAAAGCTCTCAATGAGTTTTCATTAAGTGGTAATCCAAAATATGAACGATTTTGCGCGTCTACTACATTTATAAGCGATTTCATGGCGCGCAATAATACATCATATCGGAAACCACATGCGGAAAGGCGAACGAATATTAATAATGAATATGTTCAAATCTTCCAAGATAAGCTGAAATTAATATATCAGAAATATCCGAAAGAAAGAATTTAACACATGGATGAAACATGTTGGAAAATTTCGAACACCCCAGCAAAAGTATTACACAAGATTGGAGTGCCAACGATTAAAATCCAATCAATCCGAAACGAGAAATTAACTTTGACGGCCATCGCAACAATTAATGCAAATGGGTCAAAGTTGCCGCTTCGGATTATTGCCAAAGGCAAAACGAATATGTCCGAGAAGAATTTGAGAAATCAAACGAAAATTTGATTTTTACCCATACTGAACGTAAATGGGCTAATGATGATATTCTGATTTCCTATTTATAATGGATTCATAATGAAGCCAATGGTGAACCATGTGCTATAGTTTGGGACATTTTTCCTGCTCATCAAGCAGAAAATGTTAAGTTGAAAGCTCAAGAGCTTCAAATTGAGATAATATCTGTTCCAGCCGAGGGAACATCAAAATATCAATCTCTTGATGTTAAGGTATTTGGGGAACTTAAATCAAGAACTCGAAATAAATTTGAGCATTTGGCTTTCAAGAACCAAACATAAAACATAACATATCAAGTATCAATTGAAATTCTTGTTGAATCATGGCTCAGAATTTCTCAAGAAAATATCGAGGAATCTTGGGAATTAATTAAACAATAAAAAATTCTGAAAAATCACGAATGTGAAGTCATAAGTTTGATGTGTTCTATGAAATTATGATTAATTCATCAGAAAAAGTCAACTTTTTCAAAAAGAATCATTGAAAAAATGGTATATTTTTTTACACTATTTTTTGCGAAAGAATAAATGACAATTATTGTTTACGCTTCATCTCTTAATTATCATGAATAATAAATCAAAGAAAACATGGACTAGCATAGAAAATCAATAACTCAATGAAATCATTGTCTAATTAAGGAAAAGATTCAAACAAACATAGTCAAAAAAGTTTACTACCCAATTTGTCACTTTCCGGTTTTCCTAGACCTTATGATTCTGTCTTCCCAGAAAATGAGTGAGTAAATAAATGCAAAAATATTAAAACTCGTACAATACCTATAACATTGGAATAAAACGATTTTTATTTCAATTTGTTTTTTGTCAGAAAAAAGTCGAAATGATTAATCACTTTTTCACGTTTTTGAAGAAATTCATATTTTCAATATATCAATTGATTGTGCTCATGATGTAGTTTTTGAAAATAATTTTAATATAAAATATCATTGTGTGTTGAGTTATTCTTTGTTTAAATTGAATGAAAAATACGTCAAAAATATGGATCTGAATTTAATATGATATTTAACACAGCAGGCATCAGTATATTCTAACTTTTGAATATAGTTCAAAATGCATGTTTATGTGTTGCCGATCTGATCGATGCGCAAAATTTTTTTTTTGATTTTTTATTATTTCAGTGACACATAACATCTAAATATTATTTACAAAATATCTGTTTGATTTATTCAAATTATATGCAAAAGAAACATAGATATTAACTCAGCAAAAATACAACAAAAAATGGATTCAATTATTTCAGTTTATTTTTATCTGATTTTTCGGATTTGTGGTAAAATATTCAATGCATTCAATTTCCTGCCGATCATTTTATTCACAAATAATAACAAACTATGTTTGATTCAAACCCTATCAAATAAAATGTAAAAATGGGTATTTTATTTCTTTGGTTGATTCTTTTGAAGGAATTCTTCCCAAACGTCTTGTCCTAAGTAAAATGAATCCAACATTCGAACGACATCCCATTTATCAAAGCAATATTTCATATGTGCAATAGGTTTCTTATTTGGATACATTTCCTTATCTCTATTCCAAGTATCTGGGATGTCCAAATCGTAATATATAATATTGCCCTCCCACATTCCTGCAAAACGGCCATCACTTGTTGGGAATCCTTTCGAATTACTATCGACAAAGTAAACTTTCCTTATCCATCCATCATCATCATATTTAACGCCATAAATAGTTAGTGCATGTGGAGCGATTGTACCATAGTCCACTGCCCAACCAACGAATATTCCTTTTTCAAATGCGTTTGTAATAAACTCGTTAAATTCTTTTCGTGTTACATAACTTACTGATCCCTCTGTTACATCGATTATAACTTTATCTTGGAATACATCTTTGAAGTAACCACCGCCTTCCTCAAATAAGCCTCTGATAAACCAGTTATAACCATTGACTGGTTGGTTACCATCGTTTATCCAATGTTTTTTGATATCATCAAATATTCCACTTTTGTCAATATCAGTATATGATATATTAGGTTTTGGTTTGTCCGGGAATAACTCGAAATATTTCTCAATATATTTCTTATTACGGTCACAGAACCAATGAAGTGCATTGGATGCGTGGCCTGCCCAACACATATCAGAATCAAAACCACCTTCGTATGGTTCCACCTTCGCTACATTCCACCAATCATCTCCGTGTTTCCATGGATATGTTTTGCAATTCGGATATTTTTTAAGTGATACCCAATTACTTTCATTTGATGGTGGTGTGATTCCCTTTAACCAAATTGTTTGTCCTTTATACTTCTCACTATTTCCACCATCCACTATTAGTTCTTCTATATAATCACCATATAGTGTTATGTCACTGTTTATTGTATTCTTTGGCATAGGCATATATGGTGAGTATTGTGTTAATCGACCTGAAATAGTACTCCATCCTCGGAATTGTGCTTTAGGCTTTGTAATTGTGAAATTAGGTATATATACTTCTAAATTTTTATGGAGTTGTTTGTCGACATAAAGTGGTGATATATTACCAGCTCCTCCAAGAGGATCAAATGTTATACTATAATAATCTGTGGACCATTGGGCATATAGACATAATATTTGATTTGTGATTTTCCAGGTATTTAATGTACACTGTTGGAAATATGAATATAAGAAATATTTTTCTGATTTAGAGGTCGACCATCCAATAAATGCTTTCTTATTAGACATAACTAATTTCGGTGGTCGTTCAAGATATACAAAGTTATTGTCACCAATTGTTCCTAATTGTCCTTCTATTTTTCCTTCTTCGCCATTTAAGTCATAAACAACTAAACATTTTCCTTCTGGAATATTAAGTTTCCAAGAAGCATAAACAGTCATTGATTGCTTGAAAACAAATGGAAACTTAAGAAGTGATTCAGGTGTACATTCTGGAGTTAAATACCATCCATTAAAATCATATCCAGTATTATGAAATGTTGAAATGAATTCATTAATAATTACTCCATATGGAAAAGATTGTTGTTGCATTGTACCAAATCCTCCATTAGAATCAAATGTAATTGTACCAACAACTTTATAATCAATCCATTTAGCATAAACATCAAAACTTTTAGTGATTTGAATTGGGAATATTATTCTTTTATCATCTTTAAGATCTTCTGATGTAAACCATCCAGCAAATAGATAATTCTCTCTTGTAGGTTTTGTAAATTCAGTTACTTCTGTTCCATTTAAATAACTTTGGGATTTGTTTTGTGGTTTGCCATCATTAAAATGAAATGTAACTGTATGATAAACATATTTTGTCCATATTGGCAAAAATGTTACATTACGTGTAAAGTTATATGGAAATGTAACTTTTTTAACTTCATTTGAAAGTAGTTTTGGTTTTGAGTCTTTTTCAGAAAATCCATCAAAATAATATTCATTTGATGGTGGAGTAAATGTATTTAATATTTCTTGTACTGGTTGGTTAAATGAACAGACCATTGGTAAAGTTGTTCCATTTCCTCCATTACTTTCAAATGTAATTTTACCATCAGCACTGGAAAGGAGATCCCATCTTGGATACAATGTAATATCTTCTGTAAATTTTCGTGGAAATACAACAGGTATAGGTAATCCAGGATCAGCACACCAACCTGAAAAATAATATTGAGTCCTACGATAACCATTTGGAATACTTTGTATTAATGTATCTGAAGTACAATGAAGTGGATTCATAGTTCCAATTCCACCTAATGGATGAAAACTAATTGTTATATTTTTATAGTCTGCTTTGGTCCAATTTGCATATAATGTAACGTTACCATTAAATTTATATGGAAATAGTACTTTGGATTCACAAGAGGATGAAAAACACCAAGCATTAAATTTATATCCCTCTCTATAAAAATCATGAGTTAATTCATCAAAAATTTGACCTGGAACATAAGCTTTTTTGATTTGCTTACCACTGCCTGCATTTGCATCAAGTGTAATATAGCTTAAATCAGTAGGTAAGGGTTCTGTAGGTACAGGAGGATTCGTAGGAGTAGGCATTGTGGGTTGATTTGTTTCTGTAGGTATCAGAGATGTTTGGTTTGGTGCAATTGAATTAGTTTGATTAGTGTCATTAGAAATAGGCTTATCATTTGAAGGTATTAAAACAACCATCAAGACAATCAACATGATCACCACTACAGCAATTGTTACTCCGGCAATTACATATTTTTGCGTTTTCGGAGAACATTTTTCATAGTCATCTTCTAATTCTAATCCTTCATCAAGATGAAGTTCTTGATTAATACTTGCAGTATCTTCATTCATTTTATACGAAGTGACCAATGAAATAAATGTCCCATTAAAGAGCTTTGATTTAGTCAGTTTTTCATAGGCATGTGTTGGATTTGTGTGGAGATAACGGTTATAAATTGTTTGTGTTCTTGAATTTTTGAAAAAAATTGTATGAGAAACAACGCAGTCGGCAGTTAATTGGTTCAAATATGTTTCGTGAAAAAACTGATCGGAATCTGGAATGAAATGACGCAGACGATATTGTTTCTGAATTGATAAAGATCTTTTCCATATATATAAAAGCCTATCCAAGGACGGCAAGTACCTTATATGAATAAAAATAGAATGTGATACACATTTGTTCAAATTTTCGATAAAATAATAGTGAAAAGATTTTTAAAAAATATTCCCAGTGTTACAAGAAGATCAATACACATTGTTTTTTAAATTTTAACATATAGTAACTTTAGATACAATTTCATTTAATGGAAACATAATAAAAAAAATTATTTCAACTTTTTAATTTTTGCGATACGTACTGTTAATATAGTCATGACGGGTGCACCAGTTAACTCTAATTAGAGAATGCATTTACAATTATTATCAAGGAATTAATTCAATTTTTATAAACTATAATTTCTTTATTTCTATTGGAAGTTTGCTACTGAATTATCATATTGCATGTTTGCCGGAATATTGATATAATTATTTAAATTCCAATTGCACAATAGTATGAATTGCTCAATGTGTTTATTAATGTTTTTTTCTACTTTATTATTTGCAATATTATTAATGTGAAAATTTGCATTTTTAATTTCTGTTTGAACAATTTCTCCCGCTTGTTCATTTGTATTTATATTTAATTCTTTGTTAATTTTTGATTCCAAATATTATTTTTACTTAGTTCAAGAATTTATTTTAATTTTTATATAGGGTGGTGAAAAAGTCCTTGCGCGTCAACTTTTCATGTCAATATAGACTCTTTCATTATAGTAAAATATATTGTTTTAAAATTTAGGGAATACGCTTCATATTGATGTATTAGAAGACGAACATTATCGTTCACACAGTTTGATACATTTATTTTTTGTTTAGTTGTACGTTAGAGATGTACGTTCGTACAATAAATGGATGAATTACAAATCGAAATTCGTTCAGTAATCCACTTTTTATGGATGAAAGGCTACCAAAATCGAACCACATATCAAGAAATCTACAATGTATATGGAAGCAATGCCATTTCTCTCCGTTCAATACAGGATCGAACGCAGAAGATGAAAGAAGGTGTTCATACAATTTTTAATCGTATCCGAACTGGGAGACCAAAAAAATTAGAGTTAATTCCCAAAATTAGGAAATACCTTGAAGGAAACCCCTATGCAAGCACAAGAAAAATTGCAAAACACTTAAATGTCGACAAAAATCTGTTAAATTCATTTTGATTTATGAATTAAACATGCAGCATGTTAATTTTAAATGGATACCTCATATCTTATCCGCACAAAACAAAAAAACACGGAAAGAAATGGCCACTAAACTTTTTGAATTTCTTTCAAATGCAGACGGGAACAAGCTAAGAAAGGTACTCACACAAGATGAAAGTTGGATTTATTTTTCAAATCCAAGGAATTCAATGTGGATTCACGAAGAATAACAGGTTCCAGAAAGAGTTTAAAGGAAAATTGATTCAAAAACAGTCATGATCTCGGTGATTTGGTCAATTACGGGCATAAAGTCAATCACAATGCTTGGAAAAGCTCAGAAATTTAACCGTGTTTTTTTAGTGAAACAGTTCTATCAGATTTATCAAAAAAGATTTCAACTAAAGGTTACTTCTTGCACATGGACAATGCTCGACCACATTTAGTCCCAAACAAACTAAAAGAATTAGGCATTTAAAGACTTGAGCACCCACCTTACTTACCCGATATTGCACCATCGGACTTCTTTCTATTCGGGTATATCAAAAATCAACTTCAGGGATATGAATTTGAAGATGAAAAACTTTTTGAGAAAGTATCCGAAATACTCTATGCAATACCAAAAACAACCCTAGAAAATGTTTACAATGAATGGATGGAGGGTCTTTTCAGGGTAATAGAGGCCAATGGTAACTACATCTAAATAAATGATAATTTAAAAATTTACTTGAAATTTGAGAGAAAAAAAGTCCGACGCAAGGACTTTTTCACCACCCTATATATTATTTCATTACTGGTTATATTTTTGGGTTTCTTTTTGTTTTTGTTTTATAAGTTTAATGATTTCATTATATTTTTTGTTTGCATTTTCAGCAAATGTTTTTATTCTTTCCTTTTTTTCCATCTTTGATTATAGTTTTGAAATCATTTGAATATTTTTTAATTTTTTGTTGAAAATTTTCTTAATTTTCCTATTTAGCTTTTTGCTTAGATATTTCATGCAATATGAATTTTTTCGTTTTGATGAAATTTCATATCATATCTTTTGATTTCTTCTGTTATTTTTGTTAAGTTTGCTAATCTTTGGAATATTTCATAAGAACTTTCGGCGTTTAACACAAATTCTTTTCAAAATTCTTCAACATAATATATTATGCATTATTTATTTCAAGTGTTACTAACATATATTCAATGCGTTGATAAAATATTTCATATTTAATTGTGGCAAATATTTGAACAAAGTTTGGAAACTTTAGAAACACTTCCTGTATATGTTGTCACATCCCACATGAAAGAGCTGTTTTTAGACACTTTAAAACTGAGTTTTAATGTATTTTTAATGAAACAAAACAGAAATTTTAATTTCTTCCAAATAAAAAAATGTTATGATTTTATTTATTCAACAAACAAAGATGAAAGCTTTTCTTCAACATCTGATGCAATTTCATCGAATTGTTCCTTACTGATTTTTTCCCAGTTTCCAGCCTCAAATGAATTTCTAAAAATTTCAATGCATTCATTCACATTTTGATTTTCCATTAGCTCATTTAACAAACTTTCTGCTTCATTTAATTGAGTGATTCTTATAATTGTTTTTGTGAATGCATCGAATAATTCCAAACAATCAGTTTCTAAAGGTTCTGGTTCAACAGTAAATAATATATACCTAAATTCCTCTGAACTCATTAACATCGCGAATTCTTGATCTGTTACTTTAGAAGCAACGCAATATTCAATTTTAGACATTAAAGACCTTATGCGAAAAGTGACAAAATTAAAGCACCTGAAAAAATAAACGTAAACATTGGAGTTGATGAAACTTCTTGGATCATATGAAGCAATTATAAATGCACCAGAACCTATGATATAAGCTTGACGTCGAAACATTTCTGCATTTATTGACCATTCAAAAAAATTAGCTATAAGATTCCAAACATTATGTTCTATCATATGTTGGATATAATCTGGAAATTGTTTTGCCATAATTTGAACAAATTTTGAAACAATGCGACACTGATTTTGATGGGCGATAACCCCAATAGAATTAAAATAAGAAATTATATCAAAATCAATAAGGATATTTACAAACTGTGGATTATACAAAGGAAGCCAACAAATGGCGTTAAGAATTGCTGTTTCACCATCAATTTGAAGAAATGTCATAATTCCTCTTAGAATAGAGTATAAGCGAATGACAATATCGCATTCATTTGGATCATTAATTGGAAAGTGCACAAGCGCAATGGCAACACATGAAAGAAGCTCGTAATCAAAAGAAACAATTGACTCCTTTTGATTAGATTTTGGAGTAATGACTTCAATTATTTTTTGAATAACACCTGTTTGAATAATTTTATTACGATACTCTGGACCACACAGTATGTAACTACTTATTCCATTTAACCATGTTGAATCTTGGAAATTTGTTATCATATCATTAAATATACCACTTTCAAAAAACATTTGATGGTATTGAGGAAAACAAAACATATATGAGATAAGTTCTTGTGCATATTTTTTTAATTGTGCTGATTGATGATAGAAATTAATAATTTTTTCAACATCTTTTGACTCAAAAGGAATTTCAATATCAAGGATTAAATCAGTCAGTGTTTTCAAGGCATTGATGGTTGCGTCAATTTTGGCATTCAATGAATGTAAAACACCTAAATAACGTTTTGATTTTTTTCTTTTAGCTTTTTTTATTTTATCTTCATCATCAAATTGACTATCTAATTCCTCTTCCAATCCAAAGTGATGGCCAAATTGGAAATAAGCATGACGTTTTGGCAATTTTTTATAGTTCATTAGCTGATCATGACGATTAAAACCGACATAAAATGTTTCAAATGTTTACAGTCATCACTTTTTCGTAATGCCGTTTTTAATTTAAGATTGTCAAAAGAAAGAAGTCCATAGCTTGAACTAAGTCCAATTCACCTTTTTTATATCTCAATATTGTCCATCAGATTTTCCTTGATAATTGTGGGGTAATTAGTACATGGTATAATTCATGCACATGTAGCTAACAAAAAGTATGGGTTGTGTCGGTATATGAACCAATCGATTAGCAATAACAATTGTGGTGTCACCACTCATTGTTTTCACAACATCGAAATACGTTCCTTTGCATTTTGCTTTAAATACTTATAAGTTCATTTGGCAATTCGTATGAAAGATTATTAATTCATAAAGTAAAGATCATATTAAAATTATAACAAATACTATTTTTTAGTTAATATTAATTTTTATGAATGCTTAACAGCAAATAAACAGTTTTAATATTTTATAAACCCCATTATCTCTTCATCCAAGAAAGGGTTGGTTTGACATTCAACAAATTCGACAACTTTGGCATTAATATCAATTCCTTTTTGTTCAAGAAGTAATTTGACTATTTCTGTATGACTATTTTCAGATGCTAAAATAAATGCTGTATCAAATAATTTAAATAATTTCCAAATATTATTTTGAAATATAAAATTATTAAAATAAATATTAAATAAAACAAATAAATATCTTTAGCATTAATATCAATTCCTTCTTGTTCAAGAAGTAATTTTGCTATTTCATTATAACCTTCATCAGATGCATATATAAGTGCTGTTCTAAATAATTTAAATAATTTCCAAATATTATTTTGAAATAAGAAATTATTAAAATAAATTCGAAATAAAACAAATAAATATCTTTAACATTAATATCAATTCCTTTTTGTTCAAGAAGTAATTTATCTATTTCTGTATTACCATTTTTAGATGCTTTCATAAGTGCTGTATTAAACAATTTAGACAATTTTCTAATAATATTGTGAAATTGCTGTTTCATAAACATCTTCAAATGTCGAGTGCTTTGCTTCACATAATTGAATGATTTCTTCATTTCCACCCACAATAGCACACCATTGTAATTTGTTATATCAGAGCCATTCATAAATAAAAACTTAAAACTTTAACAGCTGGAAAAAAATGCAGCTTAACCAATTGATGAAATATTAATATCACTGACTCTTTTGAGATAAAAATTCAAGTATACTCATAATAAAATTAAATGAGTGTGAATTATTTATATCAAATAATAAGATTTTCTTTTGTCAAATTAAATAATAATTCTTAATAAAATGGCAGACACTTTTATTTTCTCTTTCTAAAGATTTTGTTGAATTATTTTCATGAATTTTGCATTGTGATGTGATAGAATTTATTATTAAACGGCATCCCATTGAAATTCAAAATTTTCATTTCGAGAATGTGCCAAAAAAATAATGTGCACATTTGCAGTATAGAGCAATTGGGACCTGAAGCTGAACCAATTTTTATTGAAAAGGCAACAAATTTGGATCCAAGTGGGACTCATAAATTCATATCAGAATTAAAACCAGAATCATGTTTTGCAGCATTTCTGGCATACGGTGAAACAGGCGAACCCATTGGTGGCATATGTTCACAAGTATGTACAGGGCCATTTCCTTATACACCAACATTTCTTAAGTTTGGTTCATTGTGGGGTCTTTGGGGACCAATTGACGTCCTTGAGAAGCTTATTATGCATTCTGTTTGTTATCTCCGTTCACTTAGTGTAATCAAAGTTCTTGTTTATTCATATTTTCCCGAACATTTCCAATTATTACGAAATCTCAATTTTACTCATAGTAATGCATTAGCATGTGATCTTTCTACTGTAGATACGGATACACTTCCTGACGTTCCTGGTGTTATATTTAAGCGAGTTGGACCCGAATATGATGAAACACGAGTTGAACATTGGAAACGACTTTGGACAGACAATGGCGTCAACACATTTAAACCCGACTACCGCGACATTACATTAAATCTTGTTCATGAGGCACGCGAGAAATATCATTATCAAACAATCGCCGCATTTAAGGATGGGAAACTTGTTGCATCTGCAAGCGCGAACTTATTCTTTGGCGTTGAACCATGTTCAGGTGTTGGCGGTGGATGGGCGATCTTTGTATTACCCGAACATCGACGACATGGCATTGGTACACGTATTGCGATTGAAATCCAACGCTATTTCAAAGAAATCGGGTGCAAAAGTATTCGTCTTGTGTATGCATCTGAAGAAGGTCGTCGTATCTATGTACGAAGGGGCTTTAAGCAATGTGAATTTTTATGTCTTGACAATAAGTTCATTCGCGAATATCATTCACCATTTATCTCGAATGTTAAAGTTACGAATAACATATTTGAATATGCAATCCCATATCAATTAAAAGCGTTAGGAATTACTGATATTAAAAGTCAATTTACGGGTGAAAAATTCCAAAAATATTCAAATCAAATGGGAAAAGGATTTAATATTAATGAATTAAAGGGAAATAACAAAATCGCCGCAAAATATGATCAACTTTCAGAACTATGGGAAGACGGAGTAACATATCTTCGATATGAATATGTATTTGATTGGGTTATAAAGTTATCTAAATTATATGAAATTAATAATAATAACAATGTAATACTTGACGTATGTTGTGGAATAGGTTTAATAGGCCAAACCTTAAGAATGCTTGGATTTAATGGTATGTTAATTGGTTGCGACATATCGGAAAAAATGTTAGAAAAGGCTTTGATTAGAAACTGTTATAATGATCTTTTTGTTCAAGATGTAGATAAAGGAATAAATGTATTTGAAGATTCAATTGACATAATTATCATTACTGGCGCATTGGAATTATTGAACATTGAGAACGTAATTAAATGTTGCAAGAAAATATTAAAAAATAATGGGAAACTTTGGGCATCGTTCCAATGGGATAATGGAAAGATAAGCCCGACACAACATCAGGGAACAGTTTGCTTGACAGAGGATAAAACTAAGGAAGTGCTGGAGAATAACGGATTCGTTGTGTTGAGCATGGAAAAATGTGAAAACGCGTTCTTAACTCCAAATATGTCAAATGATGGAGTGAAATTAGTGCCCGTTCCATACTTATTCGTGTGCGCTGAAATGAAATAATTTGGTGAGATATGATAATACTTTGGAATTAGCTTTAGTAAATAAAAACAAATTGAGAAATTAAACAAAAACCATAAATTAATATATAAATGTGTTTCAATGTTTTGCATTGAGAAAGTTACAGAATGTTTTCCACCTAATGAAGAGAAACTTTACGTAAAGAAGTTAATAAGATTTTAAGATGTAGAAATAATTATACAGATGAAACGAAAATTTTCGATGATGATATCATATTGGATAATAGATATGATGAAGATGTACACGATTTAAATGATCTAAGTGAAAATGTACAGCAAATAATGAAACAAACCCAGAATTTAGATAACGAAGGACTCGAATTAGACAAAAGATGCAAAATGTATTGAAAGAAGTGTTGAAGAAAAATCATAAAATGAAAAAAGAATACGACGAAAGTGATGAATCAGAGTGAATGAAATAGCAAACATATTAAGAAGAGAAACAAAAAGAACAACAAAAACATTTTCGTTTTGTTTGGAACATTCCATCCACACATTCCACTTAATGAATTTTTATTTAACAGAATAAAACTTAATGCATCAATTATTTAGCATCATTAGGCTTAATGAATCAACACATAATTATTGTTTAATGGTTCAACATTGCTTTCACTTGTTTCCATCAAATTAAGAACGGTTTTTTAACTGTTTCAAGTTCAAACATAACTTTTTCAGATGATTTGTCTCAATATTCACTTTTTGAATGTGTCATGATCGTAGCGAAAACTACAAAAATTATAAAAACAATTTTTCATAAATTGGAACTTGAAAATCTCTTTTATTAATTTTAGAGAATATTCTTAGAATTAGTATCAATCCCCATTTGCTTCATGAAGCAAATTAACAATTTCCGTATTACCTTTTTCAGATGCTAAGTTAAGTGCAGTTTTAAGAGTTTTTAACGATTTCCAAAAATAATTTTGAAATATCATAATAATAAAATATTTATTATTTTTAGCATTAACTTCAATTTCTTTTTGCTCAAGAAGTAATTTAACTAATTCTGTTCGACCATAGAAAGATGCTATCATAAGTGCTGTTTCAAATAATTTAAATAATTTCCTAATATTATTTTGAAATAATAAATTATTAAAATAAATATCAAATAAAACAAATAAATATCTTTAGCATTAATTTCAATTCCTTCATGTTCAAGAAGTAATTTAACTATTTCTTGGTTTTTACTATTCGAAACCATCATAAGTACTGTTCGAAATAATTTAAATAATTTCCAAATATTATTTCAAAATATGAAATTATTAAAATATATATTAAATAAAATAAATAAATACTTTTAGCATTAATATCAATTCCTTTTTGTTCAAGAAGTAATTTAACTACTTCTATATTATTACTTACAGAAGCATACATAAGTGCTGTGTTAAAAATTTTATATTATTTCCAAATATTTTAAAAAAATTTGAAATTATTAATATAAATTTTATACAAAGCAAAAAAATATTTTTATAATTAATATCAACCCCTTTTTCTAGAAGTAATTTAACTATTTCTACGTGCCCATATTTAGCAGCATAAATAAATGCTGTATCAAATAATTTAAATAATTTCCAAATATTATTTCGAAATCCAAAATTATTAAAATAAATCATAAATAAAACAAATAAATAATATTTTTAGCATTAATATCAATTCCTTCTTGTTCAAGAAGTAATTTAACTATTTCTGTATAACCTTTCTCAGAAGCACACATAAGTGCTGTTTCAAATGTTTGAAATAATTTCCAAATTTTTCATTAATATTAATTCCTTTTTGTTGAAGAAGTATTTTAACTATTTCTGTATATCCATTTTGAGATGCGATTTTAAGTGCTTTTTCAAATATTTTTAATGATTTCTATATATTTTTTTAAAATAGGAAATTTTATAAACAAATTTTATTTTTATTATTAATATCTAATCCTTCTTGTTCAAGAAGTAATTTAACTATTTCTGTATTACCTTTTTCAGTTGCAATAGTAAGTGCTGTTTTAATTAATTTAAATAATTATTAAAATTTTCCTTTAAAAATTAAATTACGAAAACAAATTTCATTTTCAATATTGATATCAATTCCTTTCTGTTCCAAAATATACTTAACAAGTTCAATATTCCCTGATTCAGAAGAATAATATAATATATCCGAAGGAATTTCATTATTTTGTAGGAAATGTTTCACAAGAAATATATTACCATTTCTTGCTGATTCAAGAATGATATCTTTATTAACTTTCATTCCTTCATTAAATAAAAATGATAATATATCATAGTTATGATATTTAATGCATTTCAATCCTAATTCTTCCATATTATTAATTTCAGCAATTTTATTTTCATAGATATATCTAAAGACATCATTATTATGATATTCAATTGCTGTTTCATATGATCCTTCAAATGAAGGATTGGTTTGTTGGCATAAATGAATTATCTCTAAATTTCCTCCAGCAATTGCATACTTTAATGTGTTATTTAGCTTTGCTTCATTCAGTAACAAATATTTAAAACATTTAATCGAGCCAAAATATGCTGAATAATCAATTAATGCAACACCATATTTGTTCACAAATGAACATCGTTCATATAATGATTTTGGTATATTTTGATTATAATCAAAGTTTGTTTGCGTTGATATTTCTTGAAGTTTTTCGACGTCATCATTTCGAATGATTTTCGCAATTTCATTTTCATTTATGCTTTCTTTAACATATTTCTTATGTAATTCCCAATCATTCTTTGATAGTTCTTTATAATTTTCATAAAATGTTATTTCAGGTGTATCAAGTCCTAAACAATTTAAGTCATAGCCCATTGATAGAAATTTATCAATTTCATCCATTTCTTTGGATGTCATATAATGTGCAAAATATTTCGTCTTAAAGTTTTTGATGATACTTTTATCAACTAAGTTTAGTTCAATCATTTTTTCTATTAAGTAATATGTTTCTTGTTGATATATTTTGCTTATATAATTACTAAAGATTTCAATGATTTTATTGTTTTCATTAATTTCTTCTTCTTTTGTTTGAATGAGTTGCAAATACTTTAAATATAAATCAATGGGATTTTTATGTGAACATAACGCGAAGTATATTAATTTACTTGTAATTACATTAAATGAATATGTGTAATCGTTTGAATCAAATAATTTAATGGTCTGTTCAATAGATGTTTCGAGATTATCTTGTGTTAAATTAAACACAAGGTGATATAATATATTAAGCATCTCTGGATACGAAAGTTGTATGTTAGAATTAAATTTTTCATTTGAACAATTTGGTTCTTGTTTTCCTTCCATGGAATTTGAATTTTAATTCATATCACATGTCATCTGGTCACCAACTTCAAAAGTGAAATCATTTGTGATCGATTTGAAAACTAGTTTCTCCAAAATTGAATAGTTTACATATTGAATTGAAATACGTAAAAGAAGATTTTTGATAGTTCGTACCGTCTTTTGTAATAATGATATCTACGAAATAAACGGTTTCATATATTGAAGAAATTATTCCACATTTCAAAGGAGTTCATGAAGAAAAAATAAAAGAGAACCAGCTCAAAGAAATAATATTTTTTGGACATTCAATTGGAGGAGCAATTGCTGCTATTTCTGCATCAATTTTACGTTTTAAAGATCATATTAATGATAAAGCATTTACGATTGGAACACCTCCATGTGTTTGTAGTGCATTAGCCACAAGAATTAGATATGAAAATTTAAAGGAAAAATTTATTATTACAGTATGTAATACTGATGATATTGTTGCATCAAAGGTCATACTATTGGTGTTAATATCGCAAATTTCTTTTGGATTTTAATTAAGGATCTTAGTATCTCGGTAATTAAAGTGGAGGAAAGGTTTCATTTGAAACATTAACAGATATAATATCAGGTCTTCATGCAAAACATAAATTTATGAATACATATATGATCCCAGGTAGCTTCGTATATATTCAAGATCAATATGTGAAAAGTAATTATAAAGAAACAGTTTTGATGTCTAAAGTAGTTGCATATAGTAAAGCATCATCCAACAAAATAAAATTAAACTAAAAGAAAATTAATAAAATCTTTATTAATAATCATTCATTAGATAATTATATATCAATGATTGATCGTATCCAAAAGCTGTTAAAATGCATGCTTCACATAGATTACTTCATAGAGCTCCATCGAAATGTGATATTCGTGATGTTGAAAAACATATAATTGAAAATTTGTTGAATATACGAAAACAAATGAAAGAGCAGAAATACCTCAATATAATAATTTTATATATAAAAATGCAATTTAAGATGATGGAAAACCTTTAATTACAGATCAAGATAAAAAAGAACAAGAATATGAAGAAAAATATGAAAATGTGGAACCTATTGATGAATTTGATAATGCTTCAATTTTTGATAATGACAATGTGTTAGCGAATGTAATGTAAATTACATAAAAAAAATTTGGAGAATAATTCATGAGTAGTATTGAATTTTCTTCAAAATGATGATGTAAAAGAATTACAAGAAAATTCATCACAAAATGGTTATAATTTTAATCAAACAATATTGTTGGCATATTAATGTGTCGTATTACAAAATATATTCTTTTATGTATCGTATAAAATCAAAAGGATAATATTTCTTTAATTGATAATGATGTAAATTCTTTATATGCAATAATTTGCTAACTGATCAATATGTATAACAAGACAAAGAGAATAATAGAAATATAACAAATAAAAATGATATTCATGATTTTATATATATATATATATATATATATATAAAGAAAAATTTATTCTAGATATTATGCTTCGTTTTCTAAAGCATTAAATGAGCCATATGTTATTAAATTTAACTTTTATAAATTGTGATGGATCTCATTGATTTCTTTTTCTTCTAGCAGATGATGTAAATTATCAAGTTATTATTAAACAAGAAACGTCTTTAGAATGTTTGCAATATATCGAACATAATTACAGTAATTATAACTGACACTATAAAAAAGAAAATTATCCAGAGTTATGTTGTTATTTTCTATTGTGGATGACATTTTTTACAAGTACTTCCATGAGTATATGTCTTCAAAAGTAAAATACTAGAATGTATTTTGTGAATTTGATGACTTTCAGTAGTTTGTGTGCTGATGTTAACTTTTGTTTTGATATTTTCCTTTTTATTGTCTTCTTTATACACTTGAAATTCGAGTTGATTTTGTTCATCTGTAAAACTATTTTCAGTATTTATCGAAAGCCAAGAAGTAGCATTCAGAGAAGAAAATTCTGAATTAGAATTTTCTTTTGCACCTTTTTACTTGGTCGTTTTTCACTCAGTGAATTTCCTATTATGGTGTAACCTTTTTGTTGTGCAATTTGAAGTGCTGTTTCAAATTATTAAAACATATTTCAAATTATTAAAACATATTTCAAATTATTAAAACATATATTAAATTATTAAAATGAATATTTCTTGCATTAACATCAATTCCTTTTTGCTCTAAAACATATTTCACAAGTTCAATATTTCCTGTTTCTGAAGCAAATGGCAAAATATTTTTTGGAATTTGATTATTTTGAAGGAAATATTTAATTATATATAAATTTCCATTTCTTGCTGATGTATTTACAACATTGCTGTTGACTTTTATACCTTTTTCTTCTAAAAATGTTAAAATTTCATAATTATCCTCATTAATACATGCTAAATCATTGATTTTTTCATCAGCATTTGATATATTTCCATTTTCATAAAGATATTTAAAGATATCATTTCGGTGAAATTTAATTGGTGTTTCAAATGCATTTTCAAATGTCGAATGATTTTGTTCACATAAATGAATAATTTCTTCATTTCCGCCTGCAATTGCATATTTACCTGCATTATTTACATTTGCACCATTCATAAGTAAATATTTAAAACATTCAATTGAGCCAAAAAATGCTGCATAATCAATTAATGTAACATTTTCTTTATTAATGAATGAACATCTTTCATAAAGTGATGGGTCAATTGTTTGATTAAAATTAAAATTTGTTTGTGATGATATTTCTTAAAGTTTTTCGATTTCATCATTTCTAATAATTTTTGTAATTTCATTTGGATTAACTCCTTCTTTGATTAATTGCTTATGAAGCTCCCAATCATTCTTTGATAATCCTTCATAATTTTTGAAAAAAGTATCTTCAAAGCCATATTGATTTCTATTAGTTTGTTTTTTGTTTTCTTCTTTATAATGTGCAAAATATAATGATTGAATTTTTTTAGTGATATTTAAATCAATTAAATTTTGTTCAATCATTTGTGCTATCACATAATAAGATTCTTGTGTATTGATTCCAGATATATACTTAATAAAAATTGATATTAGATTCCCGATATTTTGATTAATTTCATCATCTTTTTTTTGAAGTGTTTTTATAAAATTTAAGTAGATATCAAATGTATTTCTTTGTGATGAAAATGCATTATATACTAATTTGCATACAATAATATTCAATGTATGAGGAGAATTTGAGTCGAATATTTTCATTGTGCCTTGAATCGTTGAAAGAAAATTTTCTTCCGTTAAACCGAATATAAGCCTTTCAAGTTCAATCAATTTTGGGACAGCTATGATTGAATGTTTGGAATTTTTATAATTTGGCGTTTCACTGCAGACATCAGGCATTTGTTGCAAACCTTATACTCATATGAGTCTTTCTCAGTTGAGAGGAGAATTCAAATTTATTAAACCGATATCGGTTTATTCAAAAATCTATCGTAAACGCGTGGCGGAGAACACTTTTCACATCACAATTCATACTACAAACACAAAAGTGCTACTATTTACTTCTTATGAATTTCATATTGAAAAATTGTTTGGTTTTAAAAATAGTATGTGAAAAAAAATTTCTTCTGGGCTTAAGGACAAGCTATAATCTTCATTTTTTTTTAGAAAGTTGCGAAACCAGGTTTAAAAAGGATCCTTCATCCAAAAGTCACTTTTGATTCCCCAGGCAGTTTGAAGATGTTTTTCACAAGTTTATAAAAATTAACCATTGAAATAATTTTACAGCACATAGTAAGTTTATACATAATTTTCAACTTTCACTATTTGTTGATTCCGAACTTTCACTTGTTTGACTCATTGATTCTTCTTCCTCCTCTTCTTCTTCTTCTTCGCTACTTGATGTTTCAGTGTCCGATTTTTCTTCTTCTTCTTCTTCTTCCTCATAAGAACTATTTGAAGAACTGCTTGAAGAAACATTTTTGACCTCTGTTTCTTCTGACAAAGATTCGTATGTAGTATTTTGGCTTTCTTCTTCACTTTGGAAACCATATGAAATTATAGAAGATTCTGTATTGATATCAAATGAGCTTGATTCATCACTTTTAGATCTTATAATGCTTTCGCTTTTGAATTCCTTTTTGGTTTTCTTTCTTTTAAGCTTTTTCTTTCCGCTTTTTTTGGGATTGTTTTTTTTAATCGGATCTGTTCTTTCATAAAACAACAAATATGGTACCGGTTTTCTCTTTGAGCTTACTGAAGAAGATCCAATTAAGTTTTTTATCTCTGTAATATTTGACACAAAGAGTTTCGAGTCATTCGCCAAAATCCATAAACGGCTTTCATATAAACGGTTAACGGTTATATAATGCCCAAGCTGAAGGTTTCTTCCGATGTGGACGACGATGCTTCGAAGCTTGTAGTTATAATCACCAAGGACAAGGCTTAATGGGATTTGTATATAGTTAAAGGCTTTAGCAAATGTTTTTGCGTTTCGATCATAAAAAAATCGTTGGATCTGTACAACAAAATTATCGGGAATTACCTTAAATTTGGAATAAATAGTGGCGTCGCGATCTTTCTTGCATTGGGTACAATTCCATTTGTCTTTACCATTAAGAACTTCTTTCTTGAATGAATCTTTGATTAAATCACTGAGAGATTTGTTATAAACTTTCTCTTCAAAACTGACATAAAAAGTGGTAAAGGAGTCGTCAACTTGTTGCTTGTATTTGCATTTTGAGCATTGGAATATTTGTGATTTTTGAATTTCGAAAATTTGTGAAAAACGAGGGATAGGGTCTTGATCTGGATTATTTTTATTGATTTTGTCAATTGTTGAGTCAAATGAGTCTACTAAATAAATAAAAAATTCTTGGGCATCATATTGAGTGCCAATTTTAAACCTACTTGTTTCTCTCCTTACTCCACTGAGAATGCTTCTAGGTGATATCTTGAAACTTTGCTTTTCAAGATCCATTGTTTTTGCATAAATTTTGTAAAACTTATACAGTGGAGTTTTTCGAATAAGCTTTGCTTCTTTTGATATGGTAGAACTATATTTAGCAAAATAATTCATGACATATTTGGAAGCTAAAAGTGATTGAAGAATTGCATTACAATAACATGTACTTCCGATGTTGTAAAAGTGAAAAAACTTTCTTTCCTTGGGGAAATCTTCTGGGAGATTTGAGAGAAACTCGTTAGTTACAGAATATCCCACTCCCATTTCCCAAAAATAATTTCATATCATATGTCAAATCGAATAAGAACGTTTTACAATTCAAATTGTCTCATAGAAAATATTGAATATCCATTTTTTTTTCTTTAAACCAAGACAACTGCCGTCAATAAAGATAGACGCGGCATTCAAAAACATGATTTTTATATATCAGAAGTATAGCAAAATTTTAGATAACTATCATTAATTCTAGATAATTATTTGCGGGATAAAAAACCTAATAAGTTGATAAAGCAAAAACTTTATTAATTTGAACAGCAGTCTCTATCGTTATCATAGAATTTTTTATTTTCATATCACATTTCATAATTTAATGTCAAGCAATGAACCTTCTACGAGTGATAGAATGAAACTTTGGAGACAAATAGAAGTATTCATTGACAAAAACTCTAAAGTCAAAAGTCCAACTTTTAATCAATATATTGAAGCAATCGAACTTTGGGAAAGGAAAGATAATCTTAATGATTTTGAAGAAAGCCTTAACCAAGCACGAAATATTTCAAAACAAGTTGCCACTGTATACGGTGAAAATCTCAATAAAATTGCAAGTTCATTTGTCCAAAAAGCACAAATTACAGAAAACATTGAAAAAACTTTAAGACTATCAGAGAAAAGAGTAAACCTCACCAAAGAACGTTTTACCATTGATCCCAAAGCATTACTTCAACCTTGGAAGAAGAGTCTTAAATATCAAAAAGAGATCGAAATTCTCGATGTCATCAAATATTTGGTTCAAACCCCATCAATTTCAATTCAACTTCTCGAAAATGGTAACATTCTTGAGTCAGTTAACAGACTTCAGACCGCTTTACAAATATTTAAAGATAACGATAAAATGAATTTTGCAGCTTTAAACGATGTCAAAAAGAAGCTTGAGTCTTGCAAGAGGAAGATCACTAATACCATTTTTGAGAATCTCTTCAAAAAACTGTTCTTTACTGAACGGCCACCTAATCTATCATTTTTCAACACTGAACTAACACCAGACGAAATCAGCCAAATAGGCGTTGATCCTTTGATGGAACAAAGTTGTCAAGCTCTTTTTGTTCTTCAAGAGCAAAATCAGTTTATCGAAGATCTAATCATGAAAATGGCTTCCTTGTTTTCTCAGCTCATGGTTGATACCCTTAAAGAGATCAAAGTCAAGCCCACTCGATCTAAAGCCGAAAGCAAAGATTTATTTTCCGAATTTGTTGATATATATCAAAACAACTCAGTCAACAATCCAATTATTGCTTACTTCGATGCGCTTCTTTGCAAAATTTGGGTTCTTTTCGTCCGGTGCGACAAAATCGATCATTTTTTGCCAGGGCAGGAAAAAGTGACACTTGTACCGATATGGAACAATTTTTCGATTGAAATCAAATCATTAATAACTGCATTTACTGTAACATTAGGTGACAAGCATTTATCATCACACAAATTAATCTATAAATTAGTTTCCGAAGATGATTCAGGTGCCGAAGGAAAAATCCATAATTATATTCGACAAAAACTTGGTGTACGTCATTCCAAGTTTAATTTTCTTCTTATATATCCTCTTGTGAATAAGTTCCGTGATTTAGTCATCAAAGTATTTAACTTTCGAAGTGAAATCGATGAACTCAAAAACAAGCTATCGTTCGACCTCCTCCTAACCGAAAAGCTGATCAAACAGGACTTAAAAGAACCGCTGACAAAAGTGTCAATCACTCAACGGACGATCAACGTCGACGGTTTTTCGGCGCCTATCTTTATGAACACTCCAACGTATATTAAGAACATATATCATTTTACAAATGCATCAGAACAATTTGACTTCATCAAAAACACTTTGTTAACAATTGTATTAGAACTTATCCATTTGTTTTGTACCGAATGTGAAAAACAATTGAACACATACGTATTAAATCAGCCGAATAACTTTTATTCGGCGAAACTTTTAAATGATATTTCGCGTTATGAAAGACATCCACTTGTTCAATCGATGATTTTCGATGGCAAAACGACATTAGCGCCAACACTCTTAAATCAGTTTGAACACTTCGAATTAGAGAACGAAAAAGATTTATGGAATGGTACGAAACTGATCGAAATCGAAGAGACAATTCGCGAAAGTTTCCAACTTCCATTACTTGCTACGATTGCTGAGTCGTTATTATATTTCACTTCTGAAACACGTAAAATTATTAACGAGCATAAAAATTTATTCCATAAAACGTTGCATGAACAAATACAAAACGAATTAAAGAACGCGAATTCAATTGCCGTTAAATGTATTTGTTTCATACACATTGAAATGCGATGCAAATGTTACAACGCAATCGCAACAACATTTACTGGCGCGTCGTATAAATTCTCAAACAACGCATCGCCGCAAGAGGAAAACATTGTGTCGTTCTTAAAGACGTATAAATTAATGTCTGAATTACTGTCACATAAGTTAACGCAATCATTATATTTGTTCGCTTTTGTTAACTTGCCAAAATTGGTATTTAATTTGTTCGTGAGATTTATACCGAAAATTACAGAAATTAACGAAAACGGTTCAAAGGTTTTGACAAATGACGTGACACTTTTGAATCAAGCATTCATTTTGCTGTTCCAGGACTTGTACCAAGAAGACTTCAGAAAGGCATTCTGGTTCACAACAAACGCTTTCTTGTCTTCTGAGAGATTGTTCGCACAGATTAAACTCGCAAAGAAGTCATTCACATTTGAAGAGCTAGAGCCGATCTTCGAAATGCCGCAAAAGGCTGCCGAACAATTTAACGGGAAAATGGCGCTGAGACAACTGTATGGATTCCCTGCAAACGCAAAACCCAATGAACTTAAAAGTTAAATTTGTTTTTATTTGATTGAAATAAACAATTTTTATAAAAATTCTTTCAGCTGATCAAACAAGTGTTTGACTTGGAAGAGCCATTTCGAAATTGTTTTGTTTAAAAAAGAATATGAGAACAAAGGCATTTATAATAAAAAAAAATAACAAAAAATTGACTTTATTTCATGTGACCATTTAAACATTCAAATGTGAAGTTCAAGAGTTTATTTTTGTGAACTTTATTTCAAATCTCTCTTCTTTTTTCCAAAAACTCATGAGTTTAGGAGAAATTGAAGAGATAACTATTGGATACTTCAATCAACTTTTACATGGTTGCAATCGTATTCTTTGTACAGAATCAAAATGTCGTTCATGCCCAAATTTCTCCGATAATATCCAAACAGAGACAGATGCTGCATATGAAGCTCTTCTACTTACGAGGAATCATGTGGCTGCAAATCACCTTTGTTATGGGGTTAATCCAACTTTAATTCATCCACAATATATTTCTACTATTGTTTTATTTGATCAATTTCTCGATGACCTTGTACAGAACAAAATTGACCTCAGCAAAGATTTTGTTTTTGCTTATGAAGCCTTTTCAAATCCCGATATATTTGGTCTTTCATTTCATAGTAATTCTTTACCCTTATCTCTTACTAATATTTCACTTGATGACGCCAAGCTTTTTTCACTTATTTCGGCGATACCTCAGCATGGCCAATTTTTATCGAGTAATTTTCATACATCTTATGAACTTATGATCAGTTCTCTTATACACTCCCCATGTGTTGATTCGTTCCATCATATTCGTACACTTATTTTCTCCTTTATTTTTGAAATTTTTATTACCCCTACAAATTTCCAGTCAACACTTGTTCCACTTATGGATCATATCATGATGTTACCCACGAATTCTAAATCATATTTTGTTAATAACATCACAGCAATGCCAAATCTATTCCGTCACATTACAACTACAGTATTAAACTCATTTTCATTATTTTTAATTAGCACTTCAACATGTTCACTTTTGGATAAATCCATTCAAACTTCGATTCAATTTATTCAATTTCTTAAGGACACCAATTTAACTTCTGAATCACCATTGCAACTAGATTTTAGCAATGAAATCTTCGCATCATATTTTGACCCACTTAAAGAGCTTTTAATATTTGAAGCATCAAAACTTTCAGTGTTTTGTTTTCCAGCAATTTTGCCAATCGAATTTAAACGTCACGCATATTCGGATGGTTTACAAGGGAATAATGGGCGAAGTAAAATGATACGAATTTCAAGACAAAATATTGTACGAGATACAATTCGTATAATATCGCAAATGTCACAAGAAGATTTTTTAAGTCGAATTTCTGTGCAATTTATTGGCGAGGAAGGAATTGATCAAGGCGGTGTATCAAGAGAATTTTTTCATTTATTAATACACAAAATATTTTCACCTGATTATGGAATGTTTGTAATTATTAAGAACAAATATTATTGGTTTAAACAAATTTGCGTCGAAGATTTAAACTTATTTAATATGATCGGAGTCATTATTTCATTAGCAATTTATAATCATATCGTTCTGCCAATTAGATTCCCTTTATTATTATATAAAAAAATTCTGGGATGGGATATCAAAATGATTGACTTCGAAGAAATTGAACCTGAAGTCGCGAATTCTTTTAAACAAATGAAAGAAATGGAAAACGTTGAAGATTTATGTTTAACGTTCACGGCGGTTGTCGATAACTTCGGTCAAAAAGTCGAAAAGGATATCGTTCCGGGGGGGTCTGAAATAGCGGTTACCAATGAAAATTTAGACAGGTTTATCTTGTCATACATCGAATGGTATTGCAATGAATCGATTAAAAACCAATTCAATAGTTTTAAAAATGGGTTATTAACAGTTCTAAAACAAAAATATTTAAGTATATTTTCACCCGAAGAAATGGATATATTGGTAAGTGGTGAAGAAGTATTCGATTGGGAAGAATTAGAAAAGAATGCAAAGTACTCTGATGGGTTTAACAGGAATTCGAGGTGTGTTAAATGGTTTTGGAAATTGTTTAGCACATTGACAAATGACGAAAAGAAAAAGTTCTTATTCTTTGTGACGGGAACAGACAGAGCGCCATTGGGCGGACTGAAGAACATGGTGATCACAATACAGAAGGCGGCAAGCACAGATGCGCTTCCTGTCGCGCACACGTGCTTCCATATTCTGCAGCTGCCGGACTATAGAAGCGAAAAAATCCTTCGAGACAAAATGTTGTTCGCACTGCAGAACTGCGAAGGCTTTGGACTTGTGTAATTGCTATTTGTTTGATTTAAATTTGTCGAAGGTGAAATTGATAAAAACAAAAAATTCACATACTTTTAAAATAGAACTTATAAAATAAATATTAATTTTAATGGATTATTATGTTTTAATATATATGAATGCACAATTCTCATTTCCAGTTTCTTTGGTATTACAAAAGTAACAAGAAACAAAAAACAATATCATTTCATTTAGAGATTTAAAATTGAAAAAAAACATACAACTTATTATAAAAATATTGTAATGTACTATTTTTTTTATAAATAGCTTTCAAATAAAATTTTATATGAAAATTATGTATTATCTTTTTCATTCTTTTGAAATATTTAAAAACTAATTTAAGTACTATTATTCTTCGGTGACTTGTAAAGGGCTAAAAATTAAAAAACGACAATTTGCTTTGAAGTTACCAAAATTCCAAAATTGGAATTGAACATTTTGCAAAAAAAGTAACCATGGTGGTTTACAATTTATTAAAAAAACTAAAATTATTTTTGTTGTTTTGCTTCACAGAGCTCCGATTTCAAGTGAATTTTGTTTTCTTGGTATTGAAGATGAATTTCTTTTTCTTGGTGCAGGGATGACTGGGTTATCATCATTTCCACCAAATCCTTGATTGCTTGGGAGCGTAAAGCTTGAGTTTCTAGCGATGGTTTTAACATTAGCGAATGATGGTAATTGTGTTCCTCTTGCCAACGAAGCAACTGAGTTAGTTCTAGCATTTGGGAAGCGCCCTGGGGAGAATGCAGGTATAGCTCCACCTCTTGGCAAAGAAATCCGACCTACATTTCCTTTACCAGGGCCTGAAATTCTTGGAATCGGTTGTTGCAATGTTGTAACTCTACTAAACGATTTTGCGGGCTCAATTTTTCCCTTTCCTGTGCTCTCTTTGTTCTTTTTAGTTCTCTTTCTTGACGGCGGTTTTGGCGGTTTTGAGATTTTGCTTTTGGCCTCTTTCGTAACGTTCTCCTCATCGTCGGAGGACCCCAATGGGGGTGGTATAGATATTGGCAGACTCTGTTTGGGATTTTCAGAAAGCGGCGGTTGTTCATCGTCAGATGAGCTTAAAGGTGGAGGGAACATTCCATTCGAATCAGATGATACCAAAGGTATTATCGGCTGAGAGCTCATTGTTCTAATGCCTCTTTTAGCCATTCTTACGAACTTAATTTCTGATGAATTTTCGGTTGAATATGAATCTTCGATCATATCCAATGGAGGAACGCCTGAAATATCCGACATAAGTTGTTTCTTACGTTTTTCTTCACCAATGTTTTGCGACAATGTTTCGTCACTTTTCCTTCGAGGAGGTAGCGGCGGTTTTTTCTTGCGTTTTTCTTTGAGGTTTGGCTCGCTGATGATGCTGCCAGGGTTCAGTGAGTCCAAAGGTGCTGGCATGTCGACTAGTCGTTTGGGTGATGGTACCTTTTTGATCATAAGTTGTAAATTGGTTTCATTATCATCCAAATTAATTTTCGGATGATTATTGGTGACAATATGTGACCTTCGACGCATTACACGCGAATGCCTCTTTCGATGTTCGCCACTTGATTGTTTGCTTCCTTTGATCATTGAAGAGCCAAAGTTTTCGATTGGTTTTACAGCTATTGTATTACGCGATTTTTCTTCAAATTGCTTCAGAAGGTTTGGCAATTCAACTTTGAATAACATATTCGATGAATTCTCTGATCCAGTTAATATTCCGCCATATATATAAATCGATGAGCGATATGCAGATAATGAGAAGTTAAGTAAAGCTTGCCTGTCATTACCACCAGACCTTAAGTTGTACGATGTTGTTCTTGTATTGGAAAAGCAGACACAAAATGGTTCAAATATTTCCGTTCCATTTGTGCCGCCCATACAGAAGAACCACTTATGTATTGCAAATGACTGACACAGGTATCGTCCTTGGATTGGCTCTCCAATAACTTCTGAACGTTTCCATTGATGTGTATTGATATCAAATAAAAATAATGTCGATAAACTAACGTTAGCCTTATCTTTTCCTCCGAATATTAGCATATAGTTGGATCTCGTTGTCGCAGTATGGAAGTATCTTGGTTTAGGTGAACCAGGCACATCTATTTTTGTCCACTTTTTAGAGATGGTGTCAAATTTCTGTAAATCAGCAAAAACTTTTGTTGAATTCCTCCCACCGAATAAGTAAAGATCATTTGCATACGACACTAATGTATGACCATATCTACCGCCTTCACTCGGTAATTCAAGTTCTTCCCAATCATTAGTTGCAGGAGTATATTGCCAAAACTTTTCACTAATTTGTTCATTTGAATTTAATCCACCAAAAATATAAATTTTGTCTTTGTTAGATACGACTGAATGATAGATTAAATCTCCAATTGGACATTCCATTTGTTGATGTTTCATTGTGTTTAAGTTAATATCAATAATATTATGTGAATATTCATTGTTGTTTTTACCACCGAAATAATATATATGTTTGTTATATATAACACATTGATGATATGAAAGATTTGGAAGTTGTTGATCAAGATTTAATAACGTGTATATCATTATTTTATCATAATGTCCATTCGCTTTATAACTTTCGATTTGTGAATCTTCAATCATTTTAGTTAATTCATTTGTTTCTTCTTTATTCGATAGTTCAATCTTAAAATCAAATAAACGACGTTGTGACTTAGAAAATGTTAATACTGAATCATTAATATTATATCGGAATTCACATAACTTTCGTTCAAATAAAACTTGCTCTTTCCTCATTTTAGTGGTAGTAAGTAATATTAAGTTATTAAATAAATGTAATGTGCCTTTTTGTGGTATGGGTTCGATGATTTTAACATTATAAGATTTGAGTAATTCACGATTTGGCGATATAATAACAAACCCGTGAAGTGAATCTTGGAGTGAAGTAATTTGAGGACTCTGTTCGTTTAGGCGTTTGATGTCTTTTAACGAGTCGTAATGCACTTGATACTTCTCAATGACCTCAGTAAGGAGTCTTGAATCTGGATGAGTTGGAGGAGTAACTGTACGAAGTTGTAACAAAAATGTCAAATATTTATTGTATTGCTCAATTGGTAAATCAAGAAATTCAAGAAGTGTCTTACTGGATGGATTAAGCGTGGAATTATATATCTCTTCAAGTTTCTCATTCCACGCTTTGTTTTGACTTTTGATTTCAAACATCGATTCAACACTAGTTAAACTTTTGCAAAAGTCTACTGACTCTTTAAAGTTTTCAGAAAAGTCACAAAAGATATCTGAATATTCTGAGTCAAAAAAGGTGCCTCTTTCTTCAAAAGCAAGTTCAAGAATTGAATGGACTTCAATTAATTTTTTGTAGAATTTAAAAATATAAATGATTTCATCAAAAGTTATAAGATGTTCATTCATTAGACATGATGGCCAGTATGAAATGAAGTCTTTGAGAGATTTGATAAATTGCTTTTCAGTTTGATGTAGTTCTTTAAGTAGATCTGTCCGACGATTTATAATGGCTAAGTACTCTTTATTTAATGTGCACTTTAAAGTTAGGTTTTTGGTCCGTGCTTGGTTTAATAATTCATTGGCGGGATAATCATCTGGTGGAACAAAACTTCCAATTTGCAAAGATGAATCAGAGTGTGAAAATGTAAATGAGTGATCAATGAATTCTAACAAATCCTTGAGTGTTTTATCGGAAAATTGTTGTGGATCTATAGTAACTGGAAATTTTGGAAATTTAAATTTTTGTGTTGACCTGACGTTGACATAAAATGTTATTTTGTTTTTTTGATTTTCATTCATTACTGTTAAATAATATGCAGGAAGTCTATACCTTCCACAATCATCTGTTCGAATAATCTTAGGATATAGAGAAGACGGGACTTCATTTGGTCCAAGAGCTCTTTGAATGTAAGGAGTGGTAATTCCAATAATATTTGTTTTTAATTTATTATCTTTAATAATTTGTTCTGATGTTCGTCCATTCACGCTCGCTGCGTGAAACATTGTTGAGTGGATTCCATCTAATGAAATAACCGCAACTTTTCCCCTTTCTTCCATCTGCTGGATAAAGTAATCAAAAAGTAGTTTCACAATTCAGTGCACAGTTTTGAATGGAGCTCAAAAATCGCAAACGACGCTAAAAAATTATCATTTAAAGTCATTAAGATAAACATAAAAATTTGACTATTTGATTTGATAATATAAGATGATGCTGAAAATATGTTATAAATAACAATAAAATTATATAAATAAAAAAATCTTCAAATTTTAAGTGATTTCATTATTTATCGTAGAGGTTATGCATTGAAAATTCTGAAAATGCGTTATCGTTATATTTTGTTCGAATAAATAATTGGCGCCAAACAACAAAAATTGTTCTTTTAATAGATGTATGCATATTTAAAAAGTATATTAAGTTCTTTAAAAAAAAAGTATTCAGATTTGTTTTACAAAATGTATTGTAATTTGAGTTTCCTTTTTAACAAATTATTATTTAGTTAAAAAGAAATTGGAATTAATGTCTTAGTAATTACTGACTCTTCATAAAAGGAAATCTTTAGGTCATCCGTTGTTTCAATTCGATCCATATCTATTATTTCTTCTGTTCCACCGCATCTTTCCCACACTTCCCGCAGTGTTTCGTATCTCTTTTTAAGTTTCAGCGGTATGAATGCGCCCACACAACCATCAACAGTCACATAAAAAAGTGAATTTTCTGAAGACAAAAAATCCAAAATTGGAGATGAGCAAATGAAAGCTTGCGTCTCATTAAGCAATGGAGTGCGGCCAGAAAATTGTCTAATAAACCCATGTGATGCATTGTTAGGAATTTCGAGAAATGTGATTTGTCCATTCGATTCACAAACAGCCGTTAACCTATCAATTGGTGTTAAAGCGGACACATTAGTACTAACGTCACTAGTAGAAACATATTCGAACTTTTCGCTTGAGTAATTGTATCTTAATACAGAAACTGCAGAATCAAATGTGATCCAAAGATTTTGAGAAAAGAAGGCCATACCTGTGATTCTACTGTTTGCCTTGAGAATTGTTTTGCTTAACATGAGCTCGTTGTTTTTGATTTTAGCAATTCTGAGTAAATCTCCTGAATTTATCAGAAGTCGATTGTTATAGAAGCAAATTTGTTGGACACAGAAATCAAATGAATGAGAAAATTGAGGAGTTATTTCTTCATTGACTGCATATGTAGCAATTAATATGTCTTTGAGGTTTTCATTTAGAACGGCAATCACAAAAGTGCCATTTTTCTTTTGGTGTATATTGAATGATTTACAACGGCCATTGAGTTGGAGCGATTGAATTATTTGTGTGCCATCAAACAAAACAATTGAATTTTCAAGAAGAACAAATTTGTAATTATTAAAAGTCAAAACTTGTATTACGTTTTGATCAAAATCATATACAGAACTAAGGCGATGTTCAATTTTCGCCTTCTTGATTTCTTGTATATATAATTTATAATTTGATACGTAAACTAATTTTGAATCTAATTCACACATTGACATTACATCTTTAATTCCAGTTGAACATATTTTCTTGTTTGTGTATAAGAAAATTTCATTGTTATCAATGAAAGTGAACTCATTTTCATTTATCTGTAACATTTCTGAAATATGATCTCCGAAGTATATATACGAAATTTCGCCAAGTAAACCTTTTTCTTTCGAAATCATCAGCTTAAAAATTGATCCGTTTTTACATGCGCCAAATAAATGACCAAATTTTTCAAGAGTAATTAACTCAGTTATTGGAGAAGGGAAAGAATATTCTTCACCAAAGCCATTAAAGTCATAATCAAGAACAAAAAGTTGACCTGAAGATTGAATCTTTTCATCGAATGCAGCAACAATAATATATTTTGGTGTTACTGTTATTGCTGTGATATCAGCTCCATCGAGATCGATTTCAAATGAAGATACATCTTTAAAACTACGTTGAAATAAACTTATCTCATTATTAGTTGTTACTATGACTATTGCTGAACTGCACGAAGTTACATATTTGATGTCATTCTTCATTTGCGCTTCTTCTTTGCCATTACAATATATAACGTTTTTCATTATTTGATAATGTTTTTTTCGAAAATATAACGTTTTGATTGTGCAACCATCTTCGTGAATATTAGGATTACTTTTACCGTAAACAATTTTTGCTTGTGTTGAATTAGAAAATAGGACTTTACTTGAAATTGAATATAATCGACCTTCTCCCAGTTGTGGATCAATTTCAGCTAATGGTTCATTGTCACGAGCTAATTCACATGTAACCTTATAAAGCTTGTTTTTGCTGGAGATAAAAAGGTTTTTATTATCATAAAAAATTGATTTCGGAATTGTATTAAGTTCGATCGAGTAAAGTTCAGAAAATTCAGAATTTTCGGTTTCTTGGGGGTTAAATTTTACCAAAGTTAGAGGAAGATTTGCACCAGCACAAACAATCGCAGACGAAAAAATTTTGAAGAATGTTGTAAAAGACGGAGAACTGGAAAGTGTAATTACGTTACAATCAAGAGGATTGATAATAATAAAAAAATTATCGCTGGTAAAAAAACAAATAAATAAATCTATTTGCTTCGGTTCAGAAACAATGTCACCTTTGGTTTGGAATATGAGTTTATCATTCGTAAAAATGGAATTAGAAGAATAAAAAATTGGAGATGAAAATTCATCATTTTTGTACGGAATTAATCCAAGTGCATCATTTGAAACTTCGCATATAAGAGTAATTTCTTCTGTGGACGGATTGAATATATAGACATTTTTGTTTTCATCATGTTTAATTAATACGAAAAAAGAATTTTCTTCAGCCCCTGGTGAAATTCCTGTAATAAAGCCGTCATGAACGTCTATCATTCGTGGAAAGAAATTTTGATTATCTGTTTGAATGAAAAATATTTGTGAATTTTCTGCACTAAAACAAATATATTTGAGATTGAGGCATACAGAAAAATAACATAAATTACCCATTGTTTGTGGAAGCATTATATTTTCTCTCTGTTGGAAAGGGTTTTTTAAATCTGATATTATTACATTATAATTTGTCAAATAAAAAATTAGGTTCTTGCACACTGCGCACCATTTGACTGGAGTTTCAACATGATGCGTTTTTAAAGTTTTATAAAAAATATGATCATTCTCATTTTTGAGTGAAACAATTTCAATTCTATCAGTATAACAAAATACCGATTCGAAATTGGATTGAGATTTGCGTAAATAGTCTGTGCAAAATACGAGACATTGGGATGGAATTAGGGTTTTATGTAGAAATTTCATGCTTTCATTAAAGCTGCCGATCAAAAATTCAGAGCCATACACCAAATAAAAGAGGCGCCCCATGTGAAGTGAAAAAAATATTCATTTATTAGAAATGTGTTTTATATATGATTTTATATTATGTCAAATAAAAACAAATATCAAGGTAATCTTAAATATCAAGTATTATAATAAATTTTTAAAAAATGATAATTCCATACTCTTATTATAATACTTTTTTTCCGCTGGAAAAATCAACAAAGAAAAAATGTGTACGACACACCGTTCTGATTTAACTTTATTAAGATGACAAAAACATTCAGTATTAGATCGAACATATTAATCAGCTGCATACATCAAAAAATTCATCGGATTTAATACGATAAAAAATTTGTTAATCGCAATCGAACAGAAGAATGAACAATGAAGTTTCAGTCAAAATTCAGGTTTTATATTATTTTTTTATTGCTTAGTTATTGTAATTTTAATTGGTGCCTCATTGTTAACAATTTGAATCTTTTCATCAATTGGTTCTCCGATTACTTCTCCAGAAGGATTTCCAATTGTGTACTTGATGCCTAACGCAGACTTCACTGCCTCGTTTTCAGACTTCAATATTTCCAAAAGTTTTTCATCATCAGTTTCGACGAATATATTAATTTTATCAGTTGGCTGTAGCCCGAGCTTCTTTCGTGACTGTTGAATTCTGTTTCTAATTTCTCTTGCGTATGAGATGTCAAGTATTTGATCAGTAACTTGCAAGTCACAAAATGCTGTGATTTCGCCATCAACACCACCTGCGTATTTCTTTTCATCAGGTGAAACGAATGCTCTCATGATATTAATTTCTTCAGTAGTGACAGGTGTATCAGGTAACACATCAAATTGTGGAGCAGGTTCTCCATTAACTTGTGCTTGGACACTTTTGTTGTAAAGTTCAGCCATTTTATCATATGAAAGTTGTTTCAATGCTTGATTTATATCCTTTAATTTCTTTCCATACTTACGTCCTAATATTTTACCATCAGCTTGCGCAGTGAATTGAACATATTTACTTTCATTAACATCATAAGATATATTAAGAACGTGAATTTCACTTGTGATGTAATTTGTGAGTGGTTCGATCGCAGCTTTAACTTTTTCAGAGCATACGATAATTAACTCCTTTAACGGTCTTCGGATTTGGATTCTCTTCTTATCACGGACAGCTCGTGCGATACGGATTGCAGATTGCATAAATCCGACTTGTCTTTCTATGCTGGTATCAATTAAGTCCTGATTTGATTGTGGTAACATTAAGAAGTGTACTGAGTCAACCTTTTCACTATCTTCAAGACCTGGCTTAAGGTTTTGATAAGAATATTCAGAGAAGAATGGAGTGAATGGCGCCATTAATACTGATAAGTTGAATAATAATTCATATAAAACTGCAATTCCTGTTTGGTAATCTTTTCCAGACTTAAGTCTTTCACGATTAAGTCTAACATACCAATTGGTCATTTCATCAATGAACTTAACAAGTTCTGGGAGAACGCTATAAAGATGATATTGCTTCATTTCTTGATGTACAAACTTGATGATTCTATTTAAGCGAGAAAGAATCCATCTATCCAAAATGTTTGTTGATTCTTCGGCTAATTTCTTGTTACGCTTGAAGTTATTTCCATGACGTAAAACTTGTTGGATGAAGAACTTGATTGAATTAAGCCATGGTAACATTACATCGCGTGTAACTTGGCGAACACCTGCTTCCTTAAAGCGCATTGGATCTGCATGTACTGCTGGTGAGTTAACTAAGTATAAACGTAATGAATCAGCACCAATTTCTTCCATAATTTTCATTGGATCTGGATAGTTCTTAAGACGTTTGGACATCTTCTTGCCATCTTCAGCTAAGATTAAACCATTGACAATAACGTGCTTGAATGGTGATGTGTATCCTAAAAGAGTGGATAAAACTGTAAGGGTATAGAACCAGCCTCTTGTTTGATCTAAACCTTCGGCGATAAAGTCTGCTTGGATGAACTTTTTACCTGAGAATGGAATATGATTTTGTGAAAATGGCATTGAACCTGATTCAAACCAACAGTCAAAGACTTCTGGAATACGATGTAACATTTTACCTGTCTTTGGTGACTTGATTAAAATGTTATCAATCTTATGCTTGTGGATATCAGTGATTCCTTTGACACCTGAAAGTTCTTCTAATTCAGCTATTGAACCTACAACTACATATTCACTATATTCATCATCGGTCCATATTGGAATTGGGGTACCCCAATAACGGTTACGTGAGATGGCCCAATCTCGGGCACCCTTAAGCCATTCAATGAATCTGCCATCACGAATAGAACGGGGCACCCAATCAGTGTTACGTGTGTTTTCGATTAACTTTTCACGATTGGCTTCAACACGAACAAACCATGATGGAACTGCACGATAGATAAGTGGGGTATCCGATCTCCAGCAGAATGGATAGCTGTGGACAATTTTACCAGTTTGGACAAGATGACCATTTGCTTTAAGATCTGCAATGATTTTGGCGTCAGCATCTTTGACATACATTCCTGCATAATCAGTTACTTCATTAGTGAAACAACCATTATCATCAATTGGACAAACGATTTTTTCGCCTTTCTTAATAAGACCTTTCTTCATACAAGCGTTAAAGTCTTCCTCACCAAATCCTGGAGCGATGTGAACAATACCTGTACCATCTTCATTAGATACATAATCAGCATCAATGACTTGGAAGCAACCTTTGTCACTCCATTCTTTGAAGTATGGGAAAAGAGGCTCATATTTAATACCAACAAGTTCTTTTCCTAAGAATTCTTCTTCAATTGTATATGACTTCTTATCCTTAAGATTGAAAATTTCACAAAGTCTGTCTTTCATAAGGACATATTTCTTTTGTGTCTTGTTGTCAACTACGCGGCAATAAGTGAGTTTTGGATTAACTGCAAGTGCAAGATTGGATGGAAGAGTCCATGGTGTTGTTGTCCAAGCTACGAATCTGTAATCTTTTCCAGGAACAGTGAATGAAACTGAAAGACATGGATCACTAACTTTTTGATAATTCTCACCAGCTTCAAAATTGGAAAGTGGTGTCTTACAGCCAGTGGAATATGGCATAACTTTTACACCACGGTAAACAAGATCTTTGTCCCAAAGTTGCTTAAATACCCACCATTCAGATTCCATGAATGAAGGATCCATTGTCTTATAACAATTTTTGAAATCTATCCAACGTCCTGTACGACCAATGATACGTTCCCACTCTGCTTGGTAACGAAGAACAATTGATCGACACTTTTCATTATAAACATCAATACCCATTTCTTCTATTTGACGACGATCTGTAATTTTAAGATCACTATCAACTTCGTGTTCTACTGGTAATCCGTGGGTATCCCAACCAAATCTTCTTTCAACATTGTGACCAGTTTGATGTGCATAACGTGTAACAACATCTTTAATAGTACCTGCAAGAATGTGACCATAATGTGGTAAACCAGTAGCAAAAGGAGGACCATCATAGAATACGAAATCAGGTTTGTCTTTGTTTAACTCGAGAGATCGATGAAAAGCATCAATTTTGTTCCAATATTCAAGAATTTCTTTTTCGATGTCGCCTAATAGGCTGCGATCATCTACTTGTTTGAACATAAAAAAAATGGTCCGACATAACTGAAAATTGAAAACTTAAAATTCATTGGCCACATTGGAAAATTGTATGATAAATGATCATATTCATTCTGAAAAAGTCAAAATGCTGTCACTTCTGAGTCTAAGTAAAGTATTCAAAAATTTCTCCATTTCATTTTTTTTTTCTATTTTTTAAATTTCAAATTTCATGTTTTATGTATTTATCAACAATACACAGAATTTGATTAATAATTAATTTTCAATATGTTTGGTGAATTATTTTTAAATAAACTATATTTAATATGCAATACTATAATTGGTTTTTAATCCACCGAGGGTAATAAAAAACGTTAAATTCAGGGGGCCCCATATCGAGTTACCAAAAATATCTGTTGAAAAAATGAGCACACTTGAAAAAACAAAATCTCTAATACAATCATCAATGTTTCCTTTAATAAATTATTATTATGAAATTAGTTCTAAAATTACCGATGATAAAAATTATTATCCCAGTGAAATACATATCATCAAATATGATATCACAAGCATGGATAAACAAAGTGCTCAGAATCTTATTAAAGTAGTAAGTCCTCAAGATGTTTTAAATAAGTTTTGCCCTAACTATAAGTATTCCCATGACTTTTTAAAAGAATTTTTGCGTTTTTACTCATCTCAGCAAAAAGTTTCAGAAGGATATGTGGTAATTGTATGTTTTCAGTTACTCCAATGGATTTTTAATGAAACTGAAAAAAATCCAGGTGATTATTCAATTCTTATTGATTGTTTAAACTTAATTGGTGATACTCCAATTAGAAACATTGTCAACCATATTACCAGGTCCTTACTTCAAGTAATTTTTTCCGAACCATCAAACACATGGAATGATTCGTTTTATGAAAGCATTTTAAAATTCATGTCCAACAATAAGTACCTTACAGCTCCCGACTTTTATAGGTTTTCTCCTTTTCTTAAGCGCATTTCCACGAGTGTTAATAAAGATTTATCCAATTATATGATTAAAGTCTTAACTGATCTTGATGCTTGTAATGCCCCAATTTTACAAACAGAAGACATTCAAACACTTTCCTTAATTATTTCCCCTTATATACAAAAATTAGACTATGGCGGAATAGTTTTACTCGAACGATTTATCTTCCATTGTATCACTGAAAATGATTTAATTTTAATACAAGATTCATATATGATGATAATATTAGCATTGATAGAACAAATACAATATGCAACACAACCATATGAGTATCCAAATAACACAAATACTAATCCTCAAATAAATAATGAATATACATTAAAAAGTCTTACATATCAATTCTTAACTGCTTTAAATGGAGATATTAAAGATAATGATGAACCACCGTATGAATGTTTGATTGATTCAATTGAATTCGAAAAATTAATGTCTTCGGAAATACTTAAATATTCACAATTGATTTCAGCAGCATTTAAAACATCGGAAAATGATATAAAAGGAACAAAAGTTCATAAAGCATTTTTCGAAACATTTATGATGCATATAATGGTATTATCAAAGAATTTTTATTTCCAAACTTGTTCATGTTTTTTATATATATTGCAATACTTTAAAAATAAAGAATTCTTTATTAATAATATGGAAAATTTAATAAAATTAATATTTCCTGATTTAACAAATCATGTATTCCAAGACGAAAAACTGAACATTTGTATTAATTGTATTCGAAATAAATTTATTGATATTTTAATTGATATTTCATCCGATTTAATACTTAAATTAATTTTATTACTTAAAGAAGAAGTTTTTATTTTTACTGAATTATTATTAAGAGTTTTAAAATCTTCAAAATTTAATTTAACAATTTTAAATAACAAAGAATTCTTATATGCAATTTCGTTAAATTCTTTAAAACTTCAACAATTTAACTTAAATGATAATTCACAAATTATATTAAAAACAAGAAACTCCATTTTTATAATTATGTCTGAACTTGCTTTAAATCCATTATCTTTATACTCAGCAATTTCAAGTAGTAAATTTATTTATGGTTATTATCGATATATATTTGAACAACCTTTAACTTTTTCAGTTATAAAAACATTACGAAATTCGATTTCACAAATCCAAATTAAATCAAAAGAAATTAAATTAAAATCATTAATTTCAAATATTAAAAATACAATTATTTCATGCACAGTTAATTTTGATGATTTAATATATCAAAATTTATGTAAAGACTTATTAAATAGTTTAATGTATTCTTTTAAGCATAATCCAAAAATCTCATTAATGTTTGAATCATTAATTGATCCATTTTCAGATTATATAATAAAACAACCAAATGAACAAATGCTTTTAGATATATTAACATTTTATTCATATATAGCTTCGATAAAAAAGCAATTTGAAATTAATGAAATCATTTTTAATAAATTGTATAAATGTATTAAATCTGTTTATAATAATGAACCCACGATATTAATCGAACAAAAATTATTTTGCTTATTATGTAAAAATATATCAATAAATTTAGGTTCAATGTTTTTAATTTCGGTGCCTTCTGTTTTACCTTTAATTATAGCGATTTTTGGTAAATCAAAAAGAATTGTTCCGATAATTAAATATATTAACGATTTATGTGAATATTCTGATTATAATCGAAGACTTTGTCATGATGGTGATTTATATTTAATTTTCTCGATTTTTATATGTTCTAAAACAAATGAAACAATTATAAATTATCGTGGATGTCAATTCTCATTACATATTGATGAAGAAATAACTCAAAAATATGTTGTACCTTTATTAACAACAATTATGATTTCTAAATCAAGTAAAATCAATTCACATTATTTAGTCGAAAGTATAGTTAAAGAGGAAAATCATCAAATTTGTGATTTATTAGGTAAATTAATCACAAAATGCCAAAGTATTCCATCTGCAATTTTTTCATTAAGTTATTCTGATGCATTATTTGATGTAAATGGTGTAAATTCATTTGATTTAAATAATAACTTTACTGTACATTTTATGTTAAATCTTGATACACAATTATTAATGGAAAGTAATGTCCATATAAAAATTTTAACAATAACTGATACCTTGAATAATCAATTAATAATATTTCTTAATCAAATGGTTCTTTATGCTAAATATGAATCAGTTACAACTCGAACAACTGTTGTTTTAATGAAATTCCAAGATTCGAATGTATGGAATCATATTTCAATTGTTTTTAAGTTTCAAGAAAAAGCTCTTTCATTAAATAATTATAAAAATTTGATACAATATAACGATAGTGAATTATGTAATTTTAGATTTACAGAAGGACCACTTCAATTAATATTTGGAGGAATTGATGATCAAGACCCTATAAGTCCTGAATGGAAAGATCATCAATTTGGTAAAATTGGTGATTTTCAAATATTTCCATTTGCTTTTGATAATAAAAATGTTAAAACTTTAATTAAATCACCTTGGAAAATCATTGATAAATGTTTATTCTCTACAAATATTATCACAAATCCTTCAATTAAAGGAACTTTTAATGTCGAAAGAAATAATACATTTCAACGAAATAAACCTAAAAGTAAATTAATTATTAATGTATATGATAAATATCCTTCACCTTTACCTATTTTAGATGCGATGGTAAATTGTAATGAATGTAATACATTAGTTAAATTCTTTAATCATTTTAATACATCTTCATTTACTTATACTTCAATGATTTTAGGTATGATAAGTCAGTTATTTAAGAGAAGTATAACGCCACAAAAAGAATTTAATGGTGTTGATTTAATTCTTTATAATTTATCTAAATCACCTGAAAAACTTTCATCTGATTTATACTTTTCATTTTTTTATGTGTTTGGTAATATAACTTATAAAGATCTTCAAAAACAATGGTTTGATACATTTATATTAAATCCTTTGTTTTGGATACAATGTTCTTCATCACATTTTTATATAATATTAAAACATTGGAATTCTAATTTAGTTGAAACTTATGAATATATTTTTAATGATTTTAATTCTGATGTTGAATCATATTTTTCAAGTTTATTAAATCAATATATGTTATTATTCTGTTTGAAAGAAGATTATTCATCAGAATTTATAACTGAAAAGAAGAATTTATTAAATGAAACTTATACGAAAGAAATGATAAATAAATGTTCGGATTTGTTTATAAATTTACTTTCAAGAATTTCATTTATTATATTAACTGAAAAAGATATAGAAAATTTATTTCTACAAATTAATAATTGGAAAAATAAACAAAATTTAATTCAAATGTTTAAACTAACTCAAAATATATCAATTCCGATCTTAAAAGAAACAAAATTATTAAATAAATATTTGTTAAATCTTCATTCATTATTAAATAATGAAGATATTGATATCATCGAAAATTGTTTATTAACAATAATAAAATTAACTTATCAAAACACTAATAGTTTCATTATACATTTAATAAGTTCTGGATTTCAATTTAAATCGAATTCCAATCAACTTGAAATATTAAATAGAATGAGAAAATACATTAAAGAAATTCCTGAAATATTTATATTAATTTGTATTTTATCATTACATTTAGGTAATCAAACACATGGAATTGTTTGTCAAATATTTAAAGAAATTAAACAATTAAAATTATTAATGAAATTAAATTCACTTTGGTATATTTATCCAATTTTATTATCATTTAAAACTAATTTAGAAAATACACAAGAAATTTATGATTTTATTTCATATGTTTTGTTTTTGGAACAAGATGAAAACAAAAGAATTAATGAATTTAATCAAATTTGTTCATTAATTTTTGTCGTTTGTAATTATTATAAAACAGAAATTAATCATTACTTTATATTATTACAAAATATTCAAACTTATTTAACTAATAATAATTTTTCAAATAAATTTTTCGATTTCGTTATACAAAACGCATTTTATTTTTGTTTTTATTCATTTTCTACTAAAACACATCATAAAGAATTAATAGATTTATATAAAAGTTCGATTTTTTATGAAAATGATTTTAATATAATAACTTATCCAATATTAAAAAATTATGATATACAAATTGAAGATGATAATTTTATTTATGACATTTCATTAAGAATTGAAACAGATTTATTACACCAAATATTTTCATTAAATTTAGACGATTCTGGTAATTGGAATAATCTTGAAGTAGCAAATATTGGAATTTCATTAATTAAAAATTCAAATTTGAAAAACGAATTCTTAAAATATTATAATATGTTTTTAAATTTCATTGATAAAAGTCAAATTAATGAAAATGTTCGTAATAATTTAATCCAAAATTCGGAATTTTTCTTCCAAATTAATAAAAGCAAAAGTGAAAATTTACTAAAAAGTTCTTTAAATCAAATATTTAATACAATTAAAAATGAATTTAAATATATATATCAAATAATTAAAGAAAATTCTTTAACTTATGATCAAAAGAACATTAATAATATAAATAATGAATATCAATTATATCAAAATAGAATTCCTAATAATATCAACAATAAAATTATTTATGTTCGTGATTTTTGTGTATGTAATAATTGTTATTGTTCACCTAAACTTAAAATTAAAAAACAATTTAAGCCTAAAACTTATAAACCATTTTATAATGATATAGCAACTGTAACATATAAAACAACAGCAACATTAATCCAATATACCAAAATTACTAAAATTGTTTTTGAAGTACATACTAAGAAATTTATAATAACATCAAATGTTAAACAAAGAATTATAAAATTTAATGAAATTCAAAGTTTATTTATCAAACGTAAATATACAGCAATCGAAATAATATTATATACAGGAAAATCATATCTAATTGATTTTGAAAATAATAAATCGATTAATCGATTAATATTACATCCAGTATCAATAAATGAAACTAAAAACAATGTAATTGAAATGTGGCAAACAAATCAATTATCAAATTTCGAAACTATAATGTTATTAAATATAATTTCTGGTCGAAGTTATCATGATTCGTCAATGTATTTAATATTTCCGAATGTTTTATATTCATTTGATGATATTAATTCTATACGTTCTGAGATAACTGTTACTGAAACAAATATTTTACCGAATGTTAATACACGTGATGCCATTAATAATCATTCGATTTTACCTGTCGACTTTTATACAACTTGTGAATGTATTACGAATATACCAAATTGGGCAAATAATTCATTCGATTTTATATATAAACTTCGAAGAATTCTTGAACCGAAAATTATTACACAACAATTACATTTATGGTTACAAAATGTTTTTTCGATTAATACATTTATGAAACATATTCCATTATTCGATAAACAAATTCCTAAGAAAAATGTGGTAAGTAATTATAATAAATGCTTTAAAAAATATGAAATTAAACTTGAAGATAGAAAAATTATTTCTTCAACGCGTTTAGTGGGAAATTCTCTACAAGCTTTAATTAGCGATGGTTCAATAATTAAAATATCATATGATGATAATGCTGGACTTATCACATCAAAAGTTTCACAAATTAATGATTTTGATCATAATTTTAATGTTTTTTGTGTTGAAACTAAAAAAATCGGAATATTTTCAAAAGAAAAACATAACGCAAAAATAGTCGAAAACTCAAATATTGTTTCGAATATCGAAATATTCGCCGAACTTGAATTAATTTCTATTTTCGATAAAAGCATTTTGTTTTGTCCTGATTCTTCTACAGTTGCAATTAAATCTAAAAACTCAACAACAAAAATTTTATGTTATACAAATAATCGTATAACAAATCTTGAAGCGAATTCTGTTTTTAAGATTTTCGTCGTTGTAACTATTGATGGCGTTTTACAAGTTCATAATTTAATTAATGGTGAAATCGTTAATAAAATTAAACTTGGATTCGAAACGAAAAAGATTTTAATAACCCCAAAATGGGGAATGATAATAGCTTTCACTGTTAGTCCGAATAATGATATTTTCGTGTTTAATGTAAATGGAAAACTAATTAAACGTTTTCAAACATCAGAGAAAATTATTAATTATTTCACGTTCTGCTCAAAAGAAGCATTCGATTTAGTGGCTTTCGAAAATGAATCTCATGTTATAAAATATTTCGACCCTATGAAACCAGAAAAATTAAATAGAGTCATAGAAGCTCATGAAGAAGTTTCAATAGTAATGTATAACGCATCGAAAGCTTTGTTCTTAATTATGACAAAAAATGGTAAAATAACTGTTTTAATGAAGGAAATAAATATGTTAGATGAGTAAAATAAATTAGTTATTTTTTAAAATGAAAATACACAAAAATTTATGTGCATCGTTTTTTGGGCGTCATTTTTTAATAAACCTCTATAAAAATGATGTTAAAGGTTTTTACAAGGTTCTGATTTTTTCTATTATATATAATATTAATGTACTTATTAAAGGACTTATTAAAACGTTTTATTTCTGAATTCCTATTTTTGTCCAAGATATTTGTGTTTGTTTAAGCTCACATGCCGATCAAAAAGCCATCATTTTTTTTCCATATGACAACTAAATGCCTCACTAAACTTCACTTTTCTAATTTAAAATATGCATTTAAAACATTTCATTAACATCTATTTTTATTTAACATCTGTTTTTTCTTCACTTTTATTCGGAATGGAATTTGCGATTTGGGACTCACCTTTTTCATTTTCATTGGCAGAGGTATCGTTGCTCTTACCTTTATTTCCCATTGTCAAAAATGGAGAAGTTTCGGTTATGTTTTTTGTTTTTTGTAAAGCTAAATTTGCAACTATTGAAGGAGGAAGCGGAGTAGATTTGATTCGTGGTGGCATGCTGTTTGGTACGCGCTTTGGAGCTGCATGTTTGGACGCATATTCATATAGTAGCTTTTGGGTGATTGATCTTAATTTTTTTAGATCGCAATCAACAAGCCCTTTTGCTTTACTAAATTCATGTTCGTAGCGCGAAACAATACTTCCGAGGTACTCTAAGTCCTTGTCCGTGATTTGACGCTGTATGAGATCTTTGAGCTCGTAAATATCAATTGAACTTGACTGTTGTTTGACAGGTGCTGCTGGTGCTTTCAACGGTACGGGATGAGGAGGAGGAATAAGTGCTGTAAAATCATTAAAAGATTGAATATCATTTGGACAAATTGAAATATATTGAGAAAATATATCTTTGAAAGTTAAAAGTGATTCGTGCCATGTTGTTTCTGTTGGTTGTAGGTATGGTTTTACTGATTTAATGATAGATTTTTGTATCGAAAGAAGTGCTAAAGTAATCTCTGAATCTGTTCCAAAAAAATTGATAGCTCTTTGAACCACACAATGAAGCTCATTGAGCCACTCCTCTGGTGTTTTATATTTATTTTCATCTAATTTTAATTTGACAATAAAAATATTAATTTCATCTGGAGGCTGATTTTCCAAAGAATTAAAATAGGAAGTTAAGGCTTGCCCAATTGGTGATCGAAGTGCTTGGTTAAAATGTTCGATACAAGCTGAGCAAAGCAAATTGTTCATAAAGCAAAATTTATTATTTGTCACTTTTTTGTAATCCGAAGAAAAAAATTGCTAAGTCATTCTAAGAAAAATAGTGTTTCATCCTGATTATATATGTATGATGCTTAAAATTGATTAACAACTAAATTTTTCAATTAACAAATGTATAAGGTTATCAATTCGATTTTTTATGGTAAAGAAAAATCTTTATCAATATTGGGTGTTCCGTTAATTCGTGCAAAAAAAATATATATAGTGGTATCAAAAATGGTTGAAATTTAATTCTTTGAATTTTGAGGATAGACCGTTCAGCAATATGGACCAGAACAACTGTATTCATAACGATTGTAATACTAATATAGATACTGAAATAGCTATAATAATGCCTATTATTAAAAGTTTTAGATGGTTTGAGGTTAATAATATTATAACTAGACAAGAATTATTATATGCATTAGAATATATAAAAAAGCATTCTATATTATCTGATAATTTAAAAATTAACTGGGAAAGCCAAATAAATAGATATATAGAGAAAAAGAATAAAAATTATGGTACCTTACTTAAAATGTTAAAAATTTATGATCCAGAATATTATATTAAATATGTTAAACCAATAATTACTACTGTTGAAAATACTTATAAAGAAGATTTTTTTAACATCAAAATATACTTTTACTGATTATTTAAATGATGCTTATAAATACATTAATATAGATGATTATATTAATAATTTAACTAAATGTTTTGCATTTATTATTAATAACGGTAAATATATATTAAAAGAATGGGATAATGACCATTTAGTTTTTAATATTAAATCTTCTAAAAAAGAACTATTAGAAACTATAGGTAGTATAACAATAAATGTTAATACCACAGAAGAAGAAAAAGAAAAAATGAAGAAACAACATAAAAAGGTTTCTGATACTAAAAATATTAAATTAATTAAGTTATTAGATGATATTAAAAATATTAGACCAAAATTCAAAAGTTTTAATAAATATGATATATTAGGAGATGATATTAATATATTTGGTTTATTTAGACCTCCTACTCAAGAATTATCATATATAAATATAGCCATAAATCAAGACTTAGTTGATACATGGTTAAATATTATACACGATCAATTATATGATGAAGAATCTATTAAAGCATTTAATCATTTATTATATGTTAATGCTTATTTATTACAATATCATAAAAAAGAACCAGTATTCTTTGTTAAATATAGTGAAGCAGGTAATACAGGAAAGAATTATATAGATAATTCATTTGAGAAGTATACAAAGAATATGCTTTAGTTGGTATCGGAGAACAAACTTTATTAGAAAAACACAATGGAGTTTTAGCTAATAAATTATATAGATCTTATGATGAATTTAGCACAGATAATTATAAAACTAAAATTATGGATAATGTAGTTAAGCATTTAACTAATAGTAAACTTGCTGTTAGAGCAATGTGTAAAGATAGTAAGCAAGAATCAGATTATGCCATCGAAATGCTAAATTCTAATCATCCTGATTTATATGGTATGTTAAATAGTAATGATAAAGCTTTATTCTCTAGATTATGCATTATCAGACTTAAAAAAAGCGATATCAAAGAATCTATATACTTCTGATAATATATCTGTTATTCATTATATTTTAATAATAATTTTTCATGGATATTTTTAATAATATCAACTTTCGGGGCAACAAACTTGGGCCTAATTTAGTTGGACTGTTCTACGTAAAGTATTCAATTTCGAATTACGGTTATCCATTCAATTGGGACAAAAATAAAAATACCTTTAAAAAAAATAGGGTTTGCGAGCTAGCGACTTTTGACTAGTTTACAAATACGATTTTACATAAACTATTGTAATTTTTTTAATCTATAACCACTCTCACTCAATCTTTAATTGAAATTTTCCCGCGGAAACAATTTTTCACCGTTTTTGCCGCGCCAAAATTCAGCATTCAATTCAAAATAAAAATATCTTGCTAAGTTTAGCAGGAAGAACAAAATTTTCAGCGGATTAAAAATTTATTTTGATTATATAATATTATTATATATAAAATAGATGGGGTTAATTTCTTTTTCTAAATTAATCTTTTTCTAATTTTCCCTTTTTAGCTTTTTTCAAAAATTTTTTCTCAAAAATATGCTATTGTATATCTTTGCAACAATGCAGGACACCTGAAATGCATTTCTAAAAAAATGACTCCAAAAAAGTGCAACTTTCAGATAATTTATCTCGACATACGAGAGTCATATAGCTTCGAAAATTGTATCATTCGAATGTATGCTCAATATAGAATTTACTTTAAAAATTTTAGAAATTTTTATTTTAAAAACGATTAAGGTGATTCATCTATTCCTCCTACTTATTCAATTTCGAACGGTTTTTTACTCTTTTGGTTGCGACCCCATTCTGATATTATATGGTCACTTCACAAACATAAAACGGTTTTGTTTAAAAAATGTACAGCATTTCAATACATAAATTGAGATGCTATTTGGTCATGTCACGAACACATCAAATCTCGATTTACTTAAACTCAAGATTAATTCCTTAGAAATCAAATTTTTATTCAATTTGATAATTGTTTTTCATCATTATCAGTCAATAGCACTCCTGGTATATTCCATGCTGAATTTAGATGCTTTTGAGTAATTTTGCTACATGCCTCCAAAAAAATATTCCAACGCTATCCTGTATCTATTTTCACCGTCATCATCACTTTTAGTCCCAAGCTTGGATCTCAATTTTTGTTTGACGATTCCAAAAATTTTTCTATCCAGGGGTTGGTAAAGTGCTGTTTTATTAAATGGCACTTGTATAATTGTAATACTTCTCTCCATTGCATATCTGTTGACTGTTGCTGTAATATGCGCACCATATGGTGTCAACAATAAGAGCACAAGGACCTGGATGAATTATTTTCGAATTATCAATATAACGCTTCATAACTTCTTCATCAGTCCATCCATTTTTGCATGTCCAGACCTGATATTCAAAAGGACATTTTTCTATCATTTATTTTTTGGTAGAAATCTCGGTTTTGCTTTTTGCAAGGATAATGGCAGGGTAAGTCCTGTTTTTTGTGCAAGTCATAACGACGGTAAAGCACTCTTTTGTATTTAATGTACTGTACACCGGAACACTATCTGATCCAACAATACCCACTACCTTTTTAAGTTAATAAGCGATTCTAACAGATGTTTCATACATGTTAAAAACATGATCTTCATCAAATTTTATAAAAACAGCATCAACCTTTTCAATATAGCTTTGAACAGCATCATTGCATATAGCACCTCTTTTTGCAATATGGGCTTATTTAAGAGAAAAATGGTTACGTTCCAAATATTCTCTAACATATGTTATTGATGCTTCTAAGGGTGGACATTTTGTCATCTCATCTACTATCTGCGGTTCTTCCTTGGCTAATCGTAGAGTTTCACGATAGAGATTTAAAAATTCATTTGTGCGAAAACCTTCTTCATCATATTGATTTATTCCTTTAAGCGATGCAAGTGTTCTTGTGGCTCTAAGTGCAAGATTAATTGGCTTCCAATAAAAATCTTGTATTATTTTTTTAACATTCCATAATGTTAATCCATCAAGTCATCAATAACACTTTTTATTTTCTTCCAATTTCTTTTTGGGTACATTTGCTTTATGAATGCAATAAAGTGAAACATTTAATAAGAAAGTGGATTGAATGATAACAGAAGATCTTGCTGTGTTTGCATTTCAAAAAAATGAAATAATGAGTGCTAATACGTTTAACATAAAAAAATATAAACGATTTATTATAAACAATTTAAAAAAAATATAAAAAATAAGAAATTATCGTTTATTAATTAAGATAATTGCTTTTATTTCATGGTAATATGAAAAATTTTTGTATTTATTGTGTATTATATATATAATTTAAGTTATTTTCATTAAAAACGAGAATTAAAATTAATTTTTTAATTATTTATTATTCGATTTGATTTCTTCTTGTTCTTCTATGTTTTGATATGATTTCTTATTGTTTTTTTTTGCTTTGATTCCTTCTTTTTTTTTCATTATTTGTTAATATAAAATAAAAACAATCTAAACAAAGAATATAAAACAAATGACAGAACAAAAACCACGACAAAATAAAAACAAAAATTTCAAAAAAGGTAAAAATGGAACGAAAAAATAATCAACAATTTTAAAATAATCGAATAAATGACAAATGATACAAAAAATATAAAACTTCTATACAATGAAGGAGAAGTCTTTGATGCTTTATGTAATGAAGGAGAAGTTTTTAATGCAATGATAGATACATTTCCGAGACAACAAAAATAAAAATGACAATTCTAACATATCACATATCGACAAAAACAATGACAATGAACATGTCATTTTACGAGTCTTTACAATTTTTTTTTGCAAACTGGCATTTAATATACAAACAGACATTACAAATTTTCTGTCAATTTCACCATCGCCATTAGATAAATTTTGTTGTGACGAAGTGGCGACAAAATAATTTCAAATTTTTTTTCAATAATATTCAATTTTCGAAGTACATTCAAAAGTCGCTAGCTCGCAAACCCTACCTTTTTTAAGGGTATCTTGACTGGAGGTACCACTAACGTCCTCCACAAGCTTAAGTTCAATTATTTTCATATTTGAAGGTCCTCAAATAACGGTCATTTTATATAAAAATTTCAACCTGACCCCCATCCCTAGTACACTTTATACTGATCACCTGTCTACGCCCTTATATAAAAAATATGCTCCGCCGTCTCGGGCTTCGGCAGGTTTGTGATAAATACACTCATTCGCCATTAGGGCTCTCTTTGGGGGAGAGGGTACCTTGGTTAAAAGAAAAAGAAAAAAAGAAAAAAGTTCTCAATTGCCCATTAAGTGAACAAACTTTGTTTTTATCACTAATGAGCAAAGTCGAAAAGAAAAAAAGAATATTAATCAGCAAAACCAAAAAAAAAAAAAAAATATCTCCAAAATCAATTGAATGGTTTACTTTTTACAATGGTAAATTAAATGAATAATGTGTATTAAAAACAATTAACGTACTTGGTGCTGTTACTTCAAAATTGGTTTCTTCGATATAAAATATAACATAATTAGTTGATGTTAAAAATCCAATATTACATTTATCATTTGAAGGTTTTGTAGTGCCAAAATAATATAAATAATAATTAAAAGTACTTGATCTTGAAAGTGAAGATTGATGTAGAAAATTGACAGTTATTTCTGTATAATTAGAATAGGGAGAATTGGGTTCAATAACAATAAATGCATAATAATGAGTACTATCTATAATAGGTATAGGGTGTTCGGTTAATTCGTGCAAAAAAAATATATAGATATTAAATCACTAAACACTATTTAAAATTTAAAAGTATTTTTAAATAGCTTTTTACTGATATGGTTAATGTTGAAATTATCCATTAAGAAATCGAAATTTAACCATAACAATATTTTTTTGTATGTTAAAAATTGTACGTTAAGCATATGGAACAGCTTCTCTTCATTGAAGAACTTGTTAAAAAAGGGCTTCCTACAAAGAAAATAAGAAAAAAATTAAACAAGAAGTTCGGCGAAAGTGCGTTAAAGGACTCAGCAATGTATAAATGGATCAGAATGGTCAAATTAAATTTTAGAGTTGATGAGAAACCATATAGACCTGGTAGACCTATAGATGAACAACTTTTGTTCCGTATTCAAGCAGAATACCAAAAAAATCAATTTTCTTCTGTCCGAAGCATTGCGCACACTCTAAATGTCCCAATTTCTACTGTCTATAATTATATGACAGATTATTTTGGTTTAGTATTTCGTTATACAAAGTGGGTTCCGCACATTTTATCTGACGATCAGAAAGTGAAAAGGATCCGTTTATGCCAAGAGCTTTATCAAGTTATCATTTAGAGTAAGAAGGATTATTATCGTGATTTGATAACTGGGGATGAGTCATGGTTCCTTTATAATTATGCACCAAGAGGAGCATGGACAATAGATAGTGAAACTCATCCACTTTTTGAGTCCGGACTCATTTGTCGTGAAAAAATGATGATTACAATTGTTTGGGGAGTTTGGGGAATATATATAATAAATGAACTTCCAAAAAACACAACAATGGATAGAATTTATTTAATTAATAATATTATAATTCCATTGCATGAACAAAAAGACAATATTTGGCCTAATTCCGGCCTCAAAAAGATATGGTTGCATATTGACAATGCAAGTGTGCACAACTCAAACATGACCAAAGAAAAAATCCAAAATACCTGCTTCAAGAGAGCACCTCATCCCCCGTTTTCACCTGATGTTGCACCATCTGATTTCTTTCTTTTTGGCTACGTGAAAGAAAAACTCAGAGGTCAAAGATTTAAGACAAGATTTGAACTTTATGAAGCAATCAATGAAATTGTTCAAGTCATTCCACACGAAATGAAAGTTAAAGTTTGATGAATGGGCAAATCGTTGCAAATGGGTTTTCGAACATGATGGATCCTATTCCATCAGTGATTAATAAAAAATCACTAATTTTAATTAAAATCTCATATTCATAAAAATTGCGCGAAATAACCGAATATTCTATAATGAAGTAGAGGTATTCAATAAAAACTGTGTCAAAGAAACAATAGTAGAATTACCTGAAATCGCAATGAAATAAATTGGTATATTAACATTAATAGTAGAACCTCTTTTCAATGCTAGACGGGTAGTACTATTCTGTCCAGGATAAGAAATACTAAATGATTTTGAAGTATAATCAGGAAAACTTACATTATTCCTTAATACTTCATATGCACGATCTAAATCATATTTAGTAAATGGGGAATTAATAGGGCCAACTAACTTACGTTGTAAGACTCGTCCCTTATTGCGTGAATAATAAAATTCACTAACAGGTCCAATACAATGGGGATCAAACATAAAAATAAAAATGGGACAAAATTTTTTATAAATATGTAATCGCATAATTTAACTGAACACTCAAGAACTTTTGATCAATAACAGTACCGTGTATTGCTAATCGAAGTACTAATGCAATACTATCACCTGAATTCTAATTACGTGCTAATCTAGTACGGAATACTTGAGTTTGTTGTGCATTAGGAGTAACGTACCCTGACATTATAACATTTTGATTGGGTTCATATAATGAAACAGGGGCAGAAGGAGTACCTAAACTAATGTTTTGAATAGCAGTACCGTCAGGTACATATACCAAGGCCCAAAGTAAGGGAACTGAAATATCTGTAATCATCTTTAAAGAAAAATTCTTTACTTTACGCATATTTTGAGATGCAACGGCACTAATCAAGGTAGCTGCTATATGATCACCAGATGATCCTGGCTCACCAGGAATACCTACATTAAAAAAACTAACAGGACCAGAACTATTATATGTCTCATTAGAATACTTAACAGTCTTCAATGGACGTCCACGTGAATAACTTCGTTTACGTAACCTACGAGGCATCACAATAAAAAATTTAATGTTGTGGGAAATTTATCAATTGTGGGTGAATTAGATAAGAGGGAACATCCTTACGGCGGCGATCATATTGTATGGCACCAATTGAAACAAGAGGAAGAACAATGACCCAATTTCCAACTAATTGATAATTCTCTTTAATAAAGCCCTTAAATAAGCCAACATTACTAAAATAAATAGATTTGACTTTTCATAATCATTAATAATATTAACTTTTCATCTTCTTCCTGTGTCCATGGAACATTTTTGGTCGGAGAACAATGATTTTCTAATACAGCTCTCATACCTGGATGAAAATCAGGCGGATCATCAAGAGAAGGATCTTTATATGAAACTATGTTCTGATACAATATCAAATCATCTGGTCTTGGCGGAATAATTGTTAAATCATTTGTATTGTTATTAAAATGATTACGGATGAAATCGTTTATATTACTTCCATCTCCATATAGTATTTCATTGATTCTGAGCTTAAAACCTTCACAGAGTTTATTAATTGTTTCGTATGTTAAATCATTATTTCAGTACTCAGCACAAAAAAACTTGACCTCATTGATATTTGTCGGATGATTTTGATTAAATGTTGTGAAAACTTCTATGAAGTTAATGTTCACTATAGCACGATAACAGATTGGTGTAGAAAATTGTAATTAGGCCAAAACATTCTGGTAAAAAAAACTGGCAGCGGTTTATCTACAAATAATTTTATTGACCCTTTAATTTGTGATCAATTAGAACAAATGCCATTTCACATCGTCAGAACATTGAGCACAACTTTAAAAATCTTAAAAAGTACAATCCATGATCATCTCCGCAAAATGGGATTTTTTGTGAAGCATTTAAGGTTCGTTCCCCACACACTCTCTTATAAACAAAAATTACAACGTATTGAATAGTCAAAACAATTTTTGAAAATTATTCAACAGGCACGTCACCAATCTTTGAGAGTCCTTTCTAACAGGTGATGAGAGCTGGTTTTATTTTACAGAAGATTTTGAAATTCAATGGCTCCAGCCTGATCAAAAACCTTTTACAAGAATCAGAAGAATTATTTCAACACCAAAAAGAATGCTAACGGTTTTTTGGTCTCCTTTGGGATTTAGAATAGTTGAAATGTTACCTTATGGTAATAAATTTAATAGCTCTTACTTTACTGAATCTATCCTAAATAAAATTGTGAAAACAATGCCTCAGCAAAAGGAAAGGCGGCCGAAAAGAAAAGTTGTGGTGCATATGGACAATGCGACACCTCATCGGTCAAATGAAATCAAGAAGTTTGCCACCAAAAATGGGTTATTTTTATGCCCTCATCCAGCATTTTCGCAAGATTTAACACCATCAGACTTTTATCCTTTTGGTAAGATTAAAAATGAATTAAAAGGTTCAGGGTTCGTCTCAGAAGATGAACTTTTTGAGGCAATTAAGTCAATATTGGAGAAGATCACAATAGATGAACTTGAATCCTTCTTTAGAGAATGGGAAAGGAGACTCCAAGCCTGTATTGATAATGGGGGTGATTACATTGAGTAAAGTTCACTTTACTATAGAAATTTTGTTTGTAGCATTTTCTGATATTAAGATACTAAAATTTATCCGGACACCCAATAACTTAACCATATGAGATTTTTTCCCATCAAAAATATCTCTTGATGATAATCCAAATATTTGTAAATGTTTTTTTCTGTAGCCTTGAACCGTACGATATTCAGGTAAGTCAAATATTTGTTTCGAAATTGAATACCAACTACTTCCCACATAACTAATAATTGTGTATATTTCCTGTAATTGCCTTTATAATCTTTTAAATCCCTTTGAATTCTGATAAGTTTTGTGTTTTCAATTTGAATGCATTGTAGACTTTCACAATACTGACTTTTTTCGATTTTCAAATAGTTATTTTCCATTTATAAACAGTAATTATTGATAATATTCTGATTTTTATTTTCCAATGAAATAATATTTCTTAATAAACCCAAATTTTCGTATTTTAGATTTTGAATGATTATATTCAAATCAGAATTATCTTTTCTTTCATGAATCGTTTCTTATTCTAACTGACGAACTTTGATTTCTAAATGCTCGATTTGAGATTTGTATATGTTTAGAATCTTGTTTTTTTGCTGATGAATAGGAAACATCAGAAAAAAAATGTCAAATATATCAATGAAATTGACATATATATTAGAAGTGAGAATCATCGTTCTCAATTCAAAGTCGATAGTCACCCCCTCTGAAAATGCTATTTTATTTCAAAAAAGAGGATCATTATGCTCCTCTTGAGCCTTGAGTGTCGTGATGTATAGTTTTGAAAAAGATCTATCATGGCAAACGTTAATGAGAATAATTTCATTATAGATTATTCCTGGTCTTCCCCTTATTTTATCTCGTCATTTTTTATATTAAGTAAGTTAACAATATTAATATTATTATATCTCATATACGATCTTCATTGGATATCTTGTATTGTTTATCTCATGGGGTATTATGAGTGTAGGTTGGTTGGATGTTTGGTAACTTGTTGTTTGATCTGATAGAAATCTGATTTCCAAATAATAGATCTTCGCGCATATTTTCTTGTGACCTTTTGGGTAAATTATAGGATGTAAATCTAATTACATTTATCATGAGATTGCTTTAATCACCTGTGTATGTTGCTAGTTTATATAAATTTTATCTTCTTCATCATCGGCTATTAATTCTTGTTCATTAGTGTTCCTAGTTTGTTGTCTCATATTGTTCTGTTCAAGATATGGAACAGGTATTGGTTGTGGAGGTATTAGAGAATTTGGTGTTCGATATGACAGAAATCTGATTTGTTCTTCTGAATTTAAATTTGAATTTATATTCTCTCTAAAGGGTTCTGGGCTTGTATAAGTCATTTATATGCTACTTGTTGTGTGCTCCGTGGAACTTTCTTCTGCGTCTGATCCAGGATGGCTGGACTCAAAAAATGTTATTTCTCCTCCAAAGAAGTTATTACTGTGCTCCGCTCCGAGCTCTGAGTCTTGTGGTGCCCTCTATTTTAAATTTTGAAGCATTTTATGAGATGATTATCTGATATATTCGGAGATTTTCAGAAAAATCGTCGCAACTTATATGGTTTTGCTCCTCTCCTGAAGCTCTTTTCAGTGATGCGGTTTTCCCTTCTTTGAGTTCATACAATGTAAAAATAAATAATCTATCATCCTTACTTGTATGTTGTTGCTCTTCATTCTATAATAATTATGATCAGATTTTTTTTTATTAAAAAAAATCTGGTATGAGAAATGTATGGGATTCAAAATTTATCATATTCTTAATACCATTTTTCTTATATTACATTTTGTTTCATTCGTTGAGTTGTTCTTCACTTTTTCTTTTTGAGATACCGTATGAAAAAATTTAGCCTGGCCTAAAAAAAAAGAGAAGAAAAAAAATCACTAGCTATATCATTTTTATTTAGAGCTAATGATTCCATCACTTATCTATATGTTTTTTACATTCTATGACTTTTAAAACAACATAATTGTTCTACACTTTTGCTTTTCCAAAAACAGAATGGAATGCTTGGAGTTTTTCATGATTCATGGAGCGCAGGCAGAATCATTTTTGTCTTCATTGAAAACACCATTATGTTTCTCTCGGTAACCTGATTCTAATAAAGTTATTTGTTGCGCTTCTTAATTTCTTTAAAATATATACCATTGCGCTTTTCAAGCTGAAATCATTCATTGAAAAAAATAAAAAACTCCGCGCTTATGGAATTAGAACGATCTAATGATAAAATGTAATAAATTGAAGCCACATATTCATCAAATATGTCAAAAAAAAGTTAGAATGTCACATTTCATGTATCCGATCGAAAAGTGGGAACAGCGAATTATCATCAAATATTGCTTTCTCTTAGGACAAAGCAATAGAAAAATATATGAAAATTTATCTTTGATATGTGGCAAAGAAGCCTATTCAAAATACCAGATCAAAATATGGCTTCAAAGGTTCAAAAAAAATGGTAATTTTTCCATGTATGGATGACAAACGTGCGGGATGACCTTCTTCGGATCTTGCACCTTTAATTTCAAATTACTTTCAAAAGTTTCCATATTCTTCTGCCAAAAAAATAGTACAGTACTTCGACATCTCACATCACAATGTGAAAGAAATTCTTCAAAAATGTCTGCAGATGAGAAAATATTGTCTAGAGAAGTGGGTGCCGTATGAATTGTCAGATGAAAACAAAAAGTGTTGCGTCGAATGTGCAAATGAGTCTAGAAGAACTTAGGAATGATGCACAACATAATTATGAACATATATGTACAGGAGATGAATCCTGGTATATATGGTTAAATCAGTCAAGTTCAATGTTTGCACAATCTCGAGAAAAAGTGGATTTGAGAATTCGTCAGACAATTTCATCATAAAAAACTTTGATCACAATTTTTTTTACAGGTACAAATTTAATTGCTATTGACGGCCTACCAAAAGGAAGAAGGTCCACTCAAGATTATTCTATTAATGATATAGGAAACATGATATCCAATGCAAATAAGAGATTTCTGCGAAAAGAAAAATGTCTAAATTTTAGAATTCATATGAACAATTCAAAATGCCACAATGGATCAAAAGTAACTCAATTTCTGGCCAATAACAAAAATTAATCGAATTCCACACCGACTATATAGTCCAAACATGAGTCATTGTCTTTTCTGGTATTTTGGAAAATCTAAAAACTCTTAGAGGATGTGGAAATAACGGATTCTGAGATGCTTGTGTATAATTTAATTGACATATGAAATGGGATCTCTTTAAAAAAAATTCAAGCGGTCTATAGGGAATAAGAAAAAAGTTGTATATGGATTATTGAACACGAAGGGGAATACTATCCATATAAATAAACAAAAATAATTTTTATTTTTTATTCATCAAAATTAGGGTAAGTACTCATTACTTTTTGCCCCCTCAGTATTAATAAAATGAAAATAAATATATAATCAAATGTACCCCAGGGACATGTCCGCATATGTTCAATTTTCGAATACACACTGTGAAAATTCATGATGTTTTTAATTGCATTTTTTATAATTTTTGAAAAATAAGTAAAAATTGAATACATCGGTAATACGAAAACTCAAAAATACGATTAAACCGAATTCAAAATTAACAAATTGATCCCCACACCCATGCTATTTATGGTAAATTTTCAAACTTTTATTTTAACTCGAAAATTAAGACTAAGATATTACAATATATACGGTATAGAAAATTAAATTATGCACCTCACTTTACAGGGGTTGAAAAATTGCTTAATTAAGTTAATATAATATAATTGCTTCCAAGTATCTTTTTGAATCCAATATGCACTTTTGAATATTCCTATCTAAAAATTAATCTCAAAAAAACTTGCATCAACAAATGTAAAAATATGAGTTTTTTTTCATATTTTAGTAAAATGCACTATGAAATTTCATTATGTGTTGATAAATCACAAAAAAAAAATTACAAGATTTTGTGTGATTCTTTGTTATTATTCGATCAAAAATTGAATAAAAAAATAACAAGAAACTCATGGATTACAGTAAGAACTTATTTGTTTTATGGTTTTATATACCCTGGTATTCCTCCAATTGGTGGTATAGGTGACCGTTAAGGAGATGTCATTTCAAATAAAAAGGAAGAAAACTTCAAAAGATAAATATAAACTGGTTTACATGATTTTGTGTAAAGTCGGGTCCATGTGCTTAATGATAAGAAGCTAAAATGATATTTATATGATGAATTTATTTATCAATTTTTTAAATATTTTAAAGATTTAGGTGTTTACTGATCTGGAAAGCATAATGACCAAGAATCCTGGATAACATGGCTCTGGAGATGTTCCCAAGCCCAGATCAAATGTTGTGCTGCAATTGATTTTGTAGATTTTACATTTCGATCCTCGTTGTAACGTTTTCGAAATAGATACTTTGCCGTTACCTTTAAGCTGCCAAAGACCCTTTTATCCAAGGGTTGGAACATATCAGTCATCCCAGGAGGGATATAATATAATTTGATCTTAAGCGCATTTGCTAAATTTCGAACTGTTTCACAAATATGAGCTTTGTGTAAATCCAAAATCAAATGAATTTCATCATCATCGTTGAAATGCTGACGAAGGAAGATGAGATATTCAGAGAATGTATCAGCGGTTGTCCAACCGTTTTCCGAATGAGCTGACATGTGAGGTGAAACATTACCAATTTGGGATGCTTCACAAGCCTGCGTTTTGCCCTTGGCTATAAAATAAAGAGGAATTTTGGTACCATCGGCTTTAATGCTCGCTATGACAGTCAAAAATTACTTTTCATTTGACATAACATTGATATTGATCGAATCTGATCCGTCTCTGCCCATGTAAGAATCTTATTTGGGAATGCTCTCCAACTTGTTTCGTCACAGTTAATGATCCTTCCGTGGTCAACAGTTGACAGAAGTTGCCTGATTTTTACGACAAATGTATTTATACTATCTTGTGAGACTATTGGCCTTCGCTTCGCATGGAGGGACCTTGATGAGATGTGATTTCGTTTCTTAAAGTCAGTGATTAAATGTGACGATGCCATGAATTGTTTTTTTTCATCGATGTTAATTTCGTCTTGATACTTGGTCAAATAAGCATTCATTAGCATTTCGATAAAATCATCGTTGGTAAAGACATACCCTGGTTTCAGGAAACAATCAATGATATAATCCTTAATTGCTTTCTCTTCTGTATTGGTAAAGATTCTGTGCCCTTGTCCATGGCATGTTTGCCATGGCCTCCATTCAGGGTTTTTAACCAAACACCTCTCCCAGTTCCTTAATGTTGATTCTGGAATTCTGGTTGAAGCTGAGATTTTGTAAATTGAGGGCACTCCCCTTGAAATCTGATCCAAAATCATCGATATCTTTTGTCTTTTTGTATAATTAGAATAATTATTATGGGGTCTTTCTCTGAACAATGGATTTGACATCTGATTTATAATACCGTTTACTATTTTTTTTTAATAGTTTAAACGTTTTTCGATACCACCAATTGGAGGAATACCAGGGTAATTTGTGAATTTTTAGATAATCTTTTCATTATAGGTCTTCCCTCGTTCCTTCTTATTTTTATCTTACCTTCTCCAAATTGTGTTTTTTGTTTATACTTATCATGTTCTTTATTTAGATTCTTTTAAACTTAATGAAAAACATTTAAATATCGTGATCCTATTGATTAAATTTTTTTCGAAATACTCATTAGTTTTTGATATAAATTTATTGACTTTATTTTTTGGCATTTTTTGTGCAGATTCGTCATTTCATCCAAACGAAAAATCAAATTCATCATCAATAAATTCGATTAAATCACAAAAATCCTCTTCTTTCTTTTCTCCTTATTTTGAACCAAACTTCTGATGGTCTTTTTCTTCGTATAAATAATCAGAAAATTTATCTTTCAATATTTCATATTCTTCTGTTCTTTCTGGATATTCTGGAAAATGTTCGTCTTCAGGCATTTCGTATGTTCCTAAGGGTTGTATAAATTCAGGCTTTTCTTCAATTTCATGTTATGCTATTTACATTTCATCTAAATTTTCTATGGATCTTGAATCTATTAAATGAATAAAGAATGTATTACCTGTTATTTTAAATTAAGCTATTCAAATGACAACAAGGTAATCCAGCATGTGCAGGATAATGGCATTCACAATCAAGAAAATTTATATTAAATTCATTATAATTGTTACCAATAGCAATATATAGATCATCAATGCGTTAATATCAATTTGTAATACATTCTGGATTTCAGCATCTATGATTGAACATAATTTTTTAGAAATATCAAGTTTATAATCTTCTGTTTATGGATGATGAAAAGTAAGCGTTTCTTCAAATATTTTCTTCAATTTTTTTTTTTGATATAATTTAATAGATATGTGATCACGGATTTCATAGAGATGCTATAGAGAATTTGTCAAATCTCTTTTAATCATACTATTATATGTTTCACCAAGTTGTGAAGAAGTATGATTAAAATAAAATACATTAGGTCTTAATGAAACCAAAAGTTTTGATATAATTGGATATATATTGGTATCAAAATAGTGAATAATTTCAGGGAATTCCTCATAAAAATTATTTAAGGCTTGATTTAACTGAGCAGAATAACGTGAATAAAAATAAATTAACTAACATTAAAAATCGGTTGTTATTTCGATGATTTTTCGATATTCAATTTTTGGACAGTGGCAATTTCGTGTTTTAAGCATGAAAGATGACATAAATTCGGATATTCATCCATTGCTGAACAAATACCAGGATCTTCATCACTTATTATGCATTTTAAGTTGGGTGCTATTGATAATATAATACAAATCAATTAAAAATAAAATTCAAAATTCTTCGATGAAGAAAAAGCAACTCCGCCTGACATCGATTCCATATTATTTATCTGGAGTGAAAGTTATATTATTGTCCGATCAATAAAATTGAAAATTGATGTACCATCGATGACTAAAGAATCACAATATTTGATTGAATTCTTTTTCTCTTCGTGTGTAACAGTATAAATATGTACAATGTAGACGTTTTTATTTTCGAATATATAACAATCACCTTTTTCATACATGTATTGAGAAATCATTTCTGTTTCTGATTTATATCTTTCAATGTTAAAAATGGATTTTCATCGATCATGATCTGAATTCAGTATTAATTGATGCTCTAAGGTTTTCTGAAAACCTTACAAACAACTAATTTTCTTCCTCTTTTCGGAAATAACTTTTTTTTTATGGAATATGATTTCACGAACGATTTAATTGTAGATGGAGGTTTGTTTAATTGTTTTGCGATGGAAGGTTCATTTAGATGTCTTTGTATCAAAATACGTATTTTTTCATCCTGCTGTGAAAAGTACATCAGACATTTAAACGGTAATTTTGGACGTTCTTTGGCTATAGATTTATTAACGATATTTATTTTCTCACGTTATTATGTCATATAATTACACTACATAAAAATTACTCCACTTTTGACGATAGAAGCTACTCAAAAAGTGGCCATATTAGACGATTTAGGGGCCGTTAAATTTCTTTCCCTATCGTACGGCAATTAATGAAACTGTTCTTTATTTCTCTTCGATTTAGTAGCAATTGAAATATATAGAGTTAATCGATCCATCAAATTATTATAAAACCGATTTTCATCTGTTGGTAAATATACCTTTTCAATAAGTGCCTTTGTTTAATTTTTATTAGTTAATGAATGTGAATAATATTTTTCTGGAATTTCATCTCTTTTAATCTATCATTCTTTTATATAAAATATGTACACATGGTAGATCATTTTTGATGCAATTGCATATATCAATTTTTTCATGAGCTTTTTGACGAATTAAAGGATTTTCGTTTTGTAACATTTGGGTTATTTTTATACATACTTCATATCTTTTGTTGAGATATGAAATTGCATATTCACCTGAATCATTTTATTTATATTAGTTATTTTTGATTGTTCAAAAGATATAATTTGTTTGATTAGATATTCGCATTGCTTTACTGATGAACATGTAATTTCTTCCGAAGATAATCTTTTATGTTCTGTTTGCTTTTTAATATTTCCGAAAAGCACCTCAATTGAATTAGTTGTCGTATGCCCACTAAGAATCAGGGTATTGAAAATTTTTGGATCATAATGATCAATATCATTAATTAAATTGGTAATAAGCTTATTAGTTTTCGAGTAAATGCAATTGATACTTTGCAAATATCGAATATATTGATCCCTATTTATTTTTTACATGAACATAGTTTAAAAAATATTGAAGAATTTCTTTCCCTGACTTAACAACATCAATTTGTTTTTGAATATTTCTCTCAATATGTAATCTACAGTAAACTATTGATAAAAATGGAAAAATCTTATTAATTATATTTTTTTTAGCAATAGGCAAATTTTAGCCTATTGACTAAAAATACTCTTATATTGCCAATATAATATCTTGAGCATATGAACATAATCTAATTCTAAAATTAATTAATAATAGATTATGAAATTTATTGTCAGAATCAAATTTCCAAAAAAAATCAAATTTACCTATAATCTGCTCAACATAATGTTGTAAATTATGAATTTTATTTGATAGATATTCTTTTTTATTATTTCTCCTAACAATATACATTTGCTTTTGCACCAAATTTGCGCTAATCATTTTCCTCAAACTCGTGAAATAAATTTCTTTCAATACACCTTGTCTTAAAATATCTTTTTCTTCACTTGTAATAAGTGGAATATGACTTTCAATATATAATCCATTCATGCTATGATTGTGATAAATGTTTCGAGAATTCATGCGTAAATAATACCATTTTTGATATAAATTTTGAATTTCGAATTACAACCAGTTTTTTTGTTTGTGTGAAATTTACGTATAGATTGAATATAAAATTGCTGAAACCCAGAACGATTCATCTTTGATATTCGGCATAAATTAGAAATTTTGAATCTAATTGATATTAAGAAGAAGAAGAACTTGGATGATCAAAAGAAAAAAAATTTGGATGTTCAGATATTATTGCAGCTCTTTGATTCTCTACTTTGCTCATATATCGAATGACTTTGGCGCCAAAACAATTTATTAACATATGTTGATTGATTTTGAATGAAGACCGTTTATTTGCCGTAAAAATACAAATCTCCAATATTTTTTATTTATTTATATCGATATTTCATCTTGATATTTGATTAATGTATTTTTCATATATTTAATTCTTTGTTCACAATGATTTGGTTCTTCATCTATAATATTCCTAATATTATTAATATTATTATCTCCAAATGTATTAATTAATATCTCATTATCAATCTTGTTTAAAGCTATTTTAATTGCTTCTACTATATAAATAATATGATTAATTCTTGTATCTGATTCTTGTAGTTTTTTAAGTTTAATTATTTTTCCATGTGTGATATTATTTTAGATGATTGATTTTTTTGAATATATTTTCTCCTTAGATTTATATTTCGAATATTATCATTATTACCTTTATTTTTGTTATTATTTAAATCTGACATATGATTTATTAAAATTTTTAAAGCTTCTCTGGTTGTTTTTCTTAATATTGAATTAATTTTACATTCACAACCTTGGAATATAATCCATTCTTCTTCTGTTTTATCTTTAGTTTCACATTTTTTAATGCGGGGTAATATTTTATTTTCGAATGCATTACTTATTTGTTTATATTTTTTTTTATATTTTTATTTGACCTTGGTAGTCTAATTATATGTTGTGATTCTTGAAAATCATTTGCGAATATCCATTTTTTACATTTGTTAAAAAAAATTTCTCTATCATTAATTGGTTGACTTAATATTTTCTTTTTTTGAAATATTATGTGCATGACTGTTATGTAAGATCATATTGTAATGTGTTTCTGCAAGAGCTTTTTTACGAAAATCACAAATATATGCTTTCCTTTTTTCTAATGATATTTCTGCTGTTGGATTTATATCATATCTTTGAATATACATCTTGTGAGTTTATGTATTATAAATTTTGGTTGTTGTTTAAGTGTCTTTCTTCATTATCTCCTATAATAGTTCCTAACGTTGGGAATTTATTGTTTTTCGATAAAAAAAAATAGAAACCATCAAGAAAACAGCATTTTCCGAGCATATTGCTATAGTAGACGTTTGAATTTGCTTGATCAGCAAGGTGTAATCCATAATCATCAGAATTGTTTAATTTTATTTTTCCACAAGATGGACATATTATATTATGAATTGTCCCGGGTTCCTCACTTTCTTCTATTTTATTATTATTGATGTCAAGTAGATTAACAATGTCTATATTTCTAAAATTCATGTATGGTGCTAATTCAATTCGTTTTCCTTTGTGAAATTTGTTTAAATGTATAAATAATTCTTCTTTATTGTCACTCTGTCAAGTACAAAGAGGAAACCATGGACAAAATAATAATATTATTTTTCATATTATTTTGTATAGCTATCGGTAAGTTATAGAACGTGAATCTTATTTCGTTTCTCATTAAGTTTATTTCATCTGCTGTGAGTGTTCTAGGTCTGAATGCTGCATCTTCAACTTCTGTTTCAGTACTGGTTTCTTCATCATATTATGCATAATATTCTTGTTCATTTATTATCTTCATTGAATTTCTAATGTGTCTTGTACGAAAATTCTCAAAAATCATTCAATTTTCGAGTACCACTCAAAAAGTGGAAATTGAACTGATTTTCGTTCACGTTATAAAATAATTGTGTAGTATGTTTGAATAGATAATCATTCAAATCATTTTTGGAATTTTTTGTACGCCAGCTGTACGGAAATTCTCAAAAATCATTCAATTTCGATGTAAACTGTTCAATCACATTCCAACCCACCCTGCGGTTGTGATCGTATTTCATTGAAAAAGCGGGGCTTTTTCAATGAAATACGATCACAACCGCTCGCGCCGTAGGCGCTCGCATGAAAAAATTCGTTGTAGAGTTGTATACTCGTTTTGTCTCATATGAAACAAATGGATTAATGACCCCTTTAACTTTTTGTGTGTAAGATATTGTTGCATTCTATTTTACACCTTTGTATAAAAGTTTCATGTGTATTCCGATCGTTAACGGTTTCGGGGTGGCCCACACAAATCTTCAGTTCTTTTCACCAAATTTTCACATTTTTTGTGTCACTGTATGTATTTAACTTTGAATAAAATATTTTGAATTTCACTTTTTCGAGGAATTCATAAATTTTACTTTGTATTATAATATTTTGTTACAAACTCTCTAGAGAGAATTCTGATTTATTAAAAATTGTATTGTATTATATAAAATTATCATTTATAATACATAAGAAATATTCTTCATTGTATTTATGAGATTCAGCGCTGAGTTGCCAAATTAAATTTGATTTGCATTTGCTGCTTCAACAAAGGTCCTTCTTCAGCCTCTAACGGTCGCTAGTACGATAAAGTGAAAATTTTGGCTTGAATAGTTTACTCATAAATTGAATAATTTTTGAGAATTTCCGTACAGCTGGTGTACAAAAAATCCCATAAATGCATCCGTCACTTTCCTATCGCTTTAACGACGATCAATTATCTCTTATTTTTCACTTTTTGAGTAGTTTACTCGAAAATTGAATGATTTTTTAGAATTTCCGTACACAACAATTGAATTTCTGATGTTATCCGTATTGAGGGGTACAATTGGTGCTGATTATGGGTGTGTTTGGAATTTTGGTACCAAATTGTTGTGTCCTCCGTTGAACTTTCTTCTGCATTCGGTCGAGGATGGCCGGACTCAAAAAATGGTCTTTGTACTTTAAAAAAGGTATCACTGTGTTCTATTCTGGGTCTTGAGTCTCCTGATGTTTCTTGTTTTGAGTTTTGTTGCATATTTCGGAGAGATAATCTGATATGTTCCGAGATTCTCCGAAAATCATCGGAACTTATATTATGATTCTGCTCCTCTCAGGGCGCTCTAGTGGTGCACTTTTCCCCTTACTAAGTTGCTCAGGTGATAAAAAATAAAAAAAATCCGCGCTGCTGGAATTTGGTGTTTATTTACGTGTGTTAGTGCTCATTTGGAATGAGTATGTGTTGTATAATGACGCGTCCGTCTTAATTTATTGTAGGTTAACCCTACTGTTATGATCAATGTTAGAACTGTTCTTTGGGGGTGGTCGAAACCGTTTTAATAGAACGTGTCACTTTTGTTTTCTTCTTATTCTTTTTAATAGTAGAATCTTTAACTATTTCTTCTTTCTTTTTTGTATTGATCGCGTATTGCAAAAGTCTAGATGATCGTACAACTCTTGTTCGTCTTTTTAACTCGTTAATACTTTTTCCTTTAAGTATTGAGTTCATCTTCGTCAAGTTATCTTCTTTCTTCTTCTTTTTGTTCTTGTCTATAATGAAGATCTTTCCTTTTATTATAGATTTTTGTATATTATCTTCTTTGATCGGTTTATTGTACTTCCTCTCTGCTTCATTTAATGCGAATTTCATGTATTCCTTTTGTTCTTCTTCATTGGTATCTGATGGTTCTGAGTTTGAAAAAATATCTGAAAAAGGTACTTCTTCTAATTCTTCATCTTCATCTTTATCTTCTTCTTCTTCTTCAGGATTATAATTATCTTCATCAATAACATTAAAGTCTTCTTCTTCTCTTTCTATATTGTTTATATTATTGTTATTATTCTTATTTTGATTTTTATCTTTCTCATAAATTCTGTAAAATATTAACATAGATTCTCTCAATGCTGCAATAACACATCTTCTTGAAACTAAATGTATTAATCTTTTGTTTCCATTAAATAATTTCTTTAAGTCTTTAGTAGTTTGATTCGGGATAATTCCTAATGATGAAATAATAATTATATAAAAAATCTACTTCTATATTAAGTCTATTTTTGCATAATTCTATATAATCTCTATATTTTTTCTTCTTTTTTCTTTTTCTTCTAATAATAAGAGTTGATTCAGAGTTGTTATCGAGATTTCTGATCGTACCATACGGAGAATTGACTTCAATTAAAGTTAATCTATTGTTATTAATATACCATATGTCTGGTTTTAATGTTCCAATTGTTTTGTAATCTTTGTCTATTACTTTGGTGTTCCTATTAAATATTATATTATTACCTTCATAATTATTTTCTTTAATTCCTTTAATTATTTCTTCTACTATTGCATTATGTCTTTTAGTAGTTAAATTTCTAATTTTTAAGCAACCATTAATTCTATGCATTAATGAATCATTTTGATTTAAATTACATCTATTGCATTTAGGATTTATATTTGGGTTTTTCTTATTTAAGATTTCATTTGTTGGTAAATTGTTACATCTTGCTAAAATAGCGAACTTAATAATATTATTACTTGTTGGTGCTCTAAAATTAGATAAAAAGAAGTTTGAATCAGTTGATTTATCCATTGTACAGAAAGTATGTGCTTTAAATGGTAATTTCTTAAGGTTGTCTAGGTGTTTTTTTCGTATCATTTTATTTGGATATTTTGTGATATCTTTTTCATTAATACATTCTTCTGTTTCTTCTTATTCTTCTTCATTTTCTTTGTTTTTAATTTGATAAATAATACGATTGTTTTCTTCTAAATTTGGCTTAGAACCTACTTTTAAGTTATATAATGATTTTGTTGCTCTACAAAATGTACTATTTGTTTTTTTTTTTTTTTTTTGTATAATTTTACCTTTATTATCAAAAGGAATTCCAAAATAAGGTGAGTTTTCATCTACTTGTATTTTCCTATAGTCTAATTCTTTGTACATTGTCATTCTAATAAAATTCCTGATATTTAAATCCTTTGATAATAATAAACCTATAAATGTTCTTAATTGTAACACATAATTTCTTTCTTTAAAAGACATTAAACTTAAACCTCCTTCTTTATAATGTGTATAAAATAAATCTTTTGGTAAACCTTTTGTATTTAATATTTGATTTATTGAACCTCTAATAAATTCATCAAGTTTTTTTAAGTTCTTTAATAGAGCATAAACCATTTAACATTTCAAAGTCTAATTGAAAAGTAATTATTCTATTAATTGCATCTATTATTTGACTAACTTCTAAAGGAGAATTAATTACTTGTATGATTTCTTGTTTAATTTTTATTGATTTTAGTTTGAGAATGTTGTTTTTTACTTTCACGATTTATTGCTATTGGTGCACCTAAATATTCTATATATTCCATTAATGGATGATTTGGTATTTCTTCATTATTAATAGTAAAACATTCATTTAAAGTTGGTCTTGTATTATTAAAATATATATAAGATAGAGTCTTACATTTTTGTGAAGCTATTTTAAAGTTTAAATATTTTACAAAAATTTTTCTACTGTTTTAATCATATTTTGCATTCCATCTTGTGTATTAGAAATTAATATAACATCATCTGCATAAGCTTGAATATTAAAAAAGAAAAATTCATTTTCTCTCATTGGATCTTCTATAATTACTCCATCTTTTTTATTATAATTTTGTATTGCTTTAATTAAAGGTTCAAGACATAAATTAAATAGTGTTGGTGATAGAGGACAACCTTGTCTGACACCTCTATTGATGTTAATCCAATCTGAAGGTTTATTTCTTAGTTCTATTCTTGTTTTGGTATCTGTATATAAGTCTTTTATTAATTTGATAAAATAATTCGGGAATCCTAATTGATTTAATGACCAAGTAATAAGCTTGTGAGGTACTGAATCGAAGGCTTTTTTGAAATCTAATGTTGTAATATAAATCGAATCTTTTGACCTCACTGATTGTGCAATTATTTCATTTATATTCGTAATGTGTTCAGTTATCCCATTGATATTGGTTTTAAAACCTTTTTGTACTGAACTTATGAATGGCGAAGAAACATTTAAATCTTGAATGCATCGTGCAAAGTGGCACATCATAATTCTGTATAAAGTTGGTGATATTGAAATTGGTCTCCAATTGGTGATTTCATCTGGATTATTCTTCTTAAATAACAATATAGTTCTTGATATTTTCCATAATTCTGGAATTTTCTTGAATCTCATTATTTGTTTAATTATGTTTCTGATTAATTTGACTGTAATATTAATTTTGATTTTCCAAATGGTATTAGAAATACCATCTGGACCTGTAGCTGATAAATTTGGTCTTGTAATAATTGCTTGTTTGATTCTGTCTTTGTCTAGTAACATTAGCTTAAGTAATTCTTCATCTTTGTTATCTAAGTTTTTATTCAAACAAAATATATCTGGAATATTGTTTTCTTGGTAATTTGGGAGGAATTCCCATTCATCTTTAAAATGCTTTTCTATTTTCTCAAATTCAATGTTGCATTCTGGTGTTGGTTCATTTGTAATGAACCATCTCATGGCTCTTTTTGGGTCTTCTGCGTACATATCTTGCACCAATTGTGTATATTTCTTATTCCTTTCTTTTGAAATTTCGTTTTGATATTTGATTAATGAATTTTCAATATACTTCATTCTTTGCTCTCGATGATTTGGTTCTTCATCTATGATATTTCTGATATTATCTATATTATCACCTCCAAATGTAGTCATTAAAATTTCTTTGTCAATCTTATTTAATGCTTCTTTTATTGCCTCTTCTAAATAAGAGATGGAATTATTTCTTGTATCTGATTCTTGAAGTTTTTTTTTTTTTTTTTTTTTTTCCATATGCGATATTATTTTAAATAATTGGTTTTCTTGAATATATTTTCTTCTTAAATTTGTATTATGAATATTATCATTATTATCTTTCTTTTTATTGTTGCTTAAGCCTAACATATGATTTAATGGGATTTTGAGAGTTTTCCTAATAGTTTTTTTTTTTTTTTTATTAATTTTGCATAAACAACCTTGAAATATAATCCATTCTTCTTCTGTTTTTTCTTTTTTTTTACATTTCTTAAGCAAAGGTAAAATTTTGTTTTCAAAAACATTACTAATTTCTTTATAATTTTTATTTTTAATATTTTTATTAATTCTTGGTAATCTGATTATATGTGATTCTTGGAATTCATTCGCAAATATCCATTTTTTGCATTTATTAAGTAAAGTTTCTCTATCATTAATTGGTTGGTTCCTTGTGACTATCTTGTCTGCTGTTAATGAGTTAGTGTTATTAATTTCACTTTTTATTTGTATCATTATCTTGGTTGATTTCTAATACTTCTACGTTGTTAATATTTGCTTTTTTGATTCGTTTTTCTTGTTTTCTATTCTCCTGTTTCTTCCTTTTTATTACATCATCTTTATTTTTAAATTCAATTTCAATTTCACCTTTTGCTAATTTGTTTAAGTTTTCTTTAGTTTCTTCTTCATTTCTTTTAATCTTTTCTTCAATCTCTTTAATTTCATCTTTATCAGGATAATTAAAAAACAATTGATTTAAATTTAACTTGATGTATAGGGATCTTAATATTTTCTTTTCTTGAAATATTATGCGCATGACTATTATGTAAAATTATATTTTTATGTGTTTCTGCTAATGCTTTTTTACAAAAATCACAAATATATGCTTTCCTTTTTCTTAATAATATATTTGCTGTTGGATTTATATCATATCTTTGAATATAGTTTAAAATTAAAGCCCACATCCATCCAAAATCTCTTTTATCTTCATTATAATTGGAGTGTCTTTTCACTATATGGTTATTAAATGTGTCTTCACAATCTGTAATATAATTACAATTATGTAAAGGACATGCATAAAGAGTTTTCCGATAAGTTGAAAGTTGTTTATTACCTTTATCAAATTGCATCCAATATGTTTTTTTCCTTAATATCGATCCTAAACAATCATAAATAATATTCCCATTTCTTCTTTTTCCATTATGGGCTGAATTTTCATGCCTCTTTAAGTCGGTGACTGCATTGAAAGCTTGATAATCACATTTATGGCAAATAAATGGGCCAATACCTGGGAATTTATCGAAAACTAACATTAGATTTATGATGGGTATTCTCGTTTCATCTGTTTTATTTAAGAATAGATCTTTATCAATTTCATAACTTCTCCATTTATCAATTGTTTGTTTTAACTCTAATGTTGTTTTAATATTTTTAAGGTTGAGATAAAGTTCTTCTGTTCATTATTGCTTTCGATATTTTGATTTACTTGTTGTGATTCTTCTACTGTTTGTTTAACATCATCATCCTTGAAGTTAGTTACTTTGTTATTATTCAATGTTTTATTAGTTTCTTCATTTTTGCTTTGAATGAAATTATAATTTCCACTTGGTACAATAATATCAATATCTTTATAAATATAATTGATTTTTGGGATTGTAATGTTAATATTTGTTTGCGATTCATTAACTTTGATATTTGGAATAGTTATTGTTTTATTTTCATCGATATAATTGAAGTTTGGTGTTTTAATATAAATATTTTCACTCGTAACATTAATTTCGGGTTTTGGAATATTAATTTTATTTTCTGAATAACAAAAGTTTGGTATAGGGACATTAATATTTTCATTCACTTGATTTATTTTAAGATTTGGAATATCAATTGTTTCTTCAGCATGATTATATTTTTGGAATAATAACATTCTTTACTTCATTTTGAACTTTAAAGTCTGGGATTGGGATATTAATATTAAGATCTTGTCTAAAATATTTTGGTATTGAGATATTTGTTTCATTTTCTGTAAGGTTAAATTTAGGTATAATAACATTTTTCTCTTCGTTCTGTACTTTATAATCTGGGATTGGGATATTAACATTAAGATCTTGTCTAAAATATTTTGGTAATGAAATATTTGTTTCGTTTTCTGTAATATTAAACTTAGGTATAGTAATATTTTTTCTCTTCATTTTGTAAATTAAATTTAGGCATTGGAATATTAATATCGAAATCTTGTTTGTGATATTTAGGCAATAAAATATCGTTAATTTCTTCATTTATATTAAATTTCGGAATCCTAATGTATTGATCTTTTTGTATAAAATTTAATTTTTGGGAATCGGTAAATTTTTTGATCTCTTCTATTATTTCTATTTTTTGGTACTTGAATATTTTCTTCATATCTTTCAACATTAAATTCTGGGATTGTAATATCATTTTCTTCTGTTGTTTTATTAAAATGTGGTATTATAACATCTTCTGGAAATATTTTAAAGTTTGGGATTCTAATGTTTATATCTTGTGAATTTAAATTGGGATTAGGTCTGTTATTAGGATTATCATTATCACCTGTAATAATTCCTAATGTTGGGAATTTATTGTTTTTGGATAAAAGAAATAGAAAACCATCAAGAAAACAACATTTTCTGAGCATATCACTATAATAAACATCTGAGTTTGCGTGATCCGTGAGATGTAAACCATATTCATCAGAATTATTTAATTGTATTTTATTACAGAATGGACACTTAATATTAAAAATTATTCCTGGTTCCTCACTTTCTTCAATTTCATTATTATTAATGTTAAGTAAATTAACTATGTCTATATCTCTGAATCTCATATATGGCGCTAATTCAATTCTTCTCCCTTTATGAAACTTGTTTAAATGTATAAGTAATTCTTCAACGCTTTCGTTTTGCCAAGTACAAAAAGGAAACCATGGACAAAATAATAATTCTTTTTTCATATTATTTCGTATTGCTATCGGTAAGTTGTAGTATGTGAATCTTATTTCATTCCTCATTAAATTTATTTCATCTCCTGTTAGTGTTCTTGGTCTAAGCATTATATCTTCTACTTCTGTATCTGTACAAGTTTCTTCATCATCTGCATAGTATTCTTGCTCATTAACTATCTTCATATGGTATCTAGTGATACTTGGTACTAATTGTGGATGTGTTTGGTAACTTGGTGTTTGATCTGATCGAAATCTGATTTCGAGATTTTGTTCTTCATTTGGTCCCATATTCTCTCTGAAAGGTTCTGGACTGTTGTATGTCGATTCTGTGTTGCTTGCGGTGTACTTCGTTGAACTTTCTTCTGCATCTAATCGAAATCTGATTTCGGAATTTCGTTCGTCATATGGGCTCAAACTTTCTCTGAATGGTTCTGGGCTAGTGTATATTGATTCTGTGTTGCTTGCGGTGACACACACACACACAGCGCTATTGAAGCTTCGCGTGATACGCTCGCTTCAAGCCGCGCTACATAAAAGAAAGCATTAACGACGAGAGGATGATTGAAAATTAGGATTAACGGTCGAGTTTAAAATAAGCATGTGCGAAAAAATCTAACTATAACCTGTAACGTAACGTTACCGGTTACTTTGACATTTTGGAAAAAAGAAGAAGAATAAAGAACATGAGATGCAAAAACCAAGGTTACGTTACGTTACAGGTTATAAATTAAGTCTAGTTTTAAAGTAGTAATTTGATTTTTTAATGCAACTAAAAAGATGTCAGAAGTTACAATCGACATAAACGACAAATTCTGTTTAATGGACATTAGAAAAAAATAAAAACTATGATTCAAACGGAGACGAAGCAATAAATGATTTAAAGAAATGTTTTTTTAGTATGTGATTCAACACCTGAAGTATTCATGTTTAAAGATTATGACGCAGTGAATGATTATGTTAAAGTAAGTTATACATCAGAAAACGTTGCGAAAACAAAAAGCTAAAGAAAAGAATTATTGGGAGAAGGACCGAAGGAAATACAACAAAAAACGTTTCCGCTTGGGATTTATATTTAGAAAATACAGAAATATTTACGGTAAAAGCATTAAAATTTTATTCCGAAGACCCTCAAATTTTTTCTTACTTTAGAGGTTATGATTATAAAAAGCTTGATAAAGTAAAAACAGAAATTATACAACCATTTTTAGATCACGTCAGAGAAGTAATAGCAAATGGTAATGAAGAAATTTATAGATATATTCTAATTTGGATCGCAAGCATTCTTCAAAAACCAAATTTCAAAACTGGAGTTGCTTTAGTTATATTAGGAAATCAAGGAACAGGAAAAAATACATTCTTTACAGATGTAATATGCAAATTAATGGCGAGATACGCAAATGAAAATGTTACGAATATAGAATCAGTAGTCGGTAAATTTAATGCAACATTAGAAAACAAAAAATTACTGGTTTTAAATGAATTACAAAGTATTGATACTAATAAATTTTTAAATTCTGATGCGTTAAAATCTATTATAACAGATAAAACAATAAATATAAATCAAAAGAATGAACCGATGAGAGAAACAGAAAATGTTGCGAATTTTATAATGGTATCGAATAATGATGTTCCAATAAAGATTGAAAGTTATGATAGAAGATATGTTGTAACAAAAACAAGTGATAAGCATTTACAAGATTTTGATTATTTCTCAAAACTTGCTGATTCATTCACGCCTGAATTTTATGAAAATTTATTTACATTCTTTATGTTAATGGATGTGTCGAAAGTAAATTTAAGAAGAATTCCGAACAGTGAAGCAAAAGAAAATATAAAAGAAGCTTCAATGTCAAGTTATGAAATATTCGCTAGAGACAATTACGAAAAAAATCAAAAACATAACAGGTCCTGATTTATTTAATTTATATTGTGATTTTGTTGAAAAAAATAAATTCAATAGTTGCAGTTCAAGGACTTTTATTGCAAATATGAAAAAAATTCACTGGAAATGCTTCTGCAAAAAGGATTGATGGAAAAGTATTTAAAGTATATAATTTATTGCCAGAAGTTTATGATAGGTTTGAAAAATATCACAAAAAATTAGAAGAACAAATAGTTGATGATGAAGTTGATGATGATGCTTTATGAATATGTTTATTTTTATCAAAAAAGTACCATTAAAATTTCAAGGGTTAAAAAATAACCAAAAAGTGAACCCTTTACGAAACGGAGTAAATGAGCATTTTTTGAATGATTTAACGCAAAAGTTGAATGACAAAAATCAGAATATCTCGTTATATGATAGTTATTTTTATATTATTTACATATCAAACGAATCGCAAAATTATGTACTATTCAATGCTTATAATTTCATGTTTTAAAATTGATGACATCATAAATTTATTTTTAGATTTTTGTAATTAACACTTAAAAAATTGATGTTTCATTCGTGTGTGTGAGTGATTTGTCGATTTTAGCAATCAACGCTGATAAATTCATGTTTTAAAATAATGATATATCATTAATTCCTTTGTCGAATGTTGTAACAAACGCTGATAAATTGAACGAACGTAAACTTGTTTTAATAAATGTTTTATCATTAATCCTTTGTCGAATATAAGCAAGCAAACGCATAAATCTACATCTGATGTTAATGTTTTTCATTGAATCCTTCGTCGAATGTTGCAATAGAGCTGAAAAATTGAACGAACGTAAACTTGTTTTAAAATAATGATATATCATAAATTCCTTTGTCGATATAAGCATAAACGCCTTAAATCAACATAGTCATTAATGTTTTATCATTAATCCTTCGTCGAATGTTGTAACAAATGCTGATAAATTGAACGAACGTAAACTTGTTTTGAAAATAATAATATATCATAACTTCTTTTTTCTATATGAGCATAAACGCCTTAATTTAACATAGTCATTAATGTTTTTCATTGAATCCTTCGTCGAATGTTGCAATAGAGCTGAAAAATTGAACGAACGTAAACTTGTTTTAAAATAATGATATATCATAAATTCCTTTGTGAATGTTGTAACAAACGATGATAAATTGAACAAACGTAAACTTGTTTTAAAATAATGATATATCATTAATCCTCTGTCGAATGTTGTAATAAACGCTGAAAAATTGAACGAACGTAAACTTGTTTCGTTCATCTGAATCGTAAGTGATTTGTGGATTTTGAGCGTTTGATGCTTAAAAATTGTTGTTTGAAAATAATGTTTTATCATTAATCCTTTGTCGAACTTTGCAAAAACACTGATAAATTCAACGAACGTAAACTTGTTTTAAAATAATGTTTTATCATTAATCCTTTGTCGAACTTTGCAAAAACACTGATAAATTCATGTTTTAGTTCACGTGAGTCGTTAATGGTTGTGTCGATTTTAGATTTTTTTTTTAAATAATGAGGTAGCAAAGTAACCGGTAATTTTTATATTAACAGTATAGTGTCGGAGCCTTCCGACATCCGACATGAATTTTGATTTGTGACTTGTTACTGTTACCAGCACATTTTACAGAATTCTGTTTATAAGAATAAATTAACAGAAGAAACAACAGACAAAAACAACTAGATGAAAGAATAACAGAAGAAACAAGAATATAATACTTATAAATGTACTGTTAAATGAAGGTATCAAATGCTGTTAATTTTGTTACCGCTATTGTTACCATCACCTTTAACAGTAATTATAAGAAAACAATGACTCATTCAAATCAAAAACAGCAAAGAAAACTCCGATTCACACATAATCGACTTTGAAAATTGTTACCATCACCTTTAACAGTAATTATAAGAAAACAATGACTCATTCAAATCAAAAACAGCAAAGAAAACTCCGATTCACACATAATTGACTTTGAAAATTGTTACCATCACCTTTAACAGTAATTATAGAAAACAATGACTCATTATTTAGAATCATTAACTTTTATCATTAAATTCAAAAAATAATTACAATATAATTTATCTCTTAACATCAAACTCTCCATTAAATTCTTCATTAAATTCTTCGTCGATTTTCTTTCTATAAAATACACGTGTATTTCTTCCAAATATTTTATACTGCATTTTATAAATTTCTTTTTTTTTTTTTTTTCTTTCAAATGATTTCTTACTTAGTTTAAAACGATCGTATTTTGAGTACTGAACGTATAACCGGTTCATTTCTGATACTGTTATATATTCTATTTCTTCGTCATGATATATTGCATTCTTCCAACATTCTTGAATATCATCAAGGAAATCTTCAAGTGGCGATTCTTTAATGCCTCTAAGTTGATTTTGAACAATCGACGAGTCGTAACGGTCAAATAAATTTCTTTTCACAAAATCATTTAGATCTAAAGACATTAAATAATTATATAAAGATAATGGAAAATTAATGTTGTCAATAACATCTTTATCCTTAACAAATTCTGATTCAAAAATGCTTCTTTCTTTAAATCTAATTATACAAAATCTTGACAGCAAGGCTTGATCTCCTGAATTCAACATACCGTATAAATCCGCGTGATTTGTGTTTAATACGTCGATGGCAAAATCATTTTCTTGGCGTGTATCACGATTCATCGATCGCACCGTTTGTGAATTATTAGTCAATCGTTTGATGATATTATTAGTTGTTTTATTTGAATAATTATCAGTTGAAAACTCATCATAAGAACGATAAAGCTTTTTGGCAAAACCACCGTTGTGCTTCTCACTTAGTTGTAGTTCATTTATTCCGACTAAGGCAAAATTACCATAAAGTTTTTTGAATGAATTGTCGATATATGTTTTTCCAGAATTTCCGGTTGAAGAATATTTAATAAAGAATACTGGAGCTTTTTTACGAAACTTTAAAGTAAAAGCTGCTATTTTAAGTAGATGATGAAAAGCTTTTATTGCTTCATCATCAAAAAGTTGATCTTCAATCAATCTAATCCATTTACTAATAAGATCAGGTTTATCTTCTATTGAGGTATAACTCATTGTGATTGAGGGAGCTCTAAAGAGAGAGAAAATTTTGTCATCATCTCCAATAACTTCAAACCTCACAAAACTTTTGAATCTATCTCTATTCTTAACGTTTCGTAATTCTTTAAACAAAGATATAGTTTTTGTGTCTGAAATCTTTTTATGCCTTTTACGCATCAGTTCTTTTTCTTCGTTTGTTGTTGGCAGTGTGATGTCAAAATTGAAATAATTCTGAAGTGATTTTGAATCTAAAATTTGAAAATCAATTTTTCCATCATTGAAAACTTTCATTATATAATCTCCCCAATCAGTGAACGCCAAACATTTTATAAGGTTATTTATATAGTCATCAACTGTTGAGAAACGAATCATCTCTTTCAAATAATCAGAAAAACAGTATTTAGAATTTAAAAACTCATCTTTAGAAACATTATTTTTTTTAATTAACGGCAATATAAATTTATTATAATAATCATTATTATGAATTTTTAATATCTTTAATAACACGCCATGATGTTTAGATTTTTTATTTCTATTTCTTGCTATTTGTTCAAAGAATTTATTTTTAGCATTAACTGTTAAATCAGCTGTTTCATAAATTTTCATAAACGCATCGTTTATTAAATCGCGATTGATTGTTTCACTTTCAAAAGAATTAAAACCGCAAATTACAGGAAGCAGAGAAATTTCTTGATCTACTGATTTATTGCAGTCGTTGTGGATTTCAAGATTTTTTAAAACCATTAACTAAAGCATTAAATAATTTTAATTCATTCTCTGGATTTCTTTCTTCTGTTTCTTCTTCAAATAATTCTTCATTAAAATTCAATTCTTCATTAAAAACAGTAACTTTTTCGTTTTGTTTCTCAATCAAACTTTCAAAATCAATTCCAATCTCATCAAAAAGTATATTTTTTAAATCGTTGAAAGTCATTAATTCATCATTATTGCAATCGTTTATTAATATATACTCACCAATAACTCCATCGTGATTCTTTGCTTTACTTCCCGGTAATACTACTATCGATCGTTTCTCTCTATCTATCGGAACGAATAAATCAACATCGAACAATTCACAACTGAAGCATTTAATAAATCTATTCTTATTTAAAGACATCGATTGATCCCAAAAACTATAAATATGAATTCCTCCTGACGCAGTTTTTACAATTTTACACTTATTAAAAGCTTTAGAATTAAAAGATTTCAAAACTTCTTCTTGTTCACATTTAACGTCTATATCAACAATTGCGTACGGCGATAAATTAGCAAGTAAAGCTTCTCCGGTTCTTTTTCCGATCTTTACGCCATCGTGTTTTTCATAATTACGCAAAGTTATTTTATCACCAATGAATGTATCGTTATTCATATTCTTTTTAATGCTGCTAAAAAAAGTAATTACAACATTAAAACTAAGCTTAATTACAAAACATATTTTTAATATTTTTACGACTAATAAATGGAAACCATTAATGATATTAATAACACAGAAGATAACAAAAAACATAGATTAACAAAAAATCAAAAAAGATTGTATATTGATTTTCTAATGCGAGATGATATAAAAGAAATTTTAAAAACAATTCCAAAACGTTCACAATTGAATTTTTTAAGAGAAGCTTTTGAAAAAGAAACTGGAATTAAAATATCTCGTCATATAGCTTATTTAATAAAACCCGATAACATACCAACAGTTATTTATGGAGGTCAAACTTATATTGTGTGTTAAATATTATTTTTTGTCAACGCTCAAAAACACATCTTGCATTAACGTTATCATCAGCTTTATCATCATCAGCTTTATCATTCAACGAAAGCATTAATTAAAGAACTCTCGACACATCATTTTTGTTCTTATCATTCAACGAAAGCATTAATTAAAGAACTCTCGACACATCATTTTTGTTCTTATCATTCAACGAAAAGCATTAATTAAAGAACTCTCGACACATCATTTTTGTTCTTATCATTCAACGAAAAGCATTAATTAAAGAACTCTCGACACATCATTTTTGTTCTTATCATTCAACGAAAAGCATTAATTAAAGAACTCTCGACACATCATTTTTTGTTCTTATCATTCAACGAAAAGCATTAATTAAAGAACTCTCGACACATCATTTTTGTTCTTATCATTCAACGAAAAGCATTAATTAAAGAACTCTCGACACATCATTTTTGTTCTTATCATTCAACGAAAAGCATTAATTAAAGAACTCTCGACACATCATTTTTGTTCTTATCATTCAACGAAAAGCATTAATTAAAGAACTCTCGACACATCATTTTTTGTTCTTATCATTCAACGAAAAAGCATTAATTAAAGAACTCTCGACACATCATTTTTGTTCTTATCATTCAACGAAAGCATTAATTAAAGAACTCTCGACACATCATTTTTGTTCTTATCATTCAACGAAAAGCATTAATTAAAGAACTCTCGACACATCATTTTTTGTTCTTATCATTCAACGAAAAGCATTAATTAAAGAACTCTCGACACATCATTTTTGTTCTTATCATTCAACGAAAGCATTAATTAAAGAACTCTCGACACATCATTTTTGTTCTTATCATTCAACGAAAAGCATTAATTAAAGAACTCTCGACACATCATTTATTGTTCTTATCATACACCGAAAAGCATTATTTAAAGAACTCTCGACACATCATTTTTGTTCTTATCATTCAACGAAAAGCATTAATTAAAGAACTCTCGACACATCATTTTTGTTCTTATCATTCAACGAAAGCATTAATTAAAGAACTCTCGACACATCATTTTTGTTCTTATCATTCAACGAAAGCATTAATTAAAGAACTCTCGACACATCATTTTTTGTTCTTATCATTCAACGAAAAGCATTAATTAAAGAACTCTCGACACATCATTTTTGTTCTTATCATTCAACGAAAAGCATTAATTAAAGAACTCTCGACACATCATTTTTGTTCTTATCATTCAACGAAAAGCATTAATTAAAGAACTCTCGACACATCATTTTTGTTCTTATCATTCAACGAAAAGCATTAATTAAAGAACTCTCGACACATCATTTTTTTTTCTTATCATTCAACGAAAAGCATTAATTAAAGAACTCTCGACACATCATTTTTGTTCTTATCATTCAACGAAAGCATTAATTAAAGAACTCTCGACACATCATTTTTTTTTCTTTTCATTCAACGAAAAGCATTAATTAAAGAACTCTCGACACATCATTTTTGTTCTTATCATTCAACGAAAGCATTAATTAAAGAACTCTCGACACATCATTTTTGTTCTTATCATTCAACGAAAGCATTAATTAAAGAACTCTCGACACATCATTTTTGTTCTTATCATTCAACGAAAGCATTAATTAAAGAACTCTCGACACATCATTTTTGTTCTTATCATTCAACGAAAAGCATTAATTAAAGAACTCTCGACACATCATTTTTGTTCTTATCATTCAACGAAAGCATTAATTAAAGAACTCTCGACACATCATTTATGTTCTTATCATTCAACGAAAGCATTAATTAAAGAACTCTCGACACATCATTTTTTGTTCTTATCATTCAACGAAAGCATTAATTAAAGAACTCTCGACACATCATTTTTGTTCTTATCATTCAACGAAAAGCATTAATTAAAGAACTCTCGACACATCATTTTTGTTCTTATCATTCAACGAAAAGCATTAATTAAAGAACTCTCGACACATCATTTTTGTTCTTATCATTCAACGAAAGCATTAATTAAAGAACTCTCGACACATCATTTTTGTTCTTATCATTCAACGAAAGCATTAATTAAAGAACTCTCGACACATCATTTATGTTCTTATCATTCAACGAAAAGCATTAATTAAAGAACTCTCGACACATCATTTTTGTTCTTATCATTCAGCTTTATCATTCAGCTTTACATCAACGCTAAAGTCATTAATTTTAAATTATCAATTTTATAATTTTATTTTTTATATAAATGGAGTTATTAATTCCAGAAGAATTTTTAAGATATAATATATCATTTTGTTTTGAAGATGAAGAATTCACTAACGCAAACACTATTATAGAAAATATATTTAGAATTTACGGCAAACAAAATTTTATAGAGTTTTACTTCGACTTTGACGAATCACAAACGTTTGACAATATAGTATATCGCATTAGAATAAAGAACATAAAATTTGGTGATTCAAGCATAACGTTTGAAATTCCCGTTTATATTTACGTTACTAACACAAAGCATAGAACGCTGACAAAGAACAATAACAAAGTCGTTTATTTTACAAAAAACTATGAGACGTTCAGGAATGAAGATGGAGTCGTCATTAAATATTATTATTATTATTTTAGTTGAAAAATCACTAATTAAAAATCAATAATGAATACGTTGATTTTAGCATCAAACGTATAAAAATACTTCTTCCGTTCGTGTTATATCAATAATGATTATGTTGATTTAAAACAAGTGGATTTAAGTGCGAACGACTTAAAAATACTTCTTCATTCATGTTATATCAATATGATTATGTTGATTTAAAACAAGTGGATTTAAGCGCGAACGACTTAAAAATACTTCTTATGTTTACTTATATGTTAATCCTATGTCGATTTTAGCATCAAACGCTTAAAAAATACTTCTTCTGTTTACTTATATGTTAATCCTCTGTCGATTTTTAGCATCAAACGCTTAAAAAATACTTCTTCCGTTCGTGTTATATCAATAATGATTTCGTCGATTATAGAATTACTGTTAAAACATAAGGCGGTACGATTTGACCACCATCAATTTTTTAAAATTCTTTTGGTAACAAAGTAACGAGTCCCAAGTCCCATTTATGTTTATATATAAGTGGCGGAGAGCTCCGACTCCCGACATGAATTTTAATTTGTAACTTGGGACCGGGACCGATACATTTAACAGTATAATTAAGAAAAACATTGAACAAATCATAATAAATCGTTAATCCTTTGTCGAAACTAATAATTACCTCTTAAAAATACTTCTTCATTTACTGATGAATAACTAATGATACGTCGATTATAAAATTACTGTTAAAACATAAGATGACAGGATCCTGTCGCCATGAATTTTTTAAATTTTATGACACTGTGCAATTTTGCACACCCTTGATTTTAAAGTTAATTTTAAATCATTAATGTAAATTTTTACTGATTATAAAATGAGTAAGTTAACAGTTGACCGCAAAAATAAAATACGAAAGAATCAAGTGATAGATTTTATCGTTTGGTATGATACATTGAAAGATAGTTTAAAAAATATGAGCCGTTCAAAAATTCAAGAGCTTTATTTAAATGACTCTGGCGTCGCTGTCTCAAATAATTTTGTGGCACAAATATTTAAAAACGACTATTTGATAAAAGGGAACAAGGTTTATAGGTTATATGAGCTTGATTAATGACGGCGTTAATGAAAACAAAGACGGAGAGAATGAAGAAGAAGACAAAGAAATACATTAACGAAAAGGATTATTTTGAAACGTGTCAAAACAAGAATTTTTTAGTGTGAATGACAAAATTAATTGAAAAAATAAAACGACAAAATTAATTATAAAATATAAATTAAAAGTCATTCATGAGAAGAGAACGTAATTTATTTTTCTCTTCATTCTCTACAGCAACACAAACTAACGCTCGAAATAAAGCATCCGCCACGTCATCTTTCTTCTCAACCGACTCGAAAGAACTTATACACTCCTTTTTTGTATTTTTCCAAAAAATTACTTATCAATCGCACACTTAGTTTTTTATGATTCTTTATTCTTTGTATTATAACTGATTTTTTAATTTTGAAAATTTACTTTATTTGGATCAAATAATATTATATCTTCAGGTTGAACTGTAATTTAGAGATATAGAAATAATGCTATACATTAAACAGCTCGCGATAATGTTTCTGTATTTACTACTGTCGTTTAATAATTCTTTTATTACTTTTCTTCAAATGAAAAGCATATTTTTCAGCAATAATTTCAAATATATTTTTAATTGTAATGCTCTATCAATCGAAACTTGAAATTTTGACTTCAGTTTTTGTTAAATCAAACAATTTAATATCAACGGATAGCTCATTAAAACCTTTGATGTAATCGGAAAATGATTGCAACATAGCGAGATATTTTAATTCCTAATATCAATTGAAACAATAACTTTTTGTTTTTGCATTTTAATTAAATTAAAAATTATGAAAATGAAAACATAAATAAGAGCTTTTTCAACACAATCATTTAACGACAACGTGAATTTGAAACAAGTATTTTTAAGTGTGAATGACTTAAAATTTGATATTCAGTAATTATAAAAACATAAACATAATCATTATTGATTTCATTAACGACAAAACATTCGTATAATAACGTGATATATATATATTAATCCTATATTTTGATGTAAAAAGTACCTTTTAATTTTCAAAGGTGAAATGCCACCTGAAAAAATCACCTTCTACGAATCCGAGTAAATTAGCGTTTTTCGGATGATCTGACGTGAATATTAAGTGTTTACGTGAGCTGCTGATGATTCATTAACGGCAATGTAAATTTAAAACAAGTTTACTTTCGTTGTTGAAATAAGCATAAATGACTTAAAATTTGATATTCAGTAATTATAAAACAATAATGATTTCATAAATACAATCACATTAACGGCAAACGTGAATTTGAAACAAGTATTTTTAAGTGTGAATGACTTAAAATTTGATATTCAATAATTACAAAAACAATAATGAAAATCATTAACGGCAAACGTGAATTTGAAACAACAATTTTTAAGTAAAATAACAAGAAAATACAAGGACGTTTATGAGTTGTTATTAATTCTATGTTTGCTTTTATATATTATTCCAAATCTACTTAACAACTAACTAACTAACTAACTAACCTAACAAAAAAAAATTCGAGAAAGACTTTTCAGAAATGACAGCTCCTAAGGGTCTGCAAAATTGCAGTACCTTCTATGAACTGAAAAATGCTTAGAAACAGGCTCAAACCTCAGAACAATCAAGAGAAACTTAATGATGTGTCGAAAGTTCTTATTTCTTGTTCTTCAATTAATGATGTGTCGAAAGTTCTTATTAACTGAGGTTTTGATCTTTAAAAAGTACCTTTAAAATTTTGAGGGTTAAAAAAATAAAAAAGTGAACCCTTTTTTTGAACCTCTTACGAATCCGAGTAAATTAGCGTTTTTCGGATGATATGACGTGAATATTAAGAGTTAGCTGGATCTATTGACGAAATCATTAACGGCAAAAGTTGATTTGAAACAAGTTGAAATAAGCATAAATGACTTAAAATTTGTTGTTCAATAATTACAAAAAATAATAATGAAATCACAAACGGCAAAAGCATTGATTAAAATTGAAAATAAAACATCAATATATCATTTCTGAAGACATATTAATTTTGAATAGTTTATTTCAGAAAGTGTCAAGGTCGCGAGTTCAAAATACAAACAGTAGCATTTTTTATAATTTGACGCCAAGGAATATTCAAAATCATTTTGTTTAAAAATATTATTACCATTTTTGTTTTTCGTTTTTGATAACAAATATTTTTGTCATAATTTGAGATCTTTATGAAAAATCAACCGATAAGAATTTATTTGAGATCTTTATGAAAAATCAACCGATAAGAATTTATTTGAGATCTTTATGAAAAATCAACCGATAAGAATTTATTTGAGATCTTTATGAAAAATCAACCGATAAGAATTTATTTGAGATCTTTATGAAAAATCAACCGATAAGAATTTATTTGAGATCTTTATGAAAAATCACCCGATAAGAATTTATTTGAGATCTTTATGAAAAATCAACCGATAAGAATTTATTTGAGATCTTTATGATAAATCAATCGATAAGAATTTATTTGAAAGCTTTACGAAAAATTGACGACAAAGAATTTATTTGAAAGCTTTATGAAAAATCAAACAATGAATTTATTTGAAACGTCAAATTATAAAAAATGCTACTGTTTGTATTTTGAACTCGCGACCTTGACACTTTCTGAAATAAACTATTCAAAATTAATATGTCTTCAGAAATGATATATTGATGTTTTATTTTCAATTTTAATCAATGCTTTTGCCGTTTGTGATTTCATTATTATTTTTGTAATTATTGAACAACAAATTTTAAGTCATTTATGCTTATTTCAACTTGTTTCAAATCAACTTTTGCCGTTAATGATTTCGTCAATAGATCCAGCTAACTCTTAATATTCACGTCATATCATCCGAAAAACGCTAATTTACTCGGATTCGTAAGAGGTTCAGAAAAAGGGTTCACTTTTTTATTTTTTTAACCCTCAAAATTTTAAAGGTACTTTTCGAAGATCAAAACCTCAGTTAATAAGAACTTTCGACACATCATTAATTGAATAACAAGAAATAAGAACTTTCGACACATCATTAAGTTTCTCTTGATTGTTCTGAGGTTTGAGCCTGTTTCTAAGCATTTTTCAGTTCATATAAGGTACTGCAATTTTGCACATCGTCAGAAGCTGCAATTTCTGAAAAGCCTTTCTCGAATTTTTTTTGTTAGGTTAGTTAGTTAGTTAGTTAGTTGTTAAGTAGATTTGGAATAATATATAAAAGCAAACATAGAATTAATAACAACTCATAAACGTCCTTGTATTTTCTTGTTATTTTACTTAAAAATTGTTGTTTCAAATTCACGTTTGCCGTTAATGATTTTCATTATTGTTTTTGTAATTATTGAATATCAAATTTTAAGTCATTCACACTTAAAAATACTTGTTTCAAATTCACGTTTGCCGTTAATGTGATTGTATTTATGAAATCATTATTGTTTTATAATTACTGAATATCAAATTTTTAAGTCATTTATGCTTATTTCAACAACGAAAGTAAACTTGTTTTAAATTTACATTGCCGTTAATGAATCATTAACAGCTCACGTAAACACTCAATATTCACGTCAGATCATCCGAAAAACGCTAATTTACTCGGATTCGTAGAAGGTGAATTTTTTCAGGTGGCATTTCACCTTTGAAAATTAAAAGGTACTTTTTACATCAAAATATAGGATTAATATATATATATCACGTTATTATACGAATGTTTTGTCGTTAATGAAATCAATAATGATTATGTTTATGTTTTTATAATTACTGACTTTGAATTTTTAAGTCATTTATGCTCAAATCCACATGTTTCAAATTCACGTTGTCGTTAAGTGATTGTGTTGAAAAGCTCTTATTTATGTTTTCATTTATAATTTTTAATTTAATTAAAATGCAAAAACAAAAAGTTATTGTTTCAATTGATATTGGAATTAAAAATCTCGCTGTTGCAATCATTTCCGATTACATCAAAGGTTTTAATGAGCTATCCGTTGATATTAAATTGTTTGATTTAACAAAAACGAAGTCAAAATTTCAAGTTTCGATTGATAGAGCATTACAATTAAAAAATATATTTGAAATTATTGCTGAAAAATATGCTTTTCATAAAATAATAATTGAACGACAAGTAAAACAAAACATTATCGCGAGCTGTTTAATGTATAGCATTATTTCTATATCTCTAAATTACGTTCAACCTGAAGATATAATATTATTTGATCCAAAAAGTAAATTTTCAAAATTAAAAATCAGTTATAATACAAAGAATAAAGAACATAAAAAACTAAGTGTGCGATTGATAAGTAATTTTTTGAAAAATACAAAAAATGAGTGTATAAGTTCTTTCGAATCGTTTGATAAGAAAGATGACGTGGCAGATGCTTTATTTCAAGCGTTAGTTTTTGTTGCTGTAGAGAATGAAGAGAAAAATAAATTACGTTCTCTTCTCATGAATGACTTTTAATTTATATTTTATAATTAATTTTGTCGTTTTATTTTTTCAATTAATTTTGTCATTCACACTAAAAAATTCTTGTTTTGACACGTTTCAAAATAATCCTTTTCGTTAATGTATTTCTTTGTCTTCTTCTTCATTCTCTCCGTCTTTGTTTTCATTAACGCCGTCATTAATCAAAGCCATATAACCTATAAACCTTGTTCCCTTTTATCAAATAGTCGTTTTTTAAATATTTGTGCCACAAAATTATTTGAGACAGCGACGCCAGAGTCATTTAAATAAAGCTCTTGAATTTTTGAACGGCTCATATTTTTTAAACTATCTTTCAATGTATCATACCAAACGATAAAATCTATCACTTGATTCTTTCGTATTTTATTTTTTCGGTCAACTGTTAACTTACTCATTTTATAATCAGTAAAAATTTACATTAATGATTTAAAATTAACTTTAAAATCAAGGGTGTGCAAAATTGCACAGTGTCATAAAATTTAAAAAATTCATGGCGACAGGATCCTGTCATCTTATGTTTTAACAGTAATTTTATAATCGACGTATCATTAGTTATTCATCAGTAAATGAAGAAGTATTTTTAAGAGGTAATTATTAGTTTCGACAAAGGATTAACGATTTATTATGATTTGTTCAATGTTTTTCTTAATTATACTGTTAAATGTATCGGTCCCGGTCCCAAGTTACAAATTAAAATTCATGTCGGGAGTCGGAGCTCTCCGCCACTTATATATAAACATAAATGGGACTTGGGACTCGTTACTTTGTTACCAAAAGAATTTTAAAAAATTGATGGTGGTCAAATCGTACCGCCTTATGTTTAACAGTAATTCTATAATCGACGAAATCATTATTGATATAACACGAACGGAAGAAGTATTTTTTAAGCGTTTGATGCTAAAATCGACATAGGATTAACATATAAGTAAACAGAAGAAGTATTTTTTAAGCGTTTGATGCTAAAATCGACATAGGATTAACATATAAGTAAACATAAGAAGTATTTTTAAGTCGTTCGCGCTTAAATCCACTTGTTTTAAATCAACATAATCATATTGATATAACATGAATGAAGAAGTATTTTTAAGTCGTTCGCACTTAAATCCACTTGTTTTAAATCAACATAATCATTATTGATATAACACGAACGGAAGAAGTATTTTTATACGTTTGATGCTAAAATCAACGTATTCATTATTGATTTTTAATTAGTGATTTTTCAACTAAAATAATAATAATAATATTTAATGACGACTCCATCTTCATTCCTGAACGTCTCATAGTTTTTTGTAAAATAAACGACTTTGTTATTGTTCTTTGTCAGCGTTCTATGCTTTGTGTTAGTAACGTAAATATAAACGGGAATTTCAAACGTTATGCTTGAATCACCAAATTTTATGTTCTTTATTCTAATGCGATACACTATATTGTCAAACGTTTGTGATTCGTCAAAGTCGAAGTAAAACTCTATAAAATTTTGTTTGCCGTAAATTCTAAATATATTTTCTATAATAGTGTTTGCGTTAGTGAATTCTTCATCTTCAAAACAAAATGATATATTATATCTTAAAAATTCTTCTGGAATTAATAACTCCATTTATATAAAAATAAAATTATAAATTGATAATTTAAAATTAATGACTTTGGCGTTGATGTAAAGCTGAATGATAAAGCTGAATGATAAGAACAAAAATGATGTGTCGAGAGTTCTTTAATTAATGCTTTTCGTTGAATGATAAGAACAAAAATGATGTGTCGAGAGTTCTTTAATTAATGCTTTCGTTGAATGATAAGAACAAAAAATGATGTGTCGAGAGTTCTTTAATTAATGCTTTCGTTGAATGATAAGAACAAAAATGATGTGTCGAGAGTTCTTTAATTAATGCTTTTCGTTGAATGATAAGAACAAAAATGATGTGTCGAGAGTTCTTTAATTAATGCTTTCGTTGAATGATAAAGCTGATGATGATAAAGCTGATGATAACGTTAATGCAAGATGTGTTTTTGAGCGTTGACAAAAATAATATTTAACACACAATATAAGTTTGACCTCCATAAATAACTGTTGGTATGTTATCAGGTTTTATTAAATAAGCTATATGACGAGATATTTTAATTCCAGTTTCTTTTTCAAAAGCTTCTCTTAAAAAATTCAATTGTGAACGTTTTGGAATTGTTTTTAAAATTTCTTTTATATCATCTCGCATTAGAAAATCAATATACAATCTTTTTTGGTTTTTTGTTAATCTATGTTTTTTGTTATCTTCTGTGTTATTAATATCATTAATGGTTTCCATTTATTAGTCGTAAAAATATTAAAAATATGTTTTGTAATTAAGCTTAGTTTTAATGTTGTAATTACTTTTTTTAGCAGCATTAAAAAGAATATGAATAACGATACATTCATTGGTGATAAAATAACTTTGCGTAATTATGAAAAACACGATGGCGTAAAGATCGGGAAAAAGAACCGGAGAAGCTTTACTTGCTAATTTATCGCCGTACGCGATTGTTGATATAGACGTTAAATGTGAACAAGAAGAAGTTTTGAAATCTTTTAATTCTAAAGCTTTTAATAAGTGTAAAATTGTAAAAACTGCGTCAGGAGGAATTCATATTTATAGTTTTTGGGATCAATCGATGTCTTTAAATAAGAATAGATTTATTAAATGCTTCAGTTGTGAATTGTTCGATGTTGATTTATTCGTTCCGATAGATAGAGAGAAACGATCGATAGTAGTATTACCGGGAAGTAAAGCAAAGAATCACGATGGAGTTATTGGTGAGTATATATTAATAAACGATTGCAATAATGATGAATTAATGACTTTTGATGATTTAAAAAATATACTTTTTGATGAGATTGGAATTGATTTTGAAAGTTTGATTGAGAAACAAAACGAAAAAGTTACTGTTTTTAATGAAGAATTGAATTTTAATGAAGAATTAAATTTTAATGAAGAATTATTTGAAGAAGAAACAGAAGAAAGAAATCCAGAGAATGAATTAAAATTATTTAATGCTTTAGTTAATGGTTTTAAAAATCTTGAAATCCACAACGACTGCAATAAATCAGTAGATCAAGAAATTTCTCTGCTTCCTGTAATTTGCGGTTTTAATTCTTTTGAAAGTGAAACAATCAATCGCGATTTAATAAACGATGCGTTTATGAAAATTTATGAAACAGCTGATTTAACAGTTAATGCTAAAAATAAATTCTTTGAACAAATAACAAGAAATAGAAGTAAGAGATTTAAACATCATGGCGTGTTATTAAAGATATTAAAAATTCATAATAATGATTATTATAATAAATTTATATTGCCGTTAATTAAAAAAAATAATGTTTCTAAAGATGAGTTTTTAAATTCTAAATACTGTTTTTCTGATTATTTGAAAGAAATGATTAGTTTTTCAACAGTTGACGACTATATAAATAACCTTATAAAATGTTTGGCGTTCACTGATTTGGGAGATTATATAATGAAAGTTTTCAATGATGGAAAAATTGATTTTCAAATTTTAGATTCAAAATCACTTCAGAATTATTTCAATTTTGACATCACACTGCCAACAACAAACGAAGAAAAAGAACTGATGCGTAAAAGGCATAAAAAGATTTCAGACACAAAAACTATATCTTTGTTTAAAGAATTACGAAACGTTAAGAATAGAGATAGATTCAAAAGTTTTGTGAGGTTTGAAGTTATTGGAGATGATGACAAAATTTTCTCTCTCTTTAGAGCTCCCTCAATCACAATGAGTTATACCTCAATAGAAGATAAACCTGATCTTATTAGTAAATGGATTCAATTAATTGAAGATCAACTTTTTGATGATGAAGCAATAAAAGCTTTTCATCATCTACTTAAAATAGCAGCTTTTACTTTAAAGTTTCGTAAAAAAGCTCCAGTATTCTTTATTAAATATTCTTCAACCGGAAATTCTGGAAAAACATATATCGACAATTCATTCAAAAAACTTTATCGAGATTTTGCCTTAGTCGGAATAAATGAACTACAACTAAGTGAGAAGCACAACGGTGGTTTTGCCAAAAAGCTTTATCGTTCTTATGATGAGTTTTCAACTGATAATTATTCAAATAAAACAACTAATAATATCATCAAACGATTGACTAATAATTCACAAACGGTGCGATCGATGAATCGTGATACACGCCAAGAAAATGATTTTGCCATCGACGTATTAAACACAAATCACGCGGATTTATACGGTATGTTGAATTCAGGAGATCAAGCCTTGCTGTCAAGATTTTGTATAATTAGATTTAAAGAAAGAAGCATTTTTGAATCTGAATTTGTTAAGGATAAAGATGTTATTGACGATATTAATTTTCCATTATCTTTATATAATTATTTAATGTCTTTAGATCTAAATGATTTTGTGAAAAGAAATTTATTTGACCGATATGATTCATCAATTGTTCAAAATCAATTGAGAGCCATTAAAGAATCTCCGCTTGAAGATTTCCTTGATGATATTCAAGAATGTTGGAAGAATGCAATATATCATGACGAAGAAATAGAATATATAACAGTATCAGAAATGAACCGGTTATACGTTCAATACTCAAAATACGATCGCTTTAAACTAAGTAAGAAATCATTTGAAAGAGAGCTGATGGAAAAAGAAATTTATAAGGAACAAATAAAAATATTCGGTAAAGTCACTCGTGTATTTTATAGAAAGAGAATTGATGAAGAATTTGATGAAGAATTTGATGAAGAATTTGATGTTAAGAGATAAATTATATTGTAATTATTTTTTGAATTTATGATATCATTTATTTTTTGCAGTCGACGAATAAGTTTATGATATATTTTTATGGTTCAAGTTATGATATCAATTTTTTCTTAATTATACTGTTAAAAGTGATGGTCCCAAAAATTAAAGCTAATGGTACTAATCAATATAACATCACTTTTAGGATTATTATCCGTTTGTTTTTTCCGTTAATCATTCAGTTAATTGTATTTTCCTGTTAATTGTATCGGTCCCAGTCCCAAGTCACAAATCAAAATTAATGTCGGGAGTCGGAGCTCTCCGCCACTTATATATAAACATAAATGGGACTTGGGACTTGGGACTCATTAATTTAAAAAAAAATCTAAAATCACACAACCATTAACGACTCACATTATTTTAAAACAAGTTTACGTTCGTTCAATTTATCAGCGTTTATTGCAACATTCGACAAAGGATTAATGATAAAACATTAACATTAGATGTAGATTTATGCGTTTGCTTGCTTATTTCGACAAAGGATTAATGATAAAACATTTATTAAAACAAGTTTACGTTCGTTCAATTTATCAGCGTTTGTTACAACATTCACAAAGGAATTAATGATATATCATTATTTTAAAACAAGTTTACGTTCGTTGAATTTATCAGCGTTGATTGCTAAAATCGACAAATCACTCACACACACGAATGAAACATCAATTTTTAAGTGTTAATTACAAAAATCTAAAAATAAATTTATGATGTCATCAATTTTAAAACATGAAATTATAAGCATTGAGGTCTTAAGACCGAAGAATATTTTAGAAGTAAACCTAACAACCTAACCTAACTTAACTTAACCTAACAAAAAAAATTCGAGAAAGCCTTTTATGAAATTCAGCATTTTGCATAGTATGTGATTTTCTTCTTGTTTCTAACGGTTGACCTTTTATTAAAATGTTCTTTAACGACTTTCAATAATGAAAAGCTTCTTGTTGTTAAATCTGTTCCGAAGTAATTATTATACATATCACACAATTCACCAATCTCTAATTCTCCGTCAGGAACTGAAGCAAGAAATGAATCAAAACTTAATTCAATACTCTGAACTTTTGTTTTTTACTTCTTGTTTCTCTTCTGTATTAATTCCTAAATTCTCCATTAACGTTTGAATATAATCGGAAAATCTACTTTCTAATACTTCCGGTAAGTCTCTAATTAAAATTTGATTTATATCTCTTACGATTGACTGAGCATAAACTTTTATTGCAGTTGAATTTTCAAATGTTATTGAACTTTTAGCTATTGAACCGATGGAGTTTTTTCATAAAATTATAAATGGTCATAAAATGATCAGAAATGAAATTTTTTCAAATGATTTCTTTAAATATTGTTCAATTGTTAAATACTCTTCTGTTTCATTAAATTGTATTTTTGCGATTAGAAATTGTAATCTATTAATTAAAGTTTGATTGTGTTCGGTAAACGCTTTAATTACTTTTTGTGATGACTTAGTATCAAATACGTTTCTTATAGTTTTTTCATATTTATTTCGACTTATTTCATCAAAAGCATTTTTATACATATCGTAATACTCGTCCAACAATTCCGTATAATTCTTATTGACACATTCATGAACAAATTCATTAAGATTTCTTATCACATCTTTGTTTGAATGTGGTATAGATAAATATTCAATCAATCTCTTTCTCTCTTCTTCCTGTTCTTTCTGCAAACATTTTTCTTTCCATTCGCCAAGCTTGAATTTTTGATCATTTATCCAACAATCGCATAAAACAATTTCATCTTGAAGTTCTTGTTCCATTTCTTTGTAAATGTGATTCTCACGATAATATTTATTTATTAATCTATCTTCAATTATTTCGGGAAGGTTCTTTTGCATATTCTTTAAATTTTCAATATCTTCTAAATCATCTTTATCTAATTCATATTTTCCGATAATAGCGTCATATTGTTTTAATTTCTTTTCGATTTTATGATCTAAAGTATCATATGAATCATCAAAATTTTCATTAACGTAAGTTTCAATAACTTCTGGTTCAAAAAGTTTTAATTTCTCTTCGCAGTGCTTCTTGCAATTTTCAAGATGTTCAATATTCCAATTTAACGAAGTGAAATAGTTTGATTGTGGTTTGAAAACCTCAATCGGACAATCATTAATAGTACATTTCATTAAACTTTTGCCGTAAACGTAAACGTAATTTTCAAGAGTTGCTGTTGCAGTAAGTGGAACTAACTTATCACACATTTATATACAAATAAAAAAATTAAATTTAAAAAAAACTAACTTTATTTTTTCTGAGCAAACAAGCGTTTTCTGAACTACAACATCAAGAAACAGCACTAAATACAACATTCAACATAAAAATAAGCCTTTTCCGTCAATTAATCATCATCAGCAGCAGTAAACATGTAAAATTCACGTCATATCATCAAGTTAGAATTCAACCTCAAAAATATATGGACTTTTACGAAAAGGCTTTCTCGAATTTTTAATGGTAGGTTAAGTTAAGTTAGGTTAGGTTGTTAAGTAGCAGTAGAAATATTTTAACAACAACACACAACTTTCCACATAGGATTAACATCAAAACACAACTTTCGACATAGAATTAACAGCAACTTTTCCGTGAACTTATAGTTAGCAGCAGTAAACATGTAAAATTCACGTCAAGTCATCAAGTTAGAATTCAACCTCAAAAATATATGGACTTTTACGAAAAGGCTTTCTCGAATTTTTAATGATAGGTTAAGTTAAGTTAGGTTAGGTTGTTAAGTAGCATATAAAACTTTAAGCTCCAAACACTAAAATCTACATAGGATTAACAACAAAACACTAAAATCCACATAGTATTAACAACAACTCAGCCGGATTCATGCATCACACATTTAAAAAATAAATGTCATCATGAATTTAAATATATTTAATTACTTTCAATCAAAACCAACCGATTTATGAAAATCAATCGCGTTTACACCGTTCATCCTTTAGTTTATGTAGCGCGAGTGGGAGCGAGTGCGTAGCACGAAGCTCACATAGCGCTGTGTGTGTGTGTGGTTTATCAGGTATTTTATGTGAAATAAGTATATTATTAACTTCATTGTTGGTTGATTCATATAGAAATGCATGATACCATCTACCGAAATTACTCTCTAATTGAGTTAAATGAATCTCTAGATAATGAATATTATTAGTAATTGGTGGCTTTTTATTATCAATAATTGGTATTGATACTTTGATATTTCTTTGTTTGAAGAATTCAATCAATTCTTTATGTACAAAATAGAAATCTTGAAAATTTTTATGTTTGATAATCATGCCAATTGGCTTAATTATAAAATTGTTAAAATTGCCAAGTTTGTCATCTTTTGGTTCAAAAAATAAAGCAACCGCTGTAGCATCTGGATCTTTTTCTTTGATAAAATCGGCTAGCTTTGTAACAGAATAGTAGTCTGAATTCATAAAGAGTGAAGTGATTAAGTGACATTTTTATGATTGTGTATTTTGGCCATTCGTTCATTGAAATAAGTTTGCCATGCGACCAAACAATAACCGTCGCTTTTTGACTACTAACCTCCGACCAAATAATAACCGGGGACAATTTGTGCTGGTTATACGAGGTTTTTGATAGGTTTATGCGAAAAGTGGTGCTAAAAGTGCTATCGTCCCTATGAAAAAGTTTCGCGTTCTCTCAAAATTGAATGCTCATTCAAATTTTCTATCGAATTGTATGGCTCACAAAAATCATTTTGATTTTTGTTGCGAGCGGAGCGAGCACACTCGGGGGATTGGAGGGGTCTTCGACCTCCGGAGGGGTCCGAAGGGCACCTCCGGAGGTCGAAGACCCCGGAAATCCCCCAGTGAAAAAGTGAAAACTAAAGGTCGGGAATGATCACGAAAACCCTGGAGGCCGACCGCATTATATACCTACCTTAGTTGCACTGCTCATTTAATTGAATGAAAAACGATCATTCTCCTTTTTTAAACGGTCATTATATATAAAGTGTTGTTTCATTTTTTACAATTGAATTGTTTTTGATCGTCTATATTCAATTTTATATCGCCTATCAATTCAAAAAGTCATAAAACTTCGTTACTAAACATAAAAAGTAGCACGGTGACCAAATGGCACAAAGAAAACTTTCAAATGAGTTCAAAAAGGTTCAAGCATCCACGGAGGGCATTTCAGCAGAACTCGTTGGTGGAGATCTTTTTCATTGGAAAGCACACATAAAAGGGCCAGAAGGTTCTCCTTATGAAGGTGGTGATTTCATTATTGATATGAAATTCCCATTTGATTATCCCCTCAAGCCACCACAGTGCAATTTTGACACTAAAGTTTACCACCCAAATGTTGGCTCGCATGGTGAAATTTGTCTTGACATTTTATCTAAAAGTTGGACCCCAATAGAAAATGCAACAAAGGTTCTTCTGTCTTTGTACTACTTGCTTTCAACTCCAGATCCTGATGATTCATTATCAGCTGAAATAGCTGCTCAATATAAAGATGATCGTGCTGCCTTTACTCAAAAAGCAAAGGAATGGACTGAGATTTATGCTAAACCACAGTAAAATCAAAAAATGCGAAATTTCCATGAGTCATTACAAATTCCGTCAAAAGATTTATAATAAATCTTCATCTATTTATAACCCCATCTCTTTTTGCTGCTTATTAATTTTCTTTATACATCATTTAAATTATTTATAAAAAAGTTTTGAGAAATAATTTAAAGTATTCAAAATTATAAGAATTCTTTAATAAATACGATGCTACACCCTAAACAAACTTTAAAATTTTAAATTTGAACACATTTTAGAAATCAATAATTGATTTCTTCGGATTCTGTTTTTAAACGGAATAACACACAAAACCCAACCAAACGTGATACCAATAAATTACCAGATATATCTTTTCGGTATTTTAATGTTAAATTTCTAAATAATAATAATTTATGTTTTATTAACAATTGGTATGGCTGGCTTTACCTTGCTCTGTATGTTTTGGAAGTAAGGGTCAAATTTTCCAGAAGCAGCATCTGTTGCTAACTTATGTAAAAATTCCCCAAATTTTTCTATAGTTTCAGAAGACATAAGAGAAAAAACAATGCTCAGTGAATCGTCATTGATTTCTATCACTTCGGGCTGGAGAGAAGAAAGAAATGAAAGTGCCCGAAGAATTAATGATGGAGATGTAATTAATTTCATGTAATTTGCTATCTCCTCGTCAATTTTAGGTACTTTATTTAACGCATATGCCACTGGAGAGCGATCTGTATTGTCATTCTGAATTTGAAATGATGGAATGTTTTTCGATATGTATTGATTTAAATTGTACTCTAATAACTCAAATTTTATAATGGTAGGACAAAGTAATGGAGAAAGTTCCCAAAGTAACTGATTTAATTCATCCATTAATTGACGAGCTGCTACAACACGAAGTGGATGCCCTGATTTTTTAGAAACACTACTGGAAAGCAAATCATGCATATCGGAAATCCAATGACTTGCTGATGTATAAAGTCCCCTATGAAGTTTTTCTTCAATAATGGAAAGAGATAATGGTTCATTTAAAGAAACTGTAAATTCATTTATGTCCCAAAATATTTTTGCAATAGGCCTTGAAACTATTTTCTGCAATATAAGGTCGCAGAGTTGAAGTTGGTTTTGGTTCATTAGACATAACGGTCATTATTGTAAACAAAGATAGTCAAACTTGGCACAAAGGGTGATTAAATTGGCAAACTAAAAGTGACGTGGTTTGTGTACGTTTATTTTTTGATAAAACTATAGAAAATTGAATTGAATTTCTTTTCAATTGTTTTTTTCAATGGTTTTTTTTCTTTGATATAACAAAAGGTACGAAAAGATAAAAGGGGATTAACCCAAAGGATTGTAAGTTATGCTTTATTTACAAATGATTTCATATAACCCAAACAATATTTATATAAATGAAAATTACAAATTAATTAGCGTTTTTTATTATGAGCAAAAATCGACAACAAAATGAGCAGGCTGTATCAATTTGATCTATTTTCATTGGAAAGATGGACCGCTTCTGCATTTTCAGGAGAAAAATTATTTGAAGCAGTCAACAAAGAATGAATAGAGGTTTGAATCTATGATAAGATCACAAGATGTTTCATATTTATGTTATAATATTATGTAGACAAAATTGAACCATATAAACTGTTTTGAATGAAAAACAGGTGGTGCAAATTTTGCTCCAGGCTCTTGCATTTAGCGCCAGATGACGTGTTGGTTTAAAAACACCATCTTCCCAATCCGTTGTTCAAAAATTAAGTTGTTCGACTTCATTATATGATATCTGTTTCTTGCATATGTTTACGAGAGGGCCTTGGTAGACATTGTTCACTGTTCCCTAAAAACTGGGTAAGTTGTGTTTTTTAAATCTCTCTTTATACGCATCGGATAATTGAATGGAAACTTCTTGACAAAAAGTGTTGTGTAGGAAAATTCTCAAAATCATTCAATTTATGAGTAAACTATTCAAGCTAAAATTTTCACTCTATCGTACTAGCGACCGTTAGAGGCGGAAGAACGACCCTCGTTGAAGCAGCAAATGCAGATTAAATTTAATTTGGCAATTCAGAGCTGAATCTCATAAATACAATGATGAATATTTTTTATCTATTATAGATGATAATTTTATATAATACAATACAATTTTTAATAAATCAGAATTCTCTCTAGAAAGTTTGTAACAAAATATATAATACAAAGTAAAATTTATGAATTCCTTGAAAAAGTGCAATTCAAAATATTTTAGCAAAAGTTAAAAGCATACAGTGATACAAAAAATGTGAAAATTTAGTGAAAAGAACTGAAGATCCTTGTGGACCACCCCAAAACCGTTAACAATCGGAATACACATGAAACTATTATACAAAGGTGTAAAATAGAATTCAACAATATCTTACACACAAAAAGTTGAAGGGTTCATTAATCAATTTGTTTCACATGAGACAAAACGAGTATACAACTCTACAACAAATTTTTTTATGCGAGCGCCGAAGGCGCGAGCGGTTGTGATCGTATTTCACTGAAAAAGCCCCGGGTTTTCAGTGAAATACGATCACAACCGCAGGGATGGGTTGGAATGTGATTGAATAGTTTACATCGAAATTGAATGATTTTTGAGAATTTCCGTACATAACACTTCTTGACAAAAAGTTTAAACCCCAAAACACTTCTTGTTGATGACAGTTGTTATCTTTGGTATTTATGATATTATTGAAGGTCAAGTGTTCCCATGGTATCAAATATTAGAAGTAATCCCTTTTCTACATTTCATTATCGTCGCTATTTTAATTACTACCAAATCTGGGTCAAATATTTTCTTGAATTATATCATTGCAATGATATTTTTAATCGTACTTGGAGTCGTTGTTTCGATTCTAGTTCTTTTGTTTTTGGAAAAAAAAAAAAATTCGAACGTTTGCACTAGTTCAGCTTTTAATTGGAACACTGATGAAATTTTTTCAAATTGCAGTTTCATCAGCTTTAGTTTCTAACACGAAAAGAAAAGATATTTGTTCCTTTATTTCTCACTGTGAATATGTTGAAAATATATCACGAGGTGCAGGAATTGATTCACTTGTTATCTCATGTCTTTTCTTCTTGGTTGGCTTTTGTTTATTGATGAGACGGATTTATATTAATTATATTAAATCCCCATACCAAAAAACCTGAAATAATAAAACAATATTATAATTTTTTAAAATTTCTATGCATTAATAATTTATGTAAAAATAAAAATAAATATTAAATCAATCAAACAAATGATTAGGCATTAAAATTGATGGATTAGAAGAATTAATACAAATGTCAAAAGAGAATACAATTTTAAATATTAATGAAGATCAACTTTAATTTATTGAAGAATCTGATTCATATATTGAAACTAATCCAATACTTTCAATGAAGAAAATCATTGAAGGATTATGGAACTTTTATTCAGCAAATGAAAATATTTATGAACGTTGTTATCAAATTCTACAAAAAACATATGAAAAATTAGGAAGAATTCCTTTAAATGATTTTATACCAACAACTTATATATATTCAAAACGAAGTCAACTTAATACAATGATATTTGAGCCTTTTTTTGATTGTGATTGTTTTATGATAAAGATCTTAATAATCATTTTTTCATTGATTTATCAACTTATAAATTCTTTAAATCAACTTATGCTAAAATCACTGATGGTTTAATGAGTATAAATGATCTTAAACATGAAATATTAACAAACGAAACAAGTGTAATTCATCCTGCATTTAGAAGCACATTCTTTTTACAAGAAGAACAATGACAAATTTTATCTGATAACAAAAGCATTTATACAATAAATGAAGGAATTAACACAAACTCAAATGAAATATGACGGAAGAAAACATTTATTTATTAAGAAAACAAATCGAATTCTCAAAATTTAGAGGATTTTATAATTATGAAAGTTTCAGTACGGAAAGTACATGTGCAATGATGCACCAATAATTAATGATAGTTATTCACAAGCAGTTCAAAATTTCCAAAATAAATTTAATAAATTTTAAAAAAGAAGATCACCAATTGATAAAGCGAATGAAGTTAAATTCGAAAGTCTTAAATTTCAATTTGATCAAATTTTACCATTAAAATGTATATTAACAAATGTTATTAAATGTAAAGAAGTAGAATGGGTTAACTTATTAAAATTTGGTTCAATTTATATACAATTTATATCACAATGTGACACATTTATTCGAAATATATATACATCAAAAATATTAAACAAAATATTATGATATTATTAAAAGTTTCTTTATACAACAACAAATTGCAATTTTATTAGAAACAGTTAAAGAATTTCATGTAAAATATTCATCAAAAGTCGTTTCTAACGAAGATGCTAAATTCATTATTAATCTTCGAGATTATCAAGGAGCTAATAGAGAATTATTGTACAAAAAATTTATTACACTGCATTATCATATGTTCGAACAATTCATAATAATTTAGGAAAAGAAACACAAAAAATGTTTTATGAAAAGCTTAAAGATGATACTGTTGTAGAAATGTATGGAAAGAAATATGTTAGTAAGCGCATAAATGTTTTATGAAAAGCTTAAAGATGATACTGTTGTAGAAATGTATGGAAAGAAATATGTTAGTAAGCGCATAAATGATTCCGTAAAGTTTAATGCTCGTACGTAGTCAAATATGGTAAGGTACATGATTTGGAAACACATTTCTTCCCTTACATAGCATTAAAACAAAATCTTCGATCCAATGCATTACCAATATTTCAAAGATAAAAATTGTACAAGTAATTGTACAAAGAATTTTACAAGGTATTACACTTATACAATCACTGATTGCAATAAAACATCTGGTTGTGTAAATGGAGGAATCGATTTCTAGGGCAGTCGTGGAGACTTATAATTGTTTAGATGCTTATGAAGCTCAGAATGATGCTGTATCTGAAAGAAAAAGGCTGAAAAGACAAATGAAAAGATTGGAAGAAGAGAGAGAAAGAGAGAAACTTCGTCAAATGCTTTAAGTTCAGGTAAAAAATTTTTTTTCTAATGAAACGATATCACTTAACATTACTTGCAGCACTTTTCGATCAGTTTTTTCTCTGATGATTGGGTAGAACTATGTTCAAAAAGTGAAACCGATACACTTTTTTCTCTCAGTAAAATCTTTAGAAAAAGATTTTGAAATGGTATAATTGTTGATGCTTTCATTTCTGGTATCATTACTTAAATCTCCTGTTGAAATCAAATGTAGTTTTTTTAAACTAACATTAATATTTTTATTTGCTTTTTTTTAGTTTCCATTCGATATAAAAAATTGACCGCCCCAGGATAAAGCCGTTTATTTTTTTTCGGTTTTACTTGAGCGTGTCATGCGTTCTCTTTCTATATCGACAATAAATGATAACCACAATTTACTCATACAGCATTCGGTATGTTACATTATTTTATTATTACAATAAGATTTTATACTACTGAATTGAGATCATAAACAATGCGATCTCATCCATTATCAAAAGTTAAAATACATTTTAAATTTTTTTTTTAACATTTAAATAATCCTAAAACCCAAATTCTTTCCCGAGCGGATCTAATGGCTTCACGTTCATCGGCAATGCCAACTTTGCCCCTTTGCATATTACCCTCCAGTTTTCCACTTCCACCATAATTTCTTCCAATGTCTTCATTCGCTCACTGATGTTTTCTTTCTCCTTTTTACTTATTCTTAGTAACTCGTCGACTTTTTCGTTATCCAACTGTATCATCGACATCACTTTACTTATTTTATCCCATAATTCGATCAAATTTTCGACAGTTTCATTAGAATCAAAAGAACTTTGTGTTATAATTGTGTAATCATTCTTTAGGAAATACGATTGCCGTAAGTTATATGCTTTACCATATTCATTTCTTGCGTTTATAAAGTCATTTACTTTCTGTTTTGTTAATTTAATTGTATCATTTAATAAGTCCTTTTCGATAATATCAGCAATTGTTAACGCTGTTAAAGGAATATCATTAGCTGAATATTGAAGAAATTGTTTTGTTACTTCTGACGTCGGCGGAATGTTTGTGACTTTTTGTACAAAATGATTATATGCCCATGGAAAGTTCTTTTCGCCATTACATATTTCTTCAATTGCATTTTCGACATATTCGCCTTTATATTTCATTGTTTTGAATATTCGTTTTAACCCAAATACATTTGTATAACTTATTAAATTTATTTCATTTGTTTGCTCATAAATAGTTGAAACTTGTCCATCGATAATTCGTTTCATGTTTGGATTAATACCATTTTCAATAAGTAATTCAATATCATTTGTAAAATCAAATGTTAATATTGTAATGTTTGGATGTTCAAATAATTGTTTTGATAAGTTAAAATATGTTGAATCAAATTCATTTGTTTGTTTTGTATAATAAAATGCAATTACTCCTTCTTTATTTCCGATTGATGGAATTGGTTTAAGATTTTTACCAAATAAATCATAATCTTCATCAAAAACTTCTCCAAATTGGATACAAACTGATTCTGTATCATATGATATTGTAATATGTTTACCTTCATTTAATTTATTAAGAAGTGTATTAACATAATCTTTGAAATATTGAACATCTTCTTCGTCATCTGGCCATAATATTCGATTATTAGCATTTGTTATTGAAGATTTAACTTCTTTAAGATTAAATCCAACGTTTGGGTCTTCGCTTGGCATTTTTTCAATAAACATTTCAAAATCTTCTTTAGGTTTCTTAAATGTTATAATTAATTTATTACTATCATCTCTTTGTTGGATTGATATCATTAATGATAGATCTTTACTAAATGATTCTCCAACTTTTTGTTCTATATATTTGAACAAAGAATTCCATTTATCATTTAATGATAATGTAAATCGATCACCAACGATAATTAATCCTCTTTTAGCACGTGTAATTGCTACATTTAATCTTCGCATATCAGATAAAAAGCCAATTTCTCCATCTGAATTAGAACGGACACAACTAATTATTATATAATCTCGTTCACTTCCTTGGAAACTATCAACAGTTGAAATCTTTATTTGATTTTTATAATAATAAACTTCGAATTTCTTTTGTAAACATTGTACTTGTAATGAATAAAATGCAATTATTCCAATTTCTGTTGGTTGAACTTTATCTTTTTTAATCATACGATTAACAATTGATTGTATTAAATTCGCTTCTGTTTCATTTTTATATGATAAAGTTTTTGAATTTCTTGATTCTTCACCTTGAATATTATAAAATGTAATTGGCATTTTAATGTTAGTAATATTACTTCGACGATCTTGTGCAGTAATTCCATTATGAATTTGTCCATAATAAAATTCTTGATTTGGAAACTTACTTATTAATGGATGCATTCGGAATTGGACATCTAACATTGTATAATCCATATTGCGATGAATTAATCGTGTGAATAAACTTGATACATAACGTTTCCGATGTTGAAGTGAAGGTGATAAAACTGGTTCAAGTTGTTTTTGATCACCAACTAAAATAATTTTATTTGGATAATGTACAAATGGAATTATTGCGGACATTTCAATTGCTTGTGTAGCTTCATCTATGATGACAGTATCGAATAATAAATCTTTTATCGATGAATTCATTGATGATTCTAATGTAGTTACTACAACATCAGATTCATATGCAATATTAATTCCAATTTCATCACTTAAATTATTTATAATCTGATTAAATGGTAAATGATAATCCCATGCATTCAGGATTAATTCTTGAAGTTTCTTTCCTTTTTTACTATTCCGCGTTAAACATTGATAAAAAAGTGTTTGTTTTAATATATTATTTGCTCTTTCAAAACTTAATCGATTATTAATTTTATATTTGTCTGATGATACCCAAACAATTTTCTTATTAAGTGCTTTAACAGGTGGAATTAAGAAATCTAAAAGATTCATTAAAGATACATTTGTTTGACTACATACTAAAATTCGCTTTTTATTTTGTGTTTGTTTTCGTAAAAAATTTACGACGATTGAAGCAATTGTTGCTGTTTTACCACATCCAGGAGGCCCTTGAATTAAAGTGATTGTATTTGATAATGCTTTTTTAATAGCTTCTTCTTGTGTATATGTAGGATCAAACTTTAAACGTGAAGGATTATCAATTCCTGTTAAATCTTTATAATCAGAGAAATCAAAACTTGCATCAATATCTTCATATACATCATTTTCGTTTGGGTTTTTATAAATAATAAAATCACGAAGTCTACTTTGCGTATTTAATACCAATTGAGATAACGCTATTATTCTTCGTCTATATATTACTGAGTTTGGTTCAAAATCAATTGTATAAGTTATTCGATCTTTCTTTTCATAATCTGGTGGCGAATTTTTTGTTGATAATTTAAGTGATACTGTTACTATGTTTTTTTCAATATTTATAATTTTACCTTTCATCATGTTGAATTTCCTTTCAGCATTATCCCATGTGATTTTAACAACATCATTTAAAAAAAGATAATTAGTAGCCGAAAATGAATTAACATCAATGTCTGAATTAGGTAAAAAGCCAACTGATGTAGGAAACTTAGTTTGCCAGTTGATATATAATTGGTCATTCTTAGTGTATGCATTTCCTTTATCGAATTCAAGTTGAAGTTTCAATTGAAGTCGCTTCTTGTTCTCTATGGCATCATTCCATTCTGCATATATAATGCCGAGGACTTCATCATAATATTTCTGATATTTGCCTAGATTTCTAAGGGGTTGATAATCCTTAAGACTTTTACATTTGGATCTTTTATCATAGGAAAATTCTTTAAATAAATATTTGGGTTCATCAGGAATTTCTTCGATTTCCTGAAAAAATGTTCCAACGTATTGGATCTCTTCTTTCGGAATTCGGAATTTTTCTTCAAGTAATTGTTGAACATCTTTAGGTTTCTTGGTATAATTAAAGATGACATCTTTCTCAGAAACTTTAATCTCGTTTTTGGGTATTTTCAAATGAAAATGAGTTTTCGTTTTGACGTTGCCAACATTTTGAACGTATAAAAGTAAGTTATGTATTGTAACCTTAACTGATTTACCAATTCCAATGGCTTCAACAGTGATTTGATTACTTTTCTTTTCGATATCTGACGATAAAATGCTTTCGTTGGGAATGTTATATTCGTTTTTAAGAATTTGAACGATTTTTTCTTCAAATTTCCCTCTAATCATAAAGTCATCATCATTAAATGTTGCTTTGGTGGCAAGTCCATTTGAGATTTTAATGGCAAAATTGTTTCTTGTTTCTTTATTTGTGAAAAATGATGAGATATTGTGAACAACTGTAAAATCGTTTTTTCCTTTTTTGATTACTTCGATTTTAATGGGTTGTTTTGGTACATCTTTTTTATTTTTTTGTGAATTAGTTTGGAAAAATTCAACATAACAAAGAGGAACATCAGTTACTGGATCTATTTCTATCTCACGTAATTCAAGTTTTGTTGACTGCATTTTTGGATAAATAATAAAAATGAATTAAAGAATGCCATTATCAAAGTGTCTTAAATGTATTCTGGGCAGCCCAATTTTCAATTTTGGTCAATTTACGGTTGATTTTTGTATGATAAAATCGGGAAAAGTGACAAACCGTAAATTACTCCGAAAAAGTTCGAAAATTGAAATAAAAAATAACCGTAAATTGAAACCGCTCAATTTACGGTTCGATAAATTGAAATCGGTTAATTCAATTCTCAACATTGCCCAAGCCTGATTCAAAAAAAAGTGCTGTATTAAATTATTTATTTAAACACCAAATATAATTTCATAACATAAAATAAATGAAATAAATATTATATAACACAAATATATATCTTTACAACCGAAATCAATACCTTTTTCTTTTATAAGTAACTTAAATATTTCTAAATATCAATATTCTGATGCTACTGAAATTGCTGTTACAAATAAAATGATAAAATTCCAAATGTTATTCAAAAAATTCAAATATTTTCATTAAAATTCAAAAATAATAAACAAAAATTTTTACCATTAATATCAAAACCTTTATGTCCAAGAATGAATTTAACTAGTTCAATATTACATGTTTCTACTACATATGGTAAAATATTAGTTGGTATACAAATTTCTTCAAGAAAATATCTAACAAGTAAAAGATTATTATTTTTTGTTGCTGTGATAATCATAGAATCATTAATTTTCATTCCTTTTTTTATTAAATATAACAAAATTTCATAGTTATTATATAAAATACAATCAACACCTAAATTTGATATAATCAATTTCATTAGTTTTATTTTCATAAAGATATTTAAAAATATCATTTCGATGAAATTTTATTGCTATTCCATATAATGGTGATAATGAGTGATTTTGTTCACATAAATGCATTTTTTCAAGATTTCCACCTGCAATCGAATATATGCTTGTTTGTAAGTCTAATTTAGCGCTATTTATCAATAAATATTTAAAACATTTAATTGAACCAAAAAATGCTGCATAATCAATAAGCAGAACATTACTCCAATTCACAAATGAATAACTTTCATAAAGTGTTGAGTTAACTTCTTGATTAAAATCAAAATTCGAATTGCTTTTAAAAGTTCAGATGGATTAATTCCTTCTTTAATTAATTGTTTATGAAGTTTCCAATCATCTTGCGAAAGGATATCGATGTTCTCAAAAAAATCTTCATATTTTATAAAAAAGTCTTCAAATTAATTTTATCATTAAGTGTTTCTTTTGTAAGATAATGTGCAAAATACTATGAGTTCTCATTTTTTAATATTTCTGATGTGATTATATTTATTCAAACATCTTCTCTAAAAGATAATGCGATTCTTCTTTATAACAATCTTTGCGAAGAAGTTGTACAAAAGTTAGAATTATTTCGGTGTCGTTTTTATGAATTTCTTTTTCTTTGGTTTGAAAATTTTCTTTAGAATTTCAAAATAAACATTAGGTTCTTTTCTTTGTGAATAAGAAGATGAATATATTAATTTACATATAATATTATCAAATGAAATAGGGAAACAAGTAATGAGAAAACAAATTGTTCAACAAATGGTTTTTGAATATTTTCTTCACTTAATTCAAAGCAACGTTTGTAAATTATCAATGTTTACATTATTCTTTGTACAAATTGAATTATTATTAACCTGCGCCGAAACAACTGTCAGAAAACCGGACCAAATAAGCATTCAAAAATATTTATGTTAAATCATTTATGCTCCTCATCCTAAACATCCAAAGCTTCAGTATCAAACATAAAACTTTATATATAACTATGAATACAAGACAAACCTTACCATTTAAATGTTCTTAAATTTAATTTTGTTCGATTCGACCAAATATTTGAAATTGATTTAAAAAATTTTTTACCATTCACAAACTTCTTTAGATCCTAGGCAAATGGATTAAATAATTATCTTTAAAAATAATTAATAGAAAAATGGTTTATGAATAAAAAAATATATTTGATAATCATACAAAAGCTTGGCTCCGAGTCCGCCTTTTCTTTCGTGTTGAGGCCGGAGTATCGCGAGTGTAATTTGGTGGAAGTGTGGGAGTTCCCATTCCATCTTCAATTGAAAATGCATAAGCACTACCTGGAGATAGCATTTCCTTAAGAGTGGGTTCTTTATAGCATACATTTTTAGTGGATTTTCTTCTGGTTCTCCTTGAAGCAATGCTATCGAATGCTTGTGTTTCTTGAATTGATGGTGTTGTAGGAGTGCCCATAATGTCAGCAATGTCTGGAGAATCAAATGGGGCAGGAGTGTCTTGAGCTTGCTTTCGTGTCTTGGAAACTTTTTTAATTTTTGGTGGCGGAACATATTCTTCCTCTTTTTGGAATAATTCCTTTCGATAATTAATAAGAATTGTCCAAATGTTCTCAATTATTTCATTAGCAATTTCCTCATTTTGGATATTCGCTTGGATATTTCGAATTTCTTCAATTTTTTGTTGAAGTAAAGCTGCCTTCTTTCTAGTATTATCAAGTTTCTTCTTTAATTCAGCCATTTGTAAAGATGATTCAGCTCTAACCCTATAATGTTGATTTTGAAGTTTCATTATCTGTTCTTTGAGATGGGCAATTTGTTGATCCTGTTTTTCAATAATTGCTTCCTTTTGCTCATTCGGAGATCTGTTTTCGTCGTTGCGCATTGTTCGCTTCATTTGATTATTAAAGATCTTTATGCATCAGAACTACATCAAAATGAAAAAGTGCGCGTTCAAAAAGTTATGACGTTTTAGTAGTACGATAGGATCGAATGAATGAAAAACCATCGTATTTATATTCAAAAACTTTTAATACTTCAAATATATATATTTCCATTAATTCCTTTGATATTTTGATTTCATTAATACAAACATAAATTTATTGGTTCAGTTAATTATCTCCTAAAAATAATATATTATAAATGCTTAAATTTTATTATAAATTCGAATTATTAATTGGCAATGTGGTTTTTGTATCATTATAACAAAGATAGTCAATTCAATGAGCTGATCAGATATTAACGTCCCTCCGATAACGATTTTTTTCATCGTTCAAACTACAGTTTCTTTGAATTTCTGAAAATGAAGCGAAACAAGAACATAAAACACAGACAAAACGAAATCAGAGAAGCAGAAAGGAAAAGGAAAGAACGATTAGAAGAGAAGAATGCAAAAAAATTGAAACCAGATTTATTTCATTTAAACCTTTATTTTACTCGAAATTATCCATCACATTTTACTTTTAAACTTATTGATTATCTCTTTTTAACATTGGTTACATTTATATCGTTTGTTACTCATTTAATCAAAAATGGTTCTCCAAGTTCTGTTGTTTTTGATGAGGTTTATTTTGGTAATTTTACCCAATACTATCATAAAGGCATTTATTATTTCGATATACATCCCCCACTTGGCAAAGAGTTACTATATCTTGGCTCATTAATTAGTGGTTACCAACCCAACCAAACATATTCTTATATTGGCGCACCTCTTGACAAGTCGCAAATAGCTCGCCTCCGTTTATGGCCATGTTTAACCGGATCTTTAATTGCCCCTGTCATATATCTTACACTTCGTATCCTAGATGTTAATCCACAGTGGTCTCTAACTGTTGGTCTCTTTCTGAGCACGGACAATGCGTTAATAGTTGAAACCCGTTTGGTTTTAATTGATGCATATCTCTCATTTTTTGCTTCACTAACATTATTATTCTGTTCCATTATCACTCGCAAGCCGAAGCATATCAAGTACATCTCCATTCTTGCAGGTATTTTTGCTGGCTCATGTGTTAGCATTAAATTCACTGGATGTGGCATCGCTGTAACACTCGTAGTTGTATACTTAATGACATATCCATTGATAGAAGCCATGTTATATTCGTTCATTAGTGCCATTTCGGGATTTTCCATATTTTTCCTATCGTTCATCATACACTTCATGATGCTTCCGCATCCAGGACCTGGCTGTAGGTATCATACGCCTGACTTCTGCCAAAAACTAAGTAAGCATAAGCATGACAACTACATTGTTTCGACAATTAATTTGATATCGATTATGCTTCGTAGTAATTTCGCAATTAGCGCTACACATAGTTATTCATCTAAGTGGTGGCAATGGCCTTTCATGCTTGGGAAAGGTACATATCTATGGGTGGAAGACATGTCACAACTTTGGTGCGTGGGATCGCCTGTAGTATGGCTCTCCGGAGTCGTCGGAATTATTGCGTTTTTGTGTTTCTTGTGTTTGAGATGGGATTTGAGTAGGAAATTGTTGTGGCTATTGTTTGGTTATTTGATTTCTTATTTGCCTTTCGCTTGTATAAAAAGAGTAATGTATAACTATCACTATTTCATTCCGTTGATTGTGTCGTTGATTATGGGCGCTGTGGCATTGAGCCATTTCTTCCCAAATGCTTTCGTAACACCTGCTTTGTTGTGTTTGGCCGCATTGGTGGCTTATATGGTGTGGTTCCCGATTACATATGGAACACCAATTTCGAATAAATTATTCAGTAAGATTATGTTCCATAAATGGATTTATGAATAAATAAAAAAAACACATTTTATTAGTCTATTTCTTTAATTTTGATGTTTTTATTTAAATGTGAATTCGTTTTTCATTTGGTTCTTCTTAAAGAATAATTCTTTCATGAAATATGATGGTGGAATACTGTCTGATTGTTATGAATTTCTTGTTCCAATATTTTTCTGTTTTCCGATATTTTGGTTTCCGTCTAAACGGCCAACAACGATAAAAGCATACAGGGGTTTTTCGGGGTTGCAAGGCCTCATAGAAAATATTGAATGCATTCAATACCATACAAAAATGAAATCTTGATGTGCTTTTATCATCGTAGGTGTAGCCGCAGTACTTGGGGGAAAAACATTAAGGGGGTTGAGGCAGAAGGCCTTCGGGCTTTTCTCTAAATTGCGAATAAGGTACTCACATCCTGGAATAAATATCTAGGATTTCTCACCCCCAAAATTATCGATTTTTTTTAAAGGTTTATTCTCACAATACTCTTCACTTTTTGAATATAGAGCCTCAGGAAAAGTTGCAACATTTTCATTCAATATTTTCTACGAGATCTCGTAGATTTTGAACTTTACTTAAATTTTTTAAAGTTAATAGAAACAAAAGAAGGATCCATTGAGAGCAAATATAATATATTTTATGTTTTTACACAATTTCTTCTCAGCTTAAATTCACAAGAATCATGTTATATTCTTAATCAATTAATACAACAAAAATTAATTAGCACAAATGTAGCAAATGAAACAAAATCGATATTTTTTGTTCAATATCTTTCTCAAGATGAAATAAAAAAATAAAAATAAATGGTAAAAAGTATAAATATGATCATATAGAATATAAATTTTTAAGGTTTGTAAAACAAAATTATCACAAACTTTCAAAGAATAATTGGGAACTTCATAAGCAATATGTTAAAGAAGGAGTTAATAAAAACGAAGTAGCCGAAATAATTCGGAATGATGAAATAGAAAAACTTCAAGAAATGTCATCACAAAATGATTTTGATATGAATAAAAAAATTGAACCATCACTTTATGAAAGATGTTCATTTATTAATCAAGAAAATGTTACATTAATTGATTATGCAGCATTTTTTTCTTCTATTAAATGTTTTAAATTTTTACTTATGAATGGAGCAAATGTAATAAACACAGGTAAATATGCAATTGCAGGTGGAAATGAAGAAATCATTCATTTATGTGAACAAAATCATTCTTCATTTAAAGATGCATATGAAACAGCAATTGAGTTTCATCGAAATGATATATTTAAATATTTGTATGACAACAAAATTGGAAAGATTAATGATAAAACAGAATTAGGAAAAATTTGTGTTTCATTTCAAAATTATGAAATTTTTTCATTTTTAATAGGAGAAGGTATGGAAATTAATGAAGATATTATTAACAAATCAGCAAAAATTGGAAATTTATTTCTTGTTAAACATTTTATTGAAGAAAATCAACTTCCAAAAAATATTTTACTTTATTCAACAGAATCAGGAAATATTGAACTTGTTAAATATATCTTAAATCAAGATGGAATTATTGTCAATTCAAGATATATTTGTTTGTTTTATTTGATATTAATTTTAAGTTTTTGACATTTCAAAATAATATTTGGATATTATCCAAATCATTTAGAACAGCACTTATTATTGCAGCTGAAAAAGGTCATATTGAAATATTTAAATTACTTCTTGAACAAAGAAAAATTGCTGTTAATGCAAAAGATAAAATTTATTTTAATAATTTTATATTTCAAAATAATATTTGGAAATTATTTAAATTATTTAGTACAGCACTTATGTTAGCATCTAAAAATGGTTATATAGAAATATTTAAATTACTTCTTGAACAAGAAGGAATTGACATTAATGCTAAAGATATTTATTTGTTTTATTTGAAATTTATTTTAATAATTTTATATTTCAAAATAATATTTGGAAATTATTTATATTATTTAATACAGCACTTATATATGCAGCTGCATATTATCATATAGAAATAATCAAGTTACTTCTTAATCAAGAAGGAATTGATGTGAATATCAAAAATAATTCTGTTATTTTTTCTTATTTGATGATATTTAAAATTATTTGAAACAGTACTTGTGTATGCTGCTAGAATTGACAATGTAGAAATATTTAAATCAATTCTTGAGCGAAAACGAATTGATGTTAATGCAAAAGATATTTGTTTGTATTGTTTTTTATATATTTTTGTTATTTGAAATTTTAAAATAATATTTTGGAATAATTTAGATCATTTAAAACAGAACTTATTAATGCTGCTCGTAGTAATAACACAGAAATAATTAAATTGTTACTTAAGCAAAAAGGAATTGATGTATACGCTAACATAATTTTATTTATTTATTTTTAATTTATTATAAAAATTTTGGGATATATCAAAACAATATTTGGAAATTATTCAAACTATTTAGAACTGCACTTATGTATGCATCCAAAAATGGTAACAAAGAAATAGTCAAATTACTTCTTGAACAAGAAGGAATTGATGTGAATGCTCTAACTTTTTATTTGTTTCTTATGACGCGTATCTTAATTATTTTTATGTACATAATATTATATTTCAAAATTATTCAAATTTTTTGAATCAGCACTTACATATGCAATCAGATATGATCATACAGAAATAGTTAAATTACTACTTGAACAAAAAAATATTTATATCGATTCAACAAATACATGTATATTTTGTATCATGTTTATTATAATAATTTCTAATTTCAAAATAATATTTGGAAATTTTTGTGAGTATTTGAATCACCTTTTTCCATTGCAAAAGCAAACAATAATATGGAAATAGTTAAATTACTTCTTGAACATAAAGGGATCAATGATAATGTTAATGTTGAAAATATTTTTTTAATTAATATAATATTTTAAAATAATATTTAAGAAGCATAAAAAGAAAAAAGATAAATGCGTCCATTTTTAAACAAAAAATAAAACATAATATTAAATGAGAATTAAAAAAAACAAATTGTGCAAACATTTTATAATTAAAAAACTGTAGTCAAGTATTATAATGCTCTTTTGATTTATAGTTCAGTTTAATGATTGTTATGCAAATAAAAAATTTAAAAAGTATATTAAAAAGTGCATTAAACTAACTATGATTTTGTTGATAAAAAGTGACATAATAAACAGCTCTTTATCGCCCGTTTATTAAGCAATAACAACTTGATGCAGCAAACTGAGCAAAAGCCTCCGATAAAAACAGATAAAACCTCAACAATTTCACTTTCCCTCAACCAAAGACCTCTTCCTACAACATCGGTTCCACTTTCATTTCGGCCAATCAAAGATAATTATGGTGTTGATTATTTTCCAAGCCATGCATTTGATGCAAATAACCTGAAACCAATTTCTCCTTTAATTGCTTCCCAAGTTCATAGAATTGATCTTCCTTATTCCAAAGCCTTTGCACATTCAAGTTATCATTTACCTATTTCTCAAAAACCACTTGCATTTTCCAAGCTCCTTAAAAAGAATGCTATTCTTGAGTACTTTAAAAGGATAGCCGATGAGAATAATGCAACATTTTCAGTTGATGCCATCAAAGTTATCACTCAAAATGTATCTGTTTTACTTTGTAAAATTGTTTTAGCTGCTGGTCAATCATCACGTCAACGTACCAATTATTATGTCCCACCAGTAAGCGAAAGACAAATCACACTTTCACCGAAAATTTCGCAATACTTCCTTTCCCTTGAATTGTGCTATTCTAACACGCTCAGGAAGCACGCTTTCGTCCCAAACACTGATGCGGATGAAGACGACCGTTACGAACCGTTGTTTTTATCGATCGACTTAAAGAAGAACCAACCGTTTCTACCTAGCGAGAATTCGAACGAAGCTCTTGAGACAAGGCACCAAATATATAAAATAACAAACCAATTAAAGCAGATAGGAACAATGAATAAGAACTTTGCCCATGAAAATGAAGGATATACATATCTAAAAGAAGTTGAAAATGTAAGCAGTAAGTTTAAGAGCCAACCTCAGCCAAAGGTAGGACAGTTTAGTGCACACGCTGCAGAGGTTTTCGGTGGAAAAGCTGAAGAAGATCAAAAATTGAATAACAGAAGAATCGAGCCAAGAGATGTGTTTTATTCTCTTAACTTCTTTCCAAAGTGCATAAGGGCAATGGAACAAAAGTTGCGACAATCTTATTTTGCAGAAGATGAAATTGTAAATAAACAATAAACGACTTTTATTTGAAATTTTTACGCAATTACCGCAGTGGTATTACTGCTCATTGAGTCAGCTCCATGTTTGAAATAGATAATTAGGATACAACCAAAAGATCAGTCGTAATTTTGGATTTAGCAAAAACTAATGGTTAACCATTCGGTGAAAAATTCAGAGATTTTATTTATTTAGCTTTATTAAATGCAATTCCGATCCGATCTGTTTGTTAAATACAGAAAATTTAAGGTTCATAACTGATCTCTTTTTTGTTCTTTCTTCTAACAACAAGGACAATAATAACAACAACAACTGCAATTACGACAATAGCAACAGGAACTGCTATCGCCACTGCTGTGTTGGTGTTATCTTTGGAGTCGTCTCCTCCATTTGATTACATTTCTTTGTTTTTGGCAATCGCTTCTTGTAATATCTGATTAAACTCTTGTTCTGATTGGGCATTGTTTAACTTATCAATGTACTCTTGCTGCAAATCGCCCAAATTTTCCAACTTTCCGATGTCTTGTTTAACTGTTTCTTTTTTATTTGATTTTATTTCTTCATTTTGTGATTGCGCTTTTGCAACAATTTCATTTAATTCTGCAATTGAGTTTGCATTTGAAATTTGTGCTGTATAATTCAATTTGTTTTCTTCTTCCAAAAACAAATTATTAATTTTGTTCTTTGCTGATTCCTTTTGCGCTTTTTCATTTTCATTTGCTGCAGATTCTGCACTTGAAATAATTTCACTTAATTCTGCTTGCGATTTTGCATTTGATATTTGTTTAATGTAATTTGCTTTATTTTCTTCTTCTAAAAACTTTAATTCGTTAATTTTATTATTTGCTGTTGCTTTTTGTGCTTTTTCATTTTCATTTGCTGCAGCTTTTGCATCAGCAACAATTTTGTCTGTATCTTCTTTTGATTCTGCATTTGAAATTTGTTTAATGTAATTTGCTTTATTTTCTTCATCTAAAAACTTTAACTCATTAATTATTCTTAATGCATCATCTTTAAAGATCCTTCATAATCTGAAAATGCCTTATTTCCAATTGATTGTACTGATCCCAATTTATCTTTGCATTTTTCATATGTCAGTTACTTTACATTATAAAATGCATAAGCACCAATAGATGTAACACCTTCTTCAAATTTAAGATTTGTAATGTCATTAAAGAAGTTCTTCCATGGAACAAGTGTTTCGTTTTCGAAATCGCGCATTTGTCCATTTCCTTTAATCGTAAGAAGCCCATTTTTCACTGTCCACCTAAGATTTGATCCAATTAATCCAGAGTCTGTTGCTTCCATTTGATATAATATTGGTTTATCTATAGGTTCCATATAAACATGTTTCTTATACTGATAATCATAATCGGTAATTGGGAATCCCCATTCTAATTCACTATAAATATATTTATATTCCTTCCTATGATAAGAAGCATTGATTCCCCTTAAGAACAATCCTTCTAGAGAACTTGTGCTGTCGAATGCATACCATTCTTCGCCAAGATGAACCCAATTCCATGCGTGTTTACTTGACGTCACTCCAACTACAGAAAAGCCTTCAATACCTGCGCGATTGAAGAAGAGTGTCGATATAGCTGAGTAGCCTTGGCATACAGTTTTATGTAAGAACAGTGCCGTATACCTGAATTTCCATTTTGAGGTATACCGGCATATTCAACATTATCACTAATCCACCACCAAATAACAACTAGTTTTTCGTAATCCGTGTGTAGATCATTGTTAGCACCATACCCGGTAAAATTACCTGTTGCTTGCTTACTTCTTGACGAGAAATACGTTCATGTTCTACACTGGTCATGAGAGAAGATGTATAGTCCATGATAATTGTGTAGTAACCTTTATATTGATTATAATTATGATTAGGTTGGAGCCACTGACTTTTAAGTGTCAAACCATTATTAGATATTTTTAAATATCTATAATATGACAAGTCAACTTGTATCATATATTCGAGTGAATCATTATATGCTTGCGTGAAATATCCTTTCCAGTAATCTCCAGCATCACCAAAATTTACATCTTCAGGAAGGCCTGTCATTTTATAATGTTCTTCAGGAGTCATAGTGAGAGTTATTTTTACACTCATCCTCCATGTCACAAGTTTTTTAGGAGAAATTCTATAATTTCATCATATCGGTCATGCGTGTAGTTTAGAATGGTGAGATCATCGACTTCTTCGGGCCTAAGATGTCGATTGACCATAAATCTTCAATAGTATAATTAAGATTTATAACAGCATGAGCATGCGTTGGAAAAATTATAGATGCGGATAATATTATCATCAGAATCTTCGTAATTAGAGTCATTAATGACAAATACTTTTATTAGAAAATATAAAAATGATAAAATTTGAACGATATTTATTGAATTGTTGTAAAAACGTTTGATGAGGTTTTTGTAAGGGTTTTTGTTAGGTCAAAATTATTAAAATAAATATCTGCCTCTATAAGTGCTGTATTAAATAATATAAATAATTTCCAAATATTATTTTGAAATATTAAATTATTATAATAAATTTTAAATATAACAAATAAATACTTTTAGCATTAACATCAATTCCTTCTTGTTCAAAAAGTAATTTAACTATTTCTGTACGACTATAACCAGATGCTAAAATAAGTGCCGTATTAAACAATTTAAATAATTTCCAAATATTATTTTGAAATATAAAATTATTAATATAAATTTTTTATATAACAAATAAATATCTTTAGCATTAATATCAATTCCTTTTTGTTCAAGAAGTAATTTAACCATTCCGATGTGATTTTTTTCTGTTTCAAAATATAATATCGATTTAAATAATGAAAATAATTACCTAATACATATTTAAAATATCAGTTAATGTTTGTATGTTACTTATATAATATCCAAAGTTTTTAAATGGAATTTTGTTTGTAATTACATATGTTAATAAATGTTGTTGATTGTTTTGATCTAATTTTTCGATTTTGTTTTCATAAATATATTTAAAGATATCATTTCGATGAAATTTAATTGCTATTTCATAAACATCGTCAAATGTTGAATGATTTTGTTCACATAAATAAATAATTTCAAGATTTCCACCTGCAATTGCATACTTACATGTGTTTTCGACTTATGCATTAATCATTAATAAATATTTAAAACATTGAATTGCTCCAAAAAATGCTGCAAAATCAATTAATGTGACATTTTCTTTGTTAATAAATGAATATCTTTCATAAAGTGATGGTTTAATGATTTGATTAAAATCGAAATCTTCTTGTGTTGATATTTCTTGAAGTTTCTCATTTTTCATAATTATTTTTAAATTCTTTATTTAATGGATCTTTAGAATCGTTTTTCTTGTTTTCCTCTTCAGTTTTATAATGTGCAAAATAATTGGTATTAAAGTTTTTGGTAATATTTATATTAATTAATTCTTTCTCAATCAGTTTTTCAATGATATAATATGTCTCTTGTGTATTAAATTCTGATATATAATTAGTAAAAATTTCAATAATTTTTGGATTGTTGTGAATAATTTCTTCTTCTTGTGTTTGAATTTCTTGTAAATAATTGAAATATGTTCGGATTGATTCTCTTTGAGATGAAAATGCAGAATAAACTAAAACAATTATACAATAATTAAATGTACAAGGAAAATCTTTATCAAATAAATTCATTGTTTTTGCAACAGAAATTTCAAAGTTTTTTTCTGTAAGATTAAATATGATCTGTTCTAAAGAAATCAACTTTTGCATATACATAGATTGGCTTTTGATTGATGCATTATTTGCTTCATTTTCTGATTCAAGTGTTTGTGCGCTTTCAGTCATTAAAATGTAACTTTTTTTGATTTCAAATGAACGATATGTATCGTACTCCTGAAAGATCTTTTTGGAGCAGTTTACATTTTTCATATTCTGATTTTGGTTTTATTTTTCTTCAAAACAAAATCAAATCCAAAGATTTCAACAAAATTTCAGAGAACACATTTAGTCAAAAAACAAAAACATACAAATATATAAAATCTTTCAAGATAAAAATTCATCAAATTTCACAAAAACATCTGGAATAATGACAAGCAAAGATAATTTAATTCTCACCGTAGTAACTATTGGAACACTACTTATAGCTTTAATTATTTTTAGTGAGTTTGTTATAATGTATTGTCGAAGAATAAATTGAGAAAGAAAGAGATAAAAACGTAAAGTCAGATAAGTACTCATGAGTTTGGTTTTTAAAAAGTGATCCTATTAATTCTTTGAGGTAATTGCATTTCATAGATTATTTACATATAAAATAAATTTCTATACATAATATATCCTCTAATATAAATAAAATTTGTTACAAAGCTTTATCAGAGATCATTTAAATAACATATTAAATATTTTTAGCTTTAACACCAATTCCTTCTTTTTCAAGAAGCAATTTAATTATTTCTGTTATGACCATATTGAGATGCTAGCATAAGTGCTGTTTCAAATAATTTTCAAATATTATTTTGAAATCCAAAATTATTAAAATAAACGCAAAAATAAAACAAATAAATATTTTTAGTATTAATATCAATTTCTTTTTGTTTAAGTAAAAAGTTAAATATTTCAGTATTTAAAAATTTATTAGTTAAAAATAATACTACAAACTCATTGGAATTTTTAATTTTTTCAATTTTATTTTCATAAAGATAATGAAAGATATCATTTCGATGAAATTTAATTGCTGTAGCAGCTTTTAAAAGACGAATGATTTTGTTCGCATAAATGAATGATTTCTTCATTTCCACCAGCAGCTGCATATTTACCTGTGTTATTTACATTTGAATTATTCATAAGTAAATATTTAAAACATTTAACTGAAGAAAAAAATGCTGCATAATCAATTAATGTAACATTTTCTTGATTAATAAAAGAACATCTTTCATAGAGTGATGGTTCAATAGTTTGGCTAAAGTCAAAGTTTGTTTGTGATGACATTTATTGAAGTTTATCGATTTAGATCCAATTATTTTTGAAATTTCATTTGGATTATGTCCTTCTTTAACATATTGCTTATGAAGTTCCCAATCATTCTTTGATAATTCTTCATAACTTTTATTATGATATTTATAATATTTGTAGTGATTTCTTAAAATGCTTGTTGGTTTGTTTGGAAAATGATGTGAAAAATAAAAATTGTTTTTATTTTCAACTTGTTTTTGATAAAACGATCAAATGTCATTCATTTAAAATTGTTATGAATGGCACCTTACCCACAGTGAACACGAATTAGGCGCGCCTACAAAAAAAGTTCTGTTTGACCTCATCCAACCACTCTCTAGTTGGCACCATTTTATCTTCATTATGATTATTCAATGAAAAAGCAAAACAAATATTCTGTGTTAAAACACATTGCTTTCAATGCTACTTATTCACAAACTAACCAAAAACCATAAAAAAATTTTTTTTATTTTTCTTCACATATTTCGAAACTTAATCACCAACATTATTAACTATCATTCACACAATTTGATCCTGCATACGTGTTCATCAAGCTGGTAAAAAGGAATAAATTCCGTTGTCGGTGCATTTTCAAATATATTGTCACAGAAAAATGTTTTATATATTTTTTATCTTTTTTAGTTTTGTATGTATTGGATTGTGTTCTTTTTCGAATAAAAATCTCATTTTCGCATGTTACATAATCGTTGCGCTATGTGATGAAGGCACAGGAACTTTCATGCGTGCGCTTCGTAATGCTTACCCTGCGGCCATTCTTGGGGTTGATGATGTTATGCTGATGTGATAATACTGTTTAAGGTTTCAAATGTGTTCATTTCCTTGGTTACTTTATTGACATTGATTTTGTTGTTGTTGAAGGAAAAAGAAACAAAAAAAGTTTTAAATATAAATTTATTCTTTATAGTTTTACTCGAACAATTTATATAAATTTTAGTCCAACGATTCATTATTGTGATTCTATTTACAAAAATTAATGTCACTAAATATTTAGAAAAAAGAATTAGTATACAATTATTTAAATTAATTTGCCGATGAATCCATCATTGCTTGTAAAAAATGATGCGACTTTATGGTTTTTCGATATCATTTTAATATGCTTGCATTCAGTAAGTTTGAAATAATTTTGATAATCGTATCATTTTTTTTTTTGATTTCTTAAAAATATATATTTAAATGTGACATAGTTTCTAAAGGTTCTTGTATGTTTCCAGCTATTAAAAAATAAACTAATTCCTACATTTTTTTTAAGATTTTGCCATGAAATTGGACGTTAAATGAGGACAAATAACCGTTTTAACGGTTATGGCCTTCCTTTTGTTCAATGTCTGAAGCTCCAAAACAGCAGCAAGGCGAACAACGCCGTGGCGGAATGCGCGGTCGTCAACAGCGTGAACGATCACCACGAAATGCACAAAACAGAGGTGGAAAAGATAAATGGCAACCAAAGACAAAATTAGGACGTTTAGTTGCTAGTGGTCGTATTACTTCTATCGAACAAATTTATCTTCATGCTATGCCAATTAAAGAACCAGAAATTATTGATGCACTCTTAGGTGATAACTTAAAGGATGAAGTCATGAAGATCATGCCAGTTCAGAAACAAACACGTGCAGGTCAACGTACACGCTTTAAGGCTGTTGTTGCAGTAGGTGACTATGATGGACATGTTGGTCTTGGTATCAAAACATCTGCAGAAGTTGCAAATGCCATCAAAGGTGCTTTAATCTATGCCAAGCTTTCTATCCTTCCAGTTCGTCGTGGATATTGGGGTAACAAGATCGGTCAACCTCACACTGTTCCAAATACAGTTACAGGAAAATGTGGATCAGTTCGTGTTAGGCTTATTCCAGCTCCACGTGGTTCAGGCATTGTTGCAGGTTCTGTCGCAAAGAAACTTTTAGCTATGGCTGGTTTCGAAGATCTCTTCACATCATCAATTGGTAACACAAAGACATCAGCTAACTTCCTCGTTGCAACATATAAAGCAATTGAGGCAACTTACTCATTCTTAACCCCAGATCAATGGGAGCAGAAGGAACCAGAAGCTCATCCATTTGTTCAATACAGTGACATCCTTGCAAAGGACAATGAATTCAAAGTTACAAAAGTTAACATCAACTTGGAGTAAACCAAAGCATTTTTTATCAAATTGATTTTTTTTAATTTCAAGCTCGTCAATGTAAACCATATAAAAAGTGGATATTGTGTGATACATCCAAAGCAAGAAACAAGAGCTATTTTTATATAAAAAAATTTTTACAATAATTTCTCATAAGTTGTGCAGGAAAACATTAATTCCCCCAAAAAAAAATGGAAACAATGGATTAATTAAGAGAAAAGTAACTTTTATTAATAAAGAAATTAATCACTTTTTTTTAATTTTTGATAGAGATGATTAAATGAAAGATTTTTGTTGAAAAAAGTTACATTAGTTTTTTCTTTATGATAAATCATAAGGCCAAGTTGATATACCAATTTAATGTATCCATTAACGAAATACATTACAATACAGCTTGAAACCAAATGTAATTTAATAATTAAAAACAAACATTACAAATCACATAAAAACGATGCAATTGCAATTGCAAACACTCTCATCTTATCTATACATGTTCTAGCCTCGACTTCGAGTACATTTTTTGCAGTTTTCCTTACATACGCATACAACATATGGTTTTCATCCTCAAGCCGCGAGTTTTTAATGCTAGAAAGCGCTTCATCTGTTCCAAGGTCGACAAACCATTCCTCTGTTTGAGGGTTGTATTGTGGCTTTGCACTCATCAGCTTTGGTGGTAAAGAATCGGATCCAAAGAAATATACTGTAATTGATCGTGGCTCTTCTTCCGTAATATCTTTACGCAATAAGATAGAAAGAAGCTCCTCGCCAAACTTGGTTGACTTACGGAGAGAAAAGTCAGACATTTGATTAGTAAAAAGAAGTGCGCCATCAAGAGTTTCAGATTTGAAATGGACCTTCTCACCTGAAGAAATTGGAATATAGTCAGTAGATTTTGAAGATTTATATTTGGCTGAATATAGGGCATGACCGTTTTGAACAAGTTGGAAAAAAATTCGTGTTCCACGAATATTTGTATTCTTCTTTTTAATGCATTGACAGGTTTCCATAACAGGCATAGGCTCAACAAAAGAGCTACTGGATGAATCATCTGAGTCATCGTCTTGTGCGGAATTAAGTCGTTTCATAAAAATTGTCATTGGAAGCCTGGGAATTTGGCGACGTGAATAACTGGTACTTCGAGACTGAAGATGTGTTATATCTCGAAAAGATTTTAATTTAGAACGATCGACTGGTTTTTGCTTGTTTTTGTTGTCAGGTTCCATTGTTGATAAACGTTTAACAACAAACGTACAATGCAAATGAGAAAGAACAAATCATTTTATTCCTGTAACGAATCTCCAATTTAAAAGTGTTTTGTAAGTGCCTTTTGATTTTTAATTAGTTCACAATCAAATTTCTTCAATGATTTAAAAATATCTTTTGAAATGTTTAGTCAAAATTTACTCCAAGTGAAACATTTTGATTCATGACATTTACAATATAACAGGAAAGTTTATTTTACATGTTAATAGTTACGATAATTGTTCCTTCACTTCAGATACAACACTATCCCACCACGACCGCTTATATTCATGCGCTAAAACTTCTGCGTTTCGCCCAAGATCGTCTTTCAAGTCAATTTTTGCACCTTTCGAAAGCAATATTTTGCAAACATCTTTCTGTCCATATGCTATTGCAAAATGTAATGGGGTCCATTTAAACATTGCTGGGTGATCAATGTGAGCACAGTTTTCAATTAGAAGGAGTACTGTTGATTCGTGTCCACAAACACATGCGATATGTAAAGCAGTTTGCTTGTTGTTATCAGCTGCATCTACTGATAGATTTTTACCTATCAAATAGTAAATAACATCGTCCCAACCACCAAAAGCTGCCCAATGAAGAAGAGTATATCCATTTCTGGAAATGCAATTAAGATCACCACCATTGTCTGCTAAAAATTGCAGACATTCTAAAGATCCATAAGCAGCAGCTGCACTTAAAAGATTTCGAATATCACACTTTCGATCTGGAATTGACGAATTTGGATCAACTTCTCGAGGAACAATTTCCATTAGATACTCAATGTCACCGGTTTTTACAAGATTCCAAGCTTTTATTATGGAATTTCCATCCTGCATATGCTTTGCTACTTGCAGATAATTAACGGTCTCCGTTATCGACCGTTAAGATATACGTTTTAAATAAAAATGGATGATTTTTCTTTTCGTCGTTTACGCGAGCAGGATCGATTAGTTTTTACACAAGAATCAGACCGTAGAAGAGCACATCAAAATATAACTCGAAATATACATTCTATTAAAACCAGGGCATCACCAAAAACAATCAAAAAATCATCAAATTTAATTTCATATAATCCAAGTTTACAACCATCAAGTACAATTAGAGCGTCTCCTCAAAAAACAGAATATTATGAATATGAAACATTAAGAATGCAAAAATTATCAATCCAAAATGAAATTGCAAGTTTACTATCAGAATTACATCCTCTTCGAGAAGCATATAAAAAACTTGATGAAGAACAAAAAAAGCAAAATGAAGTAGATAGATATTTTGTAACAAAAAATCGAGGTGAATCAAAAGAAATAATTTTATCACTAAATCAACGAGAATTAGAAGAATCAATATCCCAACTTCAACAAGAAAGTGATAAGTTGTCAGATCAAATTTCCAAACTTAAACGGGATTTTTCTCCAAAAGGCATATCAGATCTTGAGACTGAAATTCATGAAGCTAAAACAGAAATTCATAATATTTCTGAGGAATGTTATGAAATGGAGCAACAAATACAAGCGAATCAAAATTACATTGATTCATTTGAAAAAACGTCAAATTACAAAAAATTCAATGAAAATGAGAAAACGATAGGGAAATTGAATGCTGAAATCAAGAAAGCAATTCAAAAAAACAATGAATTAAGTGAAGAGCTTTCTAAAGCAACAGAAAAGAAGAAGCCTTTAGATGTTGATTCTTCACCTGAAATACAGAAACTTAAAGAAAAACTTAAACGCGAAACAGAAAAATATAAAGTGTCTGAGGATGATTTGAACACACAAAAGAGGAAATACGTAAGTGAAATATCAAAAATTAATAATGAAAGAGATAAAATGCTTGAAAAAGAAAGAGAAGAAAATGAACGAAAGAAAAGAGAACAAAAATATCGAACACAAAGATCATTTTCAAAAAGTGGAAAAAACAAAGCAAAAAGTTCTAATAAAAAGCAAAAAGAAGAAAGTGAATTACAAAAGACAAATTCATCATCAAATGAAATTGAATTTAATTCTTCTAAATATTCACAAAAAGAAAGTGAAATTCAAATTGAAAATTCATTTTCATCAATAAATACTAAAGAAAATGAGTCAACAATTGTTACTCCAAGTATTGATTCAATTGTAGAGGATATTTCAAGTTCTTCCAAAGAAGAAATTAAATCAGAAACACAAAATGATGAAAGTATAAGTGCAAAATCATATTCTGAATCATCAATTGATAAAGAAAAGCTTTCATCACCAAAGATTGAAACAAAGGAATCATCAGAAAGAAGTGATAAAAATGATAATTTTGATGAGTTAACTTTCCCAAGTTCAAGTTTATTAAAGGAAGAAACAAAATCGGAAATACCAAATGAGGAAACGAAAAGTGAGAAATCAAGTTCAGATTCGTCGAGTAAAAAAGAACAAAATACAAAACTTTCATCACCAAAGATTGAAACAAAGGAATCATCAGAAAGAAGTGATAAAAATGATAATTTTGATGAGTTAACTTTCCCAAGTTCAAGTTTATTAAAGGAAGAAACAAAATCGGAAATACCAAATGAGGAAACGAAAAGTGGAAAATCAAGTTCAGATTTGTCAAGTAAAAAAGAAGAACAAAATGCAAAACTTTCATCACCAAAGATTGAAACTAAAGAAAACAAGTCATCAAGCTCAAGTGATAAAAATGATAATTTTGATGAATTAGGCTTCCCAAGCATAAATTCAACAGAAGAAGAAACAAAATCAGAAAAGCAAGATGATCAAATAAAGAATGAAAAATCAAGTTCAGATTCATCTATTAACAAAGAAGAAACAAAATTAGAAGTACCAAATATAGAACAAAAGAGTGAAAAGTCTGAAGAAAGTAAATCGAACTCAGATTCATCGAACAAAAAGGAAACGATTTCATTACCAAAGATTGAGACTAAAGAAGAAGAAAAAATTGAAAGAAAAGAAAACAAGTCAACAAGTTCAAGTGATAAAAATGATAATTTTGATGAATTGAGTTTTCCAAGTATGAACTCAATAGAAGAAGAAAAATCAGAAAAACAAAATGAAAAAACCGATAGCACAAAATCAAGTTCAGATTCATCAAGCAAAAAAGAAAACAATGCAATTATTTCACCACCAAATATAGAAGCAAAAGAAAACAAATCGTCAGATTCAAGTTCTAATGATAGAAATAAGTCAATTTCAAGCTCATCAAAAGAAAAAGAAATTAAAGAAGAAACGCAAAATGAAAAATCTGATGGAAATAAATCAAGTGAAAAAGATGAAAATAAGGCCATTCTTTCGCTACCAAATATTGAAACGAAAGAAAATGATGCTAAATCTAAATCATCAGAATCAAGTGTTAAAGACATTAGCGTTGACAAATCAAATTCAAGTTCAAGCTCATCAGAAGAAGAAAAAGAAATTAAAGAAGAAACGCAAAATGAAAAATCTGATGGAAATAAATCAAGAGAAAAAGATGAAAATAAGGCCATTCTTTCGCTACCAAATATTGAAACGAAAGAAAATGATGCTAAATCCAAATCATCAGAATCAAGCGATAAAGACATTAGCGCTGATAAATCAAATTCAAGTTCAAGTATATCAGAAGAAAAGGAAATTAAAGAAGAAGCTCAAATTGAAGAAAAGATTAATGATATATCTGATAAAAATAAATCAGATACAGATTCGTCAAGGAAAGAAGGTGAACAAAAGTCAATACTTTCATTACCAAAAATTGAAACTAAGGAAAATTCCAATAAATCAAAATCATCAGATTCAAGTGATAAAAATGATAATTCGGATGGAATCAGTTTTCCAAGTTCATCAAATGAAGAAAATAAATCAGAAGCACAAAATGAAGAAAAGAATTATAAAATATCAGATAAAAATTCGGATTCATCAGGTAAAATCGTTACAAATATTGAAACTAAAGAAATCAAATCGTCAGATTCAAGTTCTAATGATAGAAATAAGTCAAGTTCAAGTTCATCAAAAGAAAAAGAAATTAAAGAAGAAACGCAAAATGAAATATCTGATGGAAATAAGGCCATTCTTTCGCTACCAAATATTGAAACGAAAGAAAATGATGCTAAATCTAAATCATCAGAATCAAGTGTTAAAGACATTAGCGTTGATAAATCAAACTCAAGTTTAAGATCAGCAGAAGAAGAAAAAGAAATTAAAGAAAAATCACAAAATGAAATATCTGATGGAAGTAAATCAAGTGAAAAAGATCAGCAAAAAGCCATTCTTTCGCCACTAAATATCGAAATAAAAGAAAATGATGCTAAATCCAAATCATCAGAATCAAGTGTTGAAGATATTGGTATTGATAAATCAAGCTCAAGCTCATCAGAAGAAAAAGAAATTAAAGAAAAAGCACAAAATGAAATATCTAATGAAAACGTATCAAATTCAGATTCTTCAAGCGCCAAAAAAGATCAAAAGTCAATACTTTCTTTACCAAATATTGAAACAAAGGGAAATGATAATGAAATTAAATCAGAATCAAATGTTGAAGATATTAGTGTTGACAAATCAAGCACAAGTTCATCAGATGAAAAAGAAATTAAACAAGAAGCCCAAAATGATGGAAACGTTGAAACAAATGAAAGTAAATCATCAGAATCAAGTGACAAAGAAATTATTATTGATGAATCAAGTTCTAACTCTTCAAGAAAAGAAAAAAACAAAATATCTGATGGAAATAAATCAAGTGAAAATGGTGACAAAGAAATTAGTATTGATGAATCAAGTTCTAACTCATCAGATAAAGAAAAAGCACAAAATGAAATATCTAATGAAAACAAATCAAATTCAGATTCAGATAAATCAAATAAAAATGAAAATCTTTTATCAATTGAGAAAACAAACATCGAAACAAAAGATGAAGATGAAAAAGTCAAATCAAGTTCGAGTTTTGGCGATAAAGAAGAAGAAAAGATTGAAGTGGTTAAATTGTCAAGTTCAAGCACAAGTGACAAAGAAGATATTAATCATATTCCACAAATATCACTAAATATTGAAGCAAAAGAAGAAAAAATTGATAAATCAAATTCATCAAGTTCGAGTTCTATTAGTGATAAAGAAGAAAAAATTGAAGATGTTAAAATTTCTAGTTCATCAAATGATAAAGAAGAAAATCATTTATCATCTAATATTGATGTAAAAGAAGAAGAAAAAATAGAAGAAGTTAAATCGTCAAGTTCAAGTGATAACGAAAAAATAAAAAGTTCTGATTCAATAACTGATAAAAACCAAAATCAATTACAACATGAGAAACTAAATGTTTCCAATAAAAGTTCAAATTCATCAAGTGATAATGAAGATAAACACTCATCACAAAATATAGAAACAAAAGAAGAAATTAATTCATCAAGTTCAAGCGATAAAAATGAAATACCTAAACTGCAAATAAAACCAAACATTGAAATTAAAGAAGAAGAAAAAGTTAAATCATCAGAATCGAGTTCCAGCGATAAAGAAGAAAAATTTGAAGAAATTAAAATCTCTTCATCAAGTGATAAAGATGATAAACATTTAACATCAAATACCGAAGCAAAAGAAGAAGTCAAATCAAAATCTAGTTTTAGTAGTAAAAAAGATAAAAGTTTTAGTTCATCAAGTGAAAAAGAAGGGAAACATTTAACATCAAATACTGAAGCAAAAGATGATGATGTCAAAGAAGGCAAATCATCAATTTCGAGTGATAAAGAAGAAAAGTTCGAAGAAATCAAAATTTCTAGTTCATCAAGTGAAAAAGAAGATAAACATTTAGCATCAAATACTGAAGCAAAAGATGACAAATCAAAAACGAGTTCTGATAAAGTAAATAAGAGTTCAAATTCAACGAGTGAAAAAGATGATAAACATTTCGCATCAAATACCGAAGCAAAAGAAGAGAAAAAAATCGAAGAAGTTAAATCATCAGAATCGAGTTCCAGCGATAAAGAAGAAAAATTTGAAGAAATTAAAATCTCTTCATCAAGTGATAAAGAAGACAAACATTTAACATCAAACACCGAAGCAAAAGAAGAAGTCAAATCAAAATCTAGTTTTAGTAGTAAAAAAGATAAAACATCGAGTTCATCAAGCGATAAAGAAGACAAACATTTAGCATCAAACACCGAAACAAAAGAAGATGATAATGTCAAAGAGGATAAATCATCAATTTCGAGTGACAAAGAAGAAAAGTTCGAAGAAATCAAAATTTCTAATTCATCAAGTGACAAAGATACAAATCGCACATCACAAACATCAACAAATACCGAAGCAAAATTAGAAAATGTTTTTGTTGCTAATTCGTCAAGTAGTAAAAAAGAAAAACATTTATCACAAAGTAATGAAACAAAAGACGAAAGCGTTAATAAATCCAAATCATTAAGTGATAAAGGAGAGCCACAACATTTAGTTGCAACACCTACCATACAAACAAAAGAAAAAAACAAATCTGATGCATTTAGTAACATAAGTAATGAAAGGAATTCAATAAGTGAAGACGAATTTGAAGAGATTCAAATTTCGAGTTCCAGCTCAGAATCACTGAGTAAGAAATCTGTTCAAAGTACAACCAACTCTTCGAAAGAAAATAAGATTCAAGAAGTTAATAATTTAAGCTCGAGCGCTTCTTCTGATTCGGAAGATAAAGTTATATATGTGAGTAATAATGCAAAATCAGCTTCAAAAAATGAAACGGAAAATTTAAAGCAAAAAAATGATGTTTCAAATGAAAGCTCTGACATTGTTGACATTGACGTTTCCAATAGTTTAAGCTCAGGAATGGAAAACTTTCCATCATCTAGTGAAATGGCGGATTATTCAGATCAATAAATATGTAATTTTTTTTTTTTTCATTTCTGATCAAGTTTTTAATTTATTCATCTCGATTTACATCTTGTTGACCTTGATTCTAATCAAAATGGAATGGGATTAATACATTAGGCATGTATGTCAAACAACCCCGAAATTATCCGTATTGTGCTCACCAAAACATAAATGTTAATAGATTCGATAAAGATGGAAAGTTAGGACCCACAAATTTAGTATATTGTCCAGATGAAAAAGTGGTTATACAAATCATGGAAATGTTAGTTGAGAAGGGCTAAGGATCAAAAGCAAACGATCGTTGAATACGTACAATCCAGAAGCGATAAGAAGATGAAGTATTCGCGAAGCACGTTAAGATGACTAAGTAAGGCTTCAAATACACAAACGTTTTTCATTCAAATTTTACGGGTGGTCCATTAAAAGTGATGTGACTTATTAAGGAAATTTTAAAAAACTTTCGGCCAGTGATGTGGCATAAATATATATAAAAATTTTTGCCGCGTTGGTGAAATTAGGTGACAGTGCATGTGCATTAGAATTAGACGACTAAGGTCACTTCATACAGTTATTTATGCTTGATCATTTCATACAAATTATTCCTTACATTTATATATATAGATATAAGAACGGTAACCTTTACCAAAAATTCTCTTATTCGCCTTGAAGATTCATAATTCCAATTACTTTAGTTCATAGTTGACAAAATTAGATTCATAGCAGCAAATGTTCTTTCTTTTGGTATCATATAATTATTTTGCTTCATGATGTACTTAATCGGGAAATTCCAAATACGATTTTTTTTCATTGATAATTAAGCGTTTCTTATGAAAATTTTAACTTGAAATGATCTAATTTCACTAAATCCTTATTACAACTTTTCTATATCAGTTATAAGCAAACTTTCTTTCATGTCACATTCTTTAGCCTTTATCCTTCGTAAAGCTCAAAAAAACATAAAAATGTGAAGTGATTTCACATTTAAATTATTGAACTAATTCAAATTTCAGCCCAGAATTTTAGAAACTTCTGACCATTTTACGGTTTTTTGATGACTTATTAAGAAAAAGTTATAAATCTTTTGATCAAAAGTCATGTGACCAACGAAAGATATTTTAAATAATTTCTCCTATATTATTCAGTAACGAGCAGGAAAATTGAAATTTTTAACAAAACAATATGCGATATTTAACATATATTATAATATTGATTCAATATGAAGTAATATGAATTAATAATTTCCGAAATTATTTTAAGATTTATATTTCATTTTTGGATTTCTTGTCTTTTAATTTATATTGATATATCATATTTCCAAGATCAGATGATCAACTATATAATATTAATGATAACATAATTTAAAATGTTTTCTTTAATAATTGGATAATTGCAATCATACTAATGAACGAGTTGACGCTTGATTTCGAATAACCTCATCTTAGATCGACATTTTTTGCAAAAATAACGAAGTCAGAATCTTCTTTTATTGAGTTATCTGAAATAATTGATTAGCCGACGCCTTGGGTTTTGACAGTGCGTCAAAAGATTTGGACCAGATTTTTTTGACATGTCAAATTTAATGCTATAATGAAAGGAAATATTCTGTGTATCAGTATTTTGCTCTGCAATTTGCCAAAAAATGGTACTGTCAAAATATAAATTTTTAAATGCGATCTTTGACAAAATAAAAATATGATCTCACTTTCTGCATACATGGGAAGAAGATTTCAAAATTATGTAAAACCATCCACTCTTACATTCCAAGTTAATGATAAAACCTATGTGATGAAAATAAAACATGAAAGTTTCACAAAAGAAGCTTACGAAGTCTTGGAAGAGATATCAAGGATAATTGAAACAGATCAACCATACAACGTCAGGAGAGCTAAGGTGATAAGAAAAAGAAGACAAAATAAGAAAAGTGAGATATCATTAATTAATGAGCCTGTCAACAACAATATAAACATATTTGATATGTTATCCGAGCCTGAATATGCAAAAACTCCAAGTATGAATGATGCTCTTTCATTTGATGAAAAAGATGACACCCAGAATCATTATGACGAAAATGATGCAGATTATGTTGATTGGTCAGAGTTCCCGGATTTTGCGTTTGATTTTGAAGAACCATCACCATGGCCAGATTTTTGAATTTTATAATTATAATTATAACTAAGTTTTGTTTTAAAATGAATAAAAAGAATGTATTGTAATCAGCTCCTATTTAATAGCCATTCGTACAAGTGTAAGATTGTTGAAATTAATTTTTATGTTACAAATGAAATTCAAATTGATAGATATTTCGAACATTTTAGAAACAAATAGCAAAAGCAATTGGTTCACATTTTTCACAAGAAACAAGAATAATACAATTATGCTTAAAAAAACAATTTACATCATGATTAGGGAACATAATTGAATTTATTTTAACACATTTCAATTCAATGCATGTAAACAATCCACTTTTAAACGTTAAATTTTACAACAATGGGAGGCATTCAGAGTCAAATAAAATCTGGGAGTCAAGATATACAAACATTACAATGCCTTAGGCAAAACATTTTTTCTTTAAATCATGATAATATCATACAATCAGTTGATTTTTCTTTTATATATTTTGATCAAGATCATCCATATTCATTTAACATCATAATATGTCGGCTTGTATATTCATATTTTATAACAATGAAACACAAAAATGCATGTTTCGAATATTTAAAAATACTTGAATCAAAAGAAATGGAAAATGAATCCAAAGATAATTCAAATAAAAAATTAATTGATATATTTACACAATTTCTTCTAGAGATTTCTACACAAGAATCTAACTATCTTATCCAAAAAATGGTAGAAAAAAATTGGTCAAACCAAAAATTTGCAAACTCAAATCAATATCATATTTTGCGCATTATATGTCGAATAAAGAAATTAATAAAATTAAATATGATGAGTTTTATGATGCCTTCTTTAAAAACATTAAGGAGCTTTCAAAGAATAATTGGGAACTTCATAAGCAATTAATTAAAGAAGGACATAATCCAAATAAAATAGCAAAAATTTCGAAATGATGAAATAGAAAAACTTCAAGAAATAACATCACAAACAAACTTTGACTTTAACCAAATGATTGAACCATCACTTTATGAAAGATGTTCTTTTATTAATCAAGAAAATGTTACATTATTTGATTATGCAGCATTTTTTTCTTCAGTTAAATGTTTTAAATATTTACTTATGAATAATTCAAATGTAAATAACACAGGTAAATATGCAGTTGCTGGTGGAAATGAAGAAATCATTCATTTATGTGAACAAAATCATTCATCATTTGAAGGTGCATATGAAACAGCAAATATGTTTCATCGAAATGATATCTTTAAATATATTTGTGATAACAAATTAGAGGGAATTAATAAATTGGAATTAGGAAAGAAATGTATATTATATGACAATTATGAACTTTATACATTTTTCAAAAATAAGAAAATAAAAATCAGAAGTTCACTTATAAACACATCAATTGAAACTGGTAATTTATATATTGCACAATATTTACTCAAAATAAAACCAATTCAAATAGATTTTTATAAAATTTCAACGATTTGTGGAAACAAAGAACTTTTTGATTTTCTTCTTAATAACAAATATATTAATATCACACCTCAAAATGTTAATTAATTTTGTTTATGTTTTTTTAATTTAATTGAATATATTAAAATAATATTTGAAACTTCTCTTATTAAAGCATCTGAAAAAGGTGGTAAAGCACTTGTAAATTTTCTTCTTGAACAAAAATCTATTAATATAAATGCTAAAGATAATTTCTATTGAAATAATTTAAAATTTTAAAAGAATATTTGGAATTTATTTATATGATTTCGATCTGCGCTCTTATTGGCACTTCAAAAGGAACATTTTGATGTAGCAGAATTACTTCTTGCGCAAAAAAGAATTGATATAAATGATAGAGATAATTTTTTTAAGTTTTACATTATATTTGTTTGAATTAATTTGGATTTCATAATAACTTTTGGTGATATTTTAAAATATTTCAAACCGCATTAATTTTTGCATCTCAAAATGGTTATACAAGAATAGTTAAAATTCTTTTGAATCTAGAAAAAGTAAAAATTAATACTAAAGATATCTAATTATTTTATATAAAAATTTGTTTAATAATTTTATATTTTAAAATAATATTTGAAAATTATTCAAAAAATATAATACTGCTTTAATGTTAGCCACTAAATATGGACACACTGTAATAGTTAAATTGCTTCTTGATTAAGTCAATTCTAGAAATGTTTAATTGTTTTATTATGTATATGATTGAATAATTTATAATTTAAAAATAATATTCAATATTATTTTGTAACATTTAAAACAGCATTTTTCATTGCTTGTGAGGAAGGTTACACAGAAATTGTAAAAATGTTTCTTGAACATAAAGGAGTTGATATCAATAAAAATGATATTATATTATTGAATTTGTAATTTATTTTAATATTTTTATGTTTTAAAACAATATTTGAAAATTGCTCAAATTATATTGGGTTCCTCTTATGGTTGCATCTCAATGTGGTCATACAGAAGTTGTCAGATTATTGCTTGAACAAAAAGAAATTGATATTAATGCAGAAGATATTTATTCAATTTATTTAATATTTATTTTAATCAAATTATTTTTCAATTTAATATTTGGTAAATATTTTGATTATTTGAAAATTCACTTATGCTTGCAGCTGAAAATGGCCATTTAGAAGTAGTTCAATTACTTATAGATAATGGAATTTGGATTAATGCTGATACTGTTTTGTTTTTCTTATTTTGTTTTTATTTTAATAATTTTATGTTTTAAAATAATATTTGGAATTTACATCAAACATTTTATACAGCTCTTATGCTTGCAGCTCAAAATGGTCGTTTAGAAATAGTTAAACTACTTCTTAAGCAAAATAGAATTGATATTAATGCACAAAATATTTTTCAGTTTTATTTTGTGTTTAATTTAATAATTTGACATTTTAAAATTATATTTGGTGATTATGTATATCATTTTATACAGCACTTATGCTTGCAGAACAAAATGGACATACGGAAATTGCAAAATTACTACGAAAGAAAAAAGATAATAATTTTGAAGAATAAGATCTTATTTTCAATATTTGGTGTTACTTTTAATGAATTGATGTTTTAAAACAAAATTTGGTACTTCATTACTTTATTTAATATAGCGCTTATGATAACAACATGAAAAGGTTACAATAAATTGTCAAATTATTTCATGATATAAAGGGGTAAATATTGACCCTATCCTGAATTCTAGTGAATAAAATCAATTTTAAAAATATTGTTTTATTATATAAGATGTGTGTACTAATAAACTTTATCTAAAGTTAACTCATTTTTGGTAAAGAGAAAAAATTGTTTGAAATTTTGACAGTACCCTAAAAATAAAAGTAAAATCCCGTTTATTGATTGAAATTGGAGTGAATCAAGCTTTTTCTAACCCATATAGTAAGCATTTGTAATTATAAAAAGAAAGACCTATTAGTTAAAATTATTTTGATAAAATTTCATAACAAACATGAAAATATTATTTACATATGTATCCACTAAATTAAAGATATTATTATACACTTTCTATTAAATTATGAGAACTATTCAACTTCATAACCAAGAAAACACATGAAATTAATGAAAGATTATGCAAATATCTCTTATCAAAAGATAGTATTTAGTATTAATTTAAATCATAACGAATAAATATATTATGAATGATTACTTTCTAATTTTAATTGTCTATTTTCATGTTATCTTAAAAACAAAAACTAATTATATAAAAATATATAATTTAATGAAACAAATTTGATGTAGTTTAGCAAATCATTCAACTGATTGCAAAATATATTTTTGATGTTTCTTCATCTTCTGGTAGTTTTGGAGGTGGTGTTCGTGGCTTAGAAGGCTCTTTTTTCATTTTATCAAAGCAATAATGCATTGCCAAAGGGAGAAATGGTGATGCTACAGTTATTAATTTTTTAACAGTTACTGAGCTTGATGATGTGCTTGCTGCTAAATAGTCATTTAGAGCAACAAAAGCACTTTCTAATTTTGTATTTGTGTCACATAATTGTTCGATTAAACTTTTATCACGATTTTCATTAAACCCATCACTCAAAGCAATGAATCTATTTGCTGTTGAATGCAAAGAAGATGCTGCTTCAAGTAATAATTGACTTTCATTCATTTTTTCTTCTTTCATATTAATCAAACGATTTCCATGTTCTATTGCTTGGGAAAAGATGTCTTTTGTAGCATCGAGTGATTTTTTGAAAGAGGATGTAATTAAATCGTCATCGCTTTCCCCAATCATCCCTAAGCTCAACAAGGGCACCCCAAAAACATAACGTTCTCCTTGTGATCAAAAGGTATTTAAAAATTGACCGACTTTGTCTCACTCAACAGTAGTGAAAAAAGTTCACAAAATAATGAAATATTAATGCTTTTTGATTGTAGTTCTAATGGAGGACTTGATAATATATCAAAATTAGTTATTAAATTATTCTTTTATTTAAACAAGAATTGTTTAAATTTACATAAAGTTGCGAAATTATTTTCACAAGGGAAAAGTAAATATCAAACGATTCTTCGCAAATTATATACAGTTGTGATGAAACCATATTTAATCAAGCGGACTTGTGAATTAATATGTACATATTAATTCTAATATTGCTAATTTAAATTTTTGGGAATAGACATTGTGTTTTTGTTCAAATTCAAAATTACATATTTTTAATCTCTTTTAATTCCCTTCAAATCAAAACATTATCCAAAAGGAATTTTTTATTATAAATGCAAATATTACACTGAAAGTCATTTGCTCAGTTAATTAAAAAACAATTTAATTATTAATAATCGCTTACACTCAAAACTGATATGGGTTATCGTAGTGCGCCTCTTCTACCTCGACTGCTTGTTGTGGCATATACTCATTTGCTGGCACGTATTGCGGCTGTTGTTGGTACGTGTAATTTTGTGCTGGTTCCGTATAATTATTTTGTTGGATGTAAAGGTCTTTCTTCTTCTTCTTTGACGAAGCCTTTTGCGATCTATTTCCGTATCTTCTTCTTCTTCTTCTCGCCAACACCATGCACACGATGATTGTAATGAATACGATAAACACTGCCGCAACCACAATCACTATGATAAGTGCCAAAGGTATTGCGAGTTCCTTTGACACACTGCATTCCGAGTCCTTCTTCACAGACATTCCGCAGAATTCGTCGTCATCATAATCATCCGAAACATATACCTTCTTAGTGTCAATGCTATAGAACGCCTTAGATTCATATTCTGGTGATTCTTCGCCATAATAATAAATGCATTCCAGCTTATTGCAATAAGCAAATGCTTGATCTTTAATCCAGCTAACTCCTTTACCGATTCGAACTGTGACTAAATTGGTGCATAATTGGAATGCATATGCGCCAATGGTTTGAACAGTGTCAGGGATGGTAAACTCGCTAAGATCGCACCTATTAAATGTGGACTCTGGAATAATTGTGATCGAGGTATCATATTCAACTTCTTCAAGACTATAACATTGTTCAAAGACATGTGTGCCTAACTCAGTGACTGTGGATGGTATTGTTATCTTTGTTAAGCTTTCGCAACAATAAAATGCTTTGTATTCAATGATTTGGAGGTTTTCACTGAACGTAATGTCGTCGAGTTTATAACAACTATCAAATGCATGCTCTTGAATCCTGATAACTGTTTTGGGTATTTCGATGTTCTCTAAGTTCTTGCAATTGTCAAAACAAAACGATGGAATGGATTCAAGATTTTGACTGAGCGTGACTGACTGTAAATTATCACAATCTTGAAAGAGATTTCGACCAAATGTCTTGAGGGAATTTGGAAATGTAATGGTCTTTAATGAGGAACATTTTAAAAAAACTGATGGTCCAAGTTCTTCAACAGAATCTGGAAGGGATATTTTTTCTATGTTTGTTTGAGTAAATGCACCGTATAATATCCCTTTAATACTATCACCTAATTGAACATTCTTTAAATTTTTACATTCAGAAAATGCATATTCATCAATATAAAGAACTGAATCCCCAATTTTTACTTCTTCAAGAGATGGCCATTCAGTAAAAGCCTTCTTTGAGATGTTTTTAACACCTTTTCCGATAGTCAAATATTTGGTCGTTAATTTATAGGAAGAGTAATCATTAGCTTCAATAACTTCATCATCTTCGATGGTAAGTTCTTCGGAACATACAATGTTATTAATTAAAAATAAGAAAAGAAACATGTTTTTTGCACCGGTGCTAAGATTTTGATTATATTGAAAACGTTTTCAAAAATTGAAATCAAATTCTAGCGTTTTTTTAACGATGGGTACAGCACCGGAAATTGTTCAATTGTGTGGTTAGCGGCTATGATGGATACAAATATCAAATTTTGAATCGCCGATTTTTTGCTGATACAACTTTTTCCGAAGATTTCGTCAAAAAATGAGCGGAAGCTTTTCAAAGGAATTTTGGAGAATGATCATCACCTGTTGTTATAGTTTTTCATAAACAAAATCAACAATGATTATTTGTGTTCTATAACTATTTTATTGGTCGATTATTAAATAATCTTCAACTTTGATATATTTATATTTGGAATTAAAATATTTTATTTTGACCATAATTATTATTTGAATTCATTTAGTGGTTTTTTGCATTTGTTTATTGAACCACGAAATGAAAATATGTATGAAATAAACATATTTTGAAGTGAAGTTTTCGTTGGAAAAAGAAACGATAGGACGAGATTTCTGGAATTGATAAGTTTACAAACAACGAAAATGGTCGGCTCTGCAAATATTTCACATTCAACATATATTTTTAAATAAAAATATATTCACATGATAGGAAGATTCAATGGTGTGCGTTTTATATAATTTATGTAACAAAAGAATGAACTTTCAGATATTTACCAATTTGTAAAACAAGTTCAAATTAAAATTTTATTTGGTTATTTAATAACTTAATCTTTTTCGATGATTCCGAAAAACATATCTAAATTATCCCAATCATAGATACGATAATCACAAGTATCACACTGGTTGTGTTCTGCATCAAAAGCAATGTATTTCCATGTTGGCGGTAAAATCCCTCGTGCTTTTTTTGGAGAATCATCAACAAGAAAATCTCCTCTTACCATTGTTTTATCATGTGCAAAAATCACCCTGTTCATCCACTTCTCACCAAACCACTTTCCAATCCATTGAACTCTGTCACGAAGTGTATCTGAGTGATCTGTTACTAGTGACGTACAAAAGAAAACATTATGACCACGGGCTTCCATTTCATGAAGCGCTTTCACTGCACCTCTTAATGGCGTCATGCCTTCTGTAAAGTGTGGTTCTTGAAGTAAAGCAAGTCCTTTTTGTCTATCAATATTCATTATATCAATATGACTTTTTGGAGGATTTGAAGGATCAATAAGTTCAGGGTATCGCTTTTGAAACTCAGAAATAAAATATTCTTGAAAGTTATTGAGAGTTCCATCAATATCAAGGAGAATGACCTTTTTCTTCATTTTTTTATCGGTTCACATGAATATAAAGTTCAGAAATTCACGCGGACGTTTAAGCTGACGTAGCGGCGTGTAATTTCACTTCTCAAAAAAAAAGTTCATTTTTTCGGTTTTTTACAATTATGATGAGGTTAAAAACGTTTATATTCATTTGTTTTGGAATTCAATTGTTGAAAAAATAATTGATATAAATTATTTTTTTACTTATAGAAGTAGGTTTTAAAACCACCAATCTTGGTGTTTATTTTTCGAAGTCAACAGCAAATGGATCAACTTCACCTTTACTATCATATAAAGGATTAAAATAATTTTGAGTTACTTGCTCTCTTCTTTGTTTTGATTGGAATTCAATTTGTTGGTCTAAAACATCATCTGCTTTCTTGAAATATCTATAAAGCACAAAACCACCAATAATTGATCCAATTATTGCTATACATCCACAAGCAATTAACATATATTGAGTGGTTGGAGATAAATTTGAAATGAGTTCCCGATTATCGATAATGCCAATTTCTTGCGTTCGTAGTGGTGACATTGATGGAGTTGGGAGTGGCTGTATATAGCAATGTTCTGTTTTTCCAAGGTTTCCTGCATTATCTTTTGCAGCAATATGAAAATATTTCTGTTCTTCGAAATTTTCTATTTTATGTGATGTTTCTTTCGTAAAAATTTCGATCTTTTCGTTTCCAATAATATTGGTGTTTTTATGTCCATCAATACAATAATAAAATCCATTTATTCCTGTTTTTACTTCGCCTATTTCAGTATCTGATTCCCCAATTGGATCTTTTTCATTATTGTTATTAAATGCTTGAACTTTATACCGATATTTAGTGCCTATATCAACACCTTCCCAAGTTAAATGATAAATATTACTTTTACAGTGTAAATTCACGATTGGTGCATCATCATCATTTGATGAGTGATCAGTAAAACTTGTTTTTTCCGTCTTTTTCTTTAGATAATATATTAAATTTGCAATAATTTTTTGTTCTTCATCTGTTGATTCACCATTTGAATGTCCTGTTTGTATTGTTGCTGTATTATTATATACTGAAAGATAAAATCGTTGTCTATCCCAATCTTCATTTACAGATGGTCCTAAAACAAGCCATACATCACCTATTGAATATTGATAATAAGCATGAGTTGTAGGTATATTTAGAATTTTACCAACGTCTCCAATATACCAAGGATAACTTGTAAGAATTCCACTCTTTCTTATTGTTGCAAAACCTATCCTTGTTGCATCAAGATCTCTATTCGTATCTTTTGGATAAACTTCTATACCAAAATGCGATTTTGATAGTGCAAGTAATGATTCTGGTTTTGAAAAGAGTTCCATAAATACTTTACTTAGGATATCATGTCCAATAATTACACCACCTCCTTTTTCAATAAAAGGTTTAACATAATTTTCCACTGAATCAGTTGAAATTGAAACGCACCCATTAGAATCCCATGAACCAAACATTACAACATCATAATCATCAATTATTGAAGGATCTGAACCAAATTCAGTCACAGAAACATATGTAACACTTATTAGTTGTTTCCCAGTTTCAGGATCTTTTCCAAAAGCCTTGAAATTTCTTTTGGGAACGCCGAAACATTTCATTGTTCCTCCTTCCATCCAAACTTTTAAAGATGCTGATTTAGATAATACAATTTTTTTAGTGTCTGAACCAAACTGAAAAATACATAAGGAAGGATAATAAAAATGACATCCTCTATAAAATGGACCATTTGATGTAATGTGAGGGTAAATATTTAATACTTTTACTGTATCTCCTTTTGTATATGTGCTTATTTGTTCCCAGTCTTGATCATTCTTTTGTTGAAATACCTTATAAAAAACATTTGTTGCAGAAACTTGAGACCAATTGAGAAATGCGCCACCTTTCCCATTAGATGCATTTGGATCTATTTGGATGGATAACTTAATTTTTTCTATGTCATATATCAAAAGATATATCAGCATATTGTACCAGAAAAAATATATTTTTTTAACGAAATGATTTTATCACAAAGTTATAACATAAAAACACAATTCACACTTTAGTTTTTTGGATATTTTTTATAAATGGATGTGTTTTTTATGTAATGTTCAAAAATAAAACTTAATTTAAATAAATTATCAAAGGTAATAACATTTTAGATACATTATTAAAATATTGTTTAATGTGCTCATTCATTCCATTAATAATCTTTTGAAATCATAATTAAATTTTAAACTTTCTATCGATAAATTGTTTTAAAGTCATTAAAATTTGATAATATATGATGCATTTGATACTTAACTTTAATTTCATATTAACGATGCTTGTGTAAAAATTGAAGGTTCCAAAAAATGATAATTTTTATATTATCATCCATTTTTGATATTTTCTAAAGTTTTTTCACATTTTGAATTGTTTGTATATGTATCATTTTATTTTCTTCATTATCTTCTTTCATGAATCATATATTTCTTTTTTCTATTCTAATGTGTGCAAGAAAAATAAATTATGTTTATTCATTAGAAGGGAAAGATAATGAAGCTTTTCAACCTGATGATGAGCATGAAATTACTACAAACTCAACATTAATCATTTCTCAATCTGTAATCAATGAGGGAATGTATCAACAAAGCACTTACACTAAAGTTATACTAACAGAAGGTGTTACTCATATTATGCATAGAGCATTTTATTGTTGGAATAAAATCACTAAATTGGATATGTCTTTGTCACAAGTTCTTTTCATAGGAACTGAGGCTTTTCGTCATTGTATTAATCTTAAAGAATTTATTGGTAACGACATTTTAACTGAAATTGGTCAAAATGCGTTTGATTCATGTTACAATTTAGAAACAATTCAAGGACTTAATCATTTAAAAATTTTAGAACAATATTCTTTTTCAAAAGCAAAAATAAGAGAGATCAACCTAGGTAATTTTATAATCAAAGTTGGATATACAGCGTTTTATAAATGTTATTTTCTGATGAAGATATTTGCTTCAAGTACACATATTTATAACATTGAAAATGATGGAATTCTTCATTATAAGGGATTTAGAGGAATATATATATTTCCACCAGGAAGAATTGGAGATTTTACTTCACACAAAAAAGATATTACAATTATGGCATATTCATTTTATAAATGTACTGGAATCACTCAATTATGTTTACCAAAAATTCGGTTTATTTATCATAATGCATTTTTTGGATGTACAAATTTAGAATCAGTTCATTTTGGACCTAATCTTAATGAAATCCAAAACAATGCTTTCATTGGTATAAGTAACTTAAATGTGTTTTATACAGGAGTTCGAAGTCCAAAAATTGGAGCTAATGCTTTTGATATTAATACAAAGGTATTCACATATAAAAATTATAAAAAAGAATTATTTGGATTTTTCCCTGTTCTTAAAGTTAAAAAAGTTAATTTTATGAAAAAGATACTCCACCATAAAAATTTAAAATTTTGTCACTGTGGACTGAAGTATATAACAGCTGAAGAAGGTAGACACAGAAAATATTTGTTTCACGTTTCACAAGCAAAGGAAAATGAAAAAGAGCCACTACTATTTGATGAATGACATGTGAGTCTATGTCATAGACCATATAACTAATTTACTAAATTATATATATAAAACATTTTGCTATGTTTTCCATTCTTGTGTTTCATGTATAAAATAAACCATAACCTCCATAATAAACGTTCTCATAATTATTACTTGCCAATTTACCTAAAGAAGAGATGAACACCTTTAATTCAACGCAACAAAATTCAACACAACAAAACATTAATACACAAAAAGAACAAAATTCAAGTAATAATTTTGATATTCCAAGTAAGCCACATTTTGTTTCACATGTAACAGCACCTATTTATCCTGTTTATATACCAGATAATACACAACCAACTAAGTCTATATATGTTCCTGGGAGAAATTCTATACCTAAAAATAATTCTCCAACACAACAAAACACTAACAATAAAAGACAAGCAAATAAATACGAAAAAAATCTTCAAATATTGCAATGCATTGAACAAATTATTTTTGAATTAAATGAAGATAATATCAAAAAATCAGCTGACTCTACTTTAATTTATATTAATGAAGAATATTTGTTATCATACAACTTAATTATTTGTAGATTAATATATTCTTTTTTTGTTTGTAAAGGTCTTGATGATATATGTATAAAGTATTTAAAAGAACTTGAAATTAATGAAATGGAATATAAATCAAATGATAAAATAATTAATCTTTTTGTTCAAATGTTAATATGTGATTCCAATCAAGAATCAAATTATCTTCTTTATAAAATGGTTGAAGAAAATATCATTGATCCATTGATATTAAAAAATCAGTGCACATTATATTTTGCGCATTATATAGAAGACTTAAACTTAATAATTGCACATGATCCGTTCAGAAAGAAATTTATTGATAATTATGAAGAACTATCAAAGAATAATTGGGAACTTCATAAGCAATTAATTAAAGAGGGATATAATCCAAATGAAATTGCACAAATAATTCGAAATGATGAAATAGAAAAACTTCAAGAAATAACATCACAAACAAATTTTGACTTTAACCAAATGATTGAACCATCACTCTATGAAAGATGTTCTTTTATTAATCAAGAAAATGTTACATTAATTGATTATGCAGCATTTTTTTCTTCAGTTAAATGTTTTAAATATTTACTTATGAATGGCGCAAGTTTAGAAAATACAGGTAAATATGCAATTGCAGGTGGAAATGAAGAAATCATTCATTTATGTGAACAAAATCATTCATCATTTGAAGGTGCATATGAAACAGCAATTATGTTTCATCGAAATGATATCTTTCATTATATATATGAAAATAATTTAGAAAAAATCGAAAGTTTGCATCCAAAGTTTTGATGTATGCTCATGTATTATGGTATCGATCAATTAGGAAACTATTGTATTTTCTATGATAATTATGAAATTTTCTCTTTTTTGCGTGATAAATTCCAAAGAAGTCTTTTTTATACTTCTTTAAATGTTGGTAATTTGTTAATTTCACAATTTTTTATTGAACAACATAATTACAAATTAAATTTTTTGGGTTTAAGGGGAGTATCATATAGTCATTGGAATAAAGAAATTTTTAAGTTCCTTGTTAAAAATGAATATTTTGATCTGAACTTTAAAACTGTTTATAATTTTTTTTATACTATTTACTTAAATATTTTGATATTTTTAAAATATTTCTGGAAATCATTTAAATTATTTTATACCGCACTTATGGATGCATCTATGAAAGGTAGTACTGAAGTTGTTAAATTTCTTCTTGAACTAGAAGGAATTGAAATTAATCATAAAAATATTTTTTTATTTTGTTTAATATTTGGTATAATAATTTCGAAATTCAAAATAATTTTTGGAAATTATTCAAATTATTTGAAACAGCACTTGGAATTGCAGCTTCTAAGGGATTCGTAGAAATTGTTAAATTACTTATTGAACAAAAAAGTATTGATATTAATGCAAAAAATATTTATTTGTTTAATTTAATATTTGTAGAAATAATTTTGGATAATTTTATAATACTTGGAAATTATTTAAATTATTTCAAACAGAAGTTATGATTGCATCGATAAACGATAACAAAGAAGTAGTGAAATTACTTCTTGAACATAAAGAAATAGATATTAATGCTAAAGATATATATGTATTTTATTTAATGTTTATATTATTAACTTAAAATTAATAAATAATATTTGGAAATTATTTTAAATATTTAAATCAGCACTTATTTTAGCAAATGAAAACAATCATTATGATATAGTTAATCAAATTATTGAACAAAAAGGAACTGAAATTAATTATGATATTTATTCATATTATTTGATTTTTATTTTTGCAATTTGATATTTCAAAATGATTTTCGGAAATTATTTTATAAACTTGAAACACAACTTATTTTTGCATCTTATAGAAATCGCACAGAAGAAAAAGCGAACTTTAAATTGGGAAACTGTTTTACTTCATAAAGTTTTAACGTACAAAATTTATATTCAATTGGAAGCCGTTAAGTGCTCGACCAGAATGGAAAATGTTTTTGCGATTTTAAGGGAAAATTCGAATCTTGAAGATTTGTACGATGTTGGCCCATGGGCAGAAGAAACATGCTATTTCGAACCAGAGATAACAACTCGATTACATCATGAAATACTTGACATAGCAAAATGGCTCGAGCCAACAGAATTTGAAGAACGAGTTAGGCTTCTAGTAATCACTCGCTTCACAAAGCTCATACAGGATTATTTTCCAGAATGCGTTTGTATTCCTCAAGGTTCTTCTTCAAATGGTACATATCTTCCTGTGAGTGATATCGACCTTATCGTATTAAACGTCCTCTCGAATATTCCGATAAGCACAATTTTGAGAACTCTTACAAAAATCTTCTTAAAATCAAGAATGATCTCAAATTTCTTAGTCCTTGATCATGCAACCGTTCCTATCGTTAAGTTAACTGAGCGACCGTTTGGATTCAAAATCGATATTTGCATTTCGAACATAAATGGTGCACTAAATGTTCCTAGAGTCAGATCAATATTAAAGTCAAACCCATTATTCAAACCAATGCTTATGTTTATCAAATTGTTTATTTATGCTAATAAAATAGACGATCCATCAACAGGTGGGTTTGGATCAAACCAACTTATCAACTTAGTTTTATTTGCATTTCAATCTTGTCCAGATGCTTCAAATTTAGGGGAGCTTCTAATTTATTTGTTTGATATATTAGCTAATAAAATCAATTATTTCTTAACAGGCATATCAACAATTGATGGTGGCAAGTTGTTCTCCAAAGAAAAGACAAATATGGTGACTGAGCGTTCACCTGAAGCTTTTTTATTTGAAGATCCTCAATTTCATGACAGATTTTTCGGATGTCGAACATCACATTCCATAACCCTCAGAACAATTTGCAAGAAGGCATTACACTCTTTTGCTGTTTATGATTATTCCAAAAGATCTGCCATTTCATCAATTCTTCCTGATATTTCAGAGTTAATCGACAGAAGAAAAGAGATGGAAAAGTATGGGCGGATGTTAAAACTCTCACCAGCAGATTTTGGGAGGGTAATGGAGACAACATCAGGAATGATAGGAATCAAAAAGAAACCAAAAACCTTCAAAATACAAGAGCCAAAGTTCATTCAAGAACAAAAGAAGAAGTCAAAAACACAGATAAGGAAGGAGAAAGCTGCTGCAAAAAAGATGAATAAACAACAGAAGCGCATAATGAAGAAACAGAATGAAATAGAAAAGAAAAATGCTAAACGGAGATCAAAGTCACCGCCTCGGTTTTACAGAAAATAATTATTGTTTAGTAAATAAAATTAGATCGATAAAAAAAATTTTTTTTTCAAATTTATCAAAAAAAGGGGCAAATCGGGAATTGAACCCGAGACCTCACGCACCCGAAGCGCGAATCATACCACTAGACCATTTACCCACTTGAAGAAAAAGAAATTATTACATCTTGTAATTATTTTCCTGAATAAAAACATTTCATCCAAAAACACTTATAGAAAATGTTTAAATAACAAATAATAATTTATTAATTATATACATGTTTATTATATATTCTCTATTTCGATTGTATAATATTCTATATTCTTTTCTGTTAAAGAATTCGAAATCATGTCCAATGTTTTTCCATAATCATTTTTATCTGTTATTTTCAACTTCAAAGAAACTACATCAGTTTCTTCATCAAGTTTCCATATGTTTAAAGAATTATCTAAATTTTCATCGGATTCATTTATTAAAAAATCCAAAGAAATATCATTTGAAGTCTTCAAATTTAATATTGAAACAACTTCTTTCATTTCCTTCAAAGTCATTACTAAAATTAGCAACGAAGAAAACAATGAAAGATAAGGGTCCAAAAACTTTATATTATGGTAAACAATCAGATAATTATTAAGCACAATGGAACCAGCTGAAATTAGATCGGAAATAATTGTAATTAAACCTCCGCTTAATTCACATTTTTCGACTTTTTTATCATTTTTTTCAGATCCGCCAACGAACACTAAACCAAAAGTATTAACCAACAAACTTATTAAAGCCAAATTTATTATATCAGAAGGGACATTTTCACTTTCGTCATTTTCTTCTGATATTAATGATTCTATTGCTGTTCCAATAAGATTAATAGAAACCAAAATTAACAAAATCGAAAGGCCGAGCGTACATATGACTGTTGCTCTTTTAAATCCATATGAAAATTGTTTTGTTGGAGATTTATGTGTTATGATATCAGCAATGACTAAGAAATACATAGAAATGGAATTAAATGTAGACATAACGCCATCACTAATAACACTGATAATTTTGTATTTGAAGCCAGATTTGATCATAAAAACATTTACTATGATACAAATGGTCGAATATATAACAGAAATAACATTGTCTTTACTAAGTGTATAGTCACGAAACAAAGAAATCGAAAACCTTGGCACAGAGAGAATGATTGAGATGCCGAAAATTATTAAATTGATTTTCTGATTTTTTGTTAATTGAAGAAGACCTGTAAAAAATATAATAGTAAAATTAAATGGATGTGAAAAATCAATTTTGGGAAGAAAGAACTGAATCGCAATAATGGAAATAAAGGAAAATCCAATCATTAAAATTTGATATTTATTTAATTCGCCAAATATGAAGAAAAAAGTGGTTTCTGCAATAGCGCAAATTAATGAAAATGGAGAGTTGGCACGGATACTCGAAATTAAATCAAAATGAAGATAGCAAATAAAAAATTGTTCATAAATTGTGAAACCCGAGAGTGACAGAGAAGTAACTAGAAGTGAAACAGCAGGGAGAAGAAAAATATTTAAAAGAAATGATTTTGGTTGTATCAGAAATAAAAAAATAATTGAAAAAATTAAAGATAAATAAATTGGGCCGCCAATGTCTCTAAGTGAATTCCATGAATAAATGAGAAGGGAGAAAAGTATTTTCCGATTTTTAGCAAATCCATGGGGAAAAAAACGGATTCTTTCGCTCCCCATAGGTCTAAACGTGCACGTAAGATTATCGTTCTTTCTTCGGGTTGATTTAAAAAATTAAAAAAAAAAAAAGCATTTATACACTTTCCATAATTGTTGAGCTTCACTAAATTGCATTGAGTGGTTTTTAAAATTCTAAGGTTTTAGAACAAAAGACATCTTTTATTTGCCTCAATCAGAAGGGGAAATCGATAAAATAAACTTATCAAATTTCAATGGCAGTTAAGGAACCGTGGCTGCTTTGTGAGGTAAAAGTCAAGATCGTTTTGAATGCAAAACCGATAATTTCAATAAAACCGTGTTCCCCAAAAATGGGTTGTTCTTCGTCTAAAGAAGCTTCGAAACCTCAAAATATGCCATTAGCCCCAGCATCTAATACATCCGCTCCTCCCAAAGCACCAGCAGCCGCACCCACAGCTGCACCATCTGCTGCTCCAACTGCCCCATCTGCAGCTCCTGCTCCTGCCCCAGCTCCTGCACCTGCGCCGGCGCCAACACCTACACCTACCCAAGCACCTCCACCAGCTCAAGCAACCCCACCAGCTCCTGCAGCACAAGCGCCCAGAGCAATTCTTGATAATGAAACAGAAGCCTTTGGACTTCTCCTTTGCGGTGCTGGTGAATCAGGTAAAACCACATTTACTCGTCAGTTGAAGATCAAGTTCCTTGGTGGTATCAACCAAGATGATCGTTCTAGCTTTGTTTCAACAATAAGAGGAAATCTTGTTGAAGCAATGCAAACCTTACTTGTTTGGGTTGAACGTAACGATCGCGAAATCAACGAAGACTTAGAACAAGATGCCCAATCCATAATGTCATTAAATGCCTTCAACTGTGAGTTCACACCAGAATTAGCCGAATCATTGAAGCAGCTTTGGGAAGATCCAGCCATCCAAGAAGCATTTGAGCACAAAGACGAAACAATTATTCCAGATCACATGGATTACTTCTTCGAGAAAATCGATGAACTTCAAGATGATGACTACATCCCAAGTGATGATGATGTTCTTCGTGCTCGTATCCGTTCAATTGGTATCGATCAAGTTACATTTGATATCAATGGAGCTATCATCCGTATCTATGATGTCGGTGGTCAAAAGAACGAACGTTCTAAGTGGGAGAAAGTTATGGACGAAGTTGCTGGCTGTATCTTTGTTGTTTCATTTGCCGAATATGATAAACCAATGTTTGAAGATCCATCAATGCTTCGTATCAATGATGCCCTTGATATTTTCGATGAAATCACACACAAAGAAAAGTTCATTGATGCACCAATTTTCCTTATCTGCAATAAGTTTGATGTGTTCACAGAAAAGGTCAAGAACACCGACTCGTTCATCAAAGTATTCCCAGAATATGTTGGTGATCCACATAACCCAGACGATTGTGCAAAATTCCTTGTAAGCAAATTCATTGAAAAGGCTGGTGGTGATGTCAGCAGAATTAAGGAATACCGCCAAAGTGCATTAGATAGCAATCAAGTTGCAGAAAACGCAAGCGCCATCTGCAAATTCATCAGCGACGAATTCTACGAGTAAAGTCCTCAAAACCTTTGAATTATTAACCGTTAATTTTTTTGAGTGAACACTGAAAATATTTTCTTCCATCAACGATTATTTTCCATTCAAAAAGTTTATAACCGTAGAATATTTGAATAACAAATCACGGTTTTGAACAAAATATTTTACTACTTTTTCTCAAAATTCAGCAGAAGAAATCTAAATATTTCAAATTAAGAAAATATATTTTCTCAAGTCTTGATGATCTTTTGGTATGTAAAAATGTACTTTTTCTCAAAATCGATAATATTTATTTTAGAAAAAACCTAATAGCATATTTATCAATGTTATTGTGTATATTAATTTGTATAAATATTGAAAAAATGATGAAATAATTTTTTGATCAAATTTCCAAATATTCAATTTATATAAATATAAGTCATATATTCGAATAATCCGAATCTAGTTAAATAATTTTTATGATAAATAAAAGATTACAAATTTTCTGAAGGGGCACCCCCAAGAGCGGCTATCTGCTTATTACGCCAAGTCAGAACAAAATTTTGGCTAACGCTATGAACACTTCAAAAAGCGATAATGAAAAATCTGAGATTGATGATAAATATTTAGAAATACTTATTTCACTTGAACGTGTTATATTTAATTTAAATCCAACAAATCTCGAATTCTCAATTGAACAAACAATGAAAATATTTGATATAAATTATCCGAATACATTTAATTTTATTATAATCAAGATGGTTTATGATTCATTTTGTACACGTAAAACTATAAAAGATATTGATTTGTTTATAATGTATTTGTTATCAATTCAGAAAAAAGAAAAAGAGATACTCAAAAATAAAGCAACAAAATTCCCATATTTTATTATTTTATTAAATCATCATGGAATTCAAGATGCAAAATTTTTTATTGAGAAGTTGATTGATAAAAAAATTTTAGGTACGAAAATCATAAAAAAATTTCCTTCTAAACTTTTTGCACATTACCAAACAGAAAAAGAGAACAAGTTTGATGATTTTCATGATTTATTCAGTCGATATTTTCTTCAAAATTATGAAAAACTCTCAAAAAATAATTTCGAACTTCATAAAAAATTAATTAAAGAAGGAACTAATCCAAATGAAATTTCAAGAATAATACGGAATGATGAAATAGAAAAACTTCAAGAAATAGTATCAAGACCAGGTTTTAATATATCATCAGTGATATTTCCATCTCTTTATGAAAAATGTTATTTTATTAATGGTTATAATTCTACATTAATTGATTATGCAGCATTTTTTTCTTCAGTTAAATGTTTTAAATTTTTACTTATGAATGGTGCAAGTTTAGAAAATACAGGTAAATATGCAGTTGCTGGTGGAAATGAAGAAATCATTCATTTATGTGAACAAAATCATTCATCATTTGAAGGTGCATATGAAGCAGCAATTAAATTCCATCGAAATGATATTTTTTATTATATTTATGATAAAAAATCACAAGAAGATATGGTTCAAATAATAGCAAATGAATATAATATACCTAGTGATGAATCAGATGAATCAGATGAATTTAATCTAGAAAATCAATTCAGAAATACCACACTTTATGATAATTATAATTATTATAGTGATGAAGAAGAGGATTACAGTCCCCATGAACTTATTCTAACTACTAATGATGTTCAAACAAAATTTCTCAATTACTTACAAAAAAAGTGTATACTATATAGTAATTATGAAATTTTATCATATTTACAAAAAGAAGAAAAGAAATGTGATTATGATTTAATCAAAATGGCAGTAAAATTTGGAAATTTATTGATTGTTAAATATTACCTTCAAATTAATCCAATAATTCCAAGCGATATTTTGATTCATTCATCAAAATCAGGAAACATTGAACTTGTTCAATATGCTTTGGAACAAGAAGAAATTTATATTAATACTAAAGATTATATATATTTTAATATATTAATATTTTAAAATAATATTTGGAAATTATTTAAATTACTTAAAACAGCACTTATGAAAGCATCTAAAAATGGTCATACAGAAATTGTTAAATTACTTCTTGAAAAAGAAGGAATTGATATTAATACTAAAGATATTGATTTGTTGAATTTAATATTAATATTTGAAATTTAAAATTTCTAAATAACATTTGGAAATTATTTAAATTATTTAAAATAGCACTTATTATAGCATCTGAATTTAATAATAAAAAAATAGTTAAAATACTTCTTGAAAGAAAAGAAAACGATGTTAATACCAAAGACATCCAAATGTTTTATTTTATATTTATTTTAATAATTTTATATTTCAAAACAATAATTGGAAATTTTTAAAATTATTTCATACTGCACTTATGATAGCATCTTTTAATGGTCATACAGAAATAGTTAAATTACTTCTTGAACAAGAAGGAATTGATATTAATGCGAAAGATATTTATTTGTTTTATTTAATATTTATTTCAATAATTTTGGGTTTCAAAATAATATTTGGAAATTATTTAAATTGTTTAATACGGCACTTATTTTAGCATCTCAAAATGATCATATAGAAATAATTAAATTACTTCTTGAACAAGAAGGAATTGATATTAATGCTAAAGATATTTATTTGTTTTATTTAATATTTATTATAATAATTTAATATTTCAAAATAATGTTTGGAAATTATTTTTTACATTTGATACAGCACTTGTTCTCACAACTCAAAAAGATAACATGGTAATATTCAAAATGCTTCTTGCACAAAAAGGAATTGATATTAATATTAAAAATGATATTTATTTTAATCGTATAAAATTTTATAAAAATATTTGGAAATTAATTAAAATATTTATTACAGTATTTATGATTGCTTCTGAAAAAAGTTATATAGAAATAGTTAAACTATTACTTGAACAAGAAAATATAGATATAAATGCTAAAGATAATATTCGTTTTAATAATTTAATATTTCAAAATGATTTCTGAGAATTATTAAATTTATTTGAAACAGCGTTTATGAAGGCATCTGAACATGGTAACATCGAAATAGTTAAATTACTTCTTGAACAAAAAGGAATTGTAACTAATAATCAAAATATTTATTAGTTTTATTTAAGATTTATTTTAATGATTTGATATTCCAAAATAATATTTGGAAATTAATTAAATTATTTAACACAGCACTTATTTTGGCAGCTCAAAATGGTCATACAGAAATATTCAAATTACTTTATGAACAAAAAGTATTTGATCTAAATACTAAAAATATTTCTTTAATTTTTATGCCTTTTGTAATTATAATTTTATGTATTAAAATATTATATGGAATTCATTTATAATATTTCAAACAGTTTTTATACAGGCATGTAGATATGGTCATATAGATATAGTTAAATTTCTACTCGAACATAAAGAAATTGATATTGATGAAAAAGATATCAATTTGTTTTATTTAATATTCATTTTAATATTTTGATATTTAAAAATATAATTTGGAATTTATATAAATTAATTGTTTCAGCACTCCTTTATGCAAAATTAAAATGTTATACTGAAATTGCAAATTTAATCGAGGAAAAAAAGAAGGAATTAATGTAATCATTAAAGGTGATTAATATAAAAATTTAATAAATAAACCAACATTTGAACATTATAAATGGATTCAAAAACTTTCTTCTTTCACTTTATTCTAATGAATCACATTACATATTATATAAGATGTGGTTATGTTCAATATGACATATTTGCAAATTTTTCCTGATAATCGGATATATTATTATCAGGATGATCAAGTCGTTAAACAACTTATTTGAAGAAGAAAAGATGTAAATGAATTTCAAATGAATTATCGAAAAGAATGAAAGAAATTAGAAAAAGTCATTAGTTACTGTATTTTACAATCTTTTTTCCTTTCGTTATTTTGATGATTTTCATTTGTTGGGCGTTGTTGTTCTGGAACTGAACCAAATTTAATTATGCCGCCATTAGCTTCATTGTACCATGTGATCATTTTCCACATAAGATCTTTTATACCTTCTCCAGTTGCACAATTTGTTTCAGTGAAATAAGCGCCAATGCTGATTGCCATTTTTTTCTCCTTCTTCGTATGAGACTTGACGATTTGGAATTGCATGAAGTGCATTTCCAATTAAAACTTTGATACAATCACCTGTTAAAATCTTCAATAAAGGGATATTCCCGCGAGACAATATTGTATCTATATGATGAAATGTTTCTTCATTTTCATAGTTATACATGATCATAAGAATTCTGGCTTTTTTGGCATAATTATTTATAAGATTGGAGTATATCTCATTTCCGGAAGTGTCCCATAAAAGACCTTTTAGCGGAACTGGACCTTTGCTACCTATCACATAGATTTCTTGAAGGTTTATAGGCAAGAAACAGACTGCAACTGTTAGATCAAAAGAAATTTACAAGGCATATGATTTGCAGCAATTCTTACAAATTTATTATAATAATGTTATTTATTCAAAAAATAAATAAATAAATAAATAAATAAATAAATAAATAAATAAATAAATAAATAAATAAATAAATAAATAAATAAATAAATAAATAAATAAATAAATAAATAAATAAATAAATAAATAAATAAATAAATAAATAAATAAATAAATAAATAAATAAATAAATAAATAAATAAATAAATAAATAAATAAATAAATAAATAAATAAATAAATAAATAAATAAATAAATAAATAAATAAATAAATAAATAAATAAATAAATAAATAAATAAATAAATGAATAAATAAATAAATAAATAAATAAATAAATAAATAAATAAATAAATAAATAAATAAATAAATAAATAAATAAATAAATAAATAAATAAATAAATAAATAAATAAATAAATAAATAAATAAATAAATAAATAAATAAATAAATAAATAAATAAATAAATAAATAAATAAATAAATAAATAAATAAATAAATAAATAAATAAATAAATAAATAAATAAATAAATAAATAAATAAATAAATAAATAAATAAATAAATAAATAAATAAATAAATAAATAAATAAATAAATAAATAAATAAATAAATAAATAAATAAATAAATAAATAAATAAATAAATAAATAAATAAATAAATAAATAAATAAATAAATAAAATTATTAGATACTGTAAAATAACACTTGTAGAGGTTCTATATGGTACATTAAAGAGTATTTGAATAAACTTATACTATAGCAAATATTTTTTTCCAAAAAATAATCGTAGTTTCATTTGTTAATGATTTACTTTGTTAAATTACATAGAAAATGAGATGATGTTAAAATTTAAAATTCATTTATTACCATATAAAATTAATAATTTTTATAATTAATACAACTTATGTCAGAAAACTTTTTTATTTGATTTTAGAAAAGAATTATAAGATCAAATTCTCACGAATTTTTTATCATTCTAGTGGACACATTAAAAATATTGACTGTATTTGATATAATTTACTTAACCTGAGGTATAACATGCATTTTATTAGAAATGCTTAACCCCCACGAATTTGAACAAAAGATTTTTACAGGCACATCCAGAATGGTGATCTGCGTACTTTACATGAAATTTGAATATTATCGGAATTGGTCTGTAGTTGTGCAATTGACCCATTAATAATTTCCAAATATTATTTTGAAATATTAAATTATTAAAATAGATTTTAAATAAAGTAAAAAAATATCTTTAGTATTAATATCAATTCCTTCTTGTTCAAGAAGTAATTTAACTATTTCTGTATGACCATTTGAAGATGCTTTGATAAGTGCTGTTTGAAATAATTTAAATAATTTCCAAATATTATTTTGAAATATAAAATTATTAAAATAAATATCATATAATATGTATAAGTACCTTTAGTATTAATGTCAATTCCTTCTTGTTTTAAAACGTATTCAACAAGTTCAATATTTCCTGATCCAGATGGAAATAACAATGTGTCATGCGGAATTGCATGCTCTTTAAGAAAATATTCAACTAAAAAAATATTTCCAATAATTGCTGCTTCATTAATAAAATCATCATTGGTTTTCATTCCTTCTTTAACTAAAAATGAAAATATTTCAAAATTATGATATAAAATACAATGTTTTCCTAATTCTTCTAAATTATTAATTTCCTTTAATTTATTTTCATAAATATAATGAAAGATATCATTTCGATGAAACATAATTGCTATTTCATATGCACCTTCAAATGATGAATGATTTTGTTCACATAAATGAATGATTTCTTCATTTCCACCTGCAATTGCATATTTACCTGTATTTTCTAAACTTGTACCATTCATAAGTAAATATTTAAAACATTTAACTGAAGAAAAAAATGCTGCATAATTAATTAATGTAACATTTTCTTCATTAACTAAAGAACATCTTTCATAAAGTGATGGTTCAATCATTTGGTTAAAGTCAAAATTTGTTTGTGATGTTATTTCTTGAAGTTTTTCTATTTCATCATTTCGAATGATTTGTGCAATTTCATTTGGATTATGTCCTTCTCTGATTAATTTCTTATGTAATTCCCAATCATTCTTTGAAAGTTCTTCATAATTTGGTATAAATGTTCAAATGAATGGAATGAAGGTTTCCTTAAACTGATTGATTCGTTATCTTTAGACATATAATGCGCAAAATAAACGGAGTGCAAAACACTCTGATTGTTTTTTACAATGTTTGGTTCAAGAAAATTATGTTCAATCATGGCTTCAAGAAGAAAATTTGATTCATGTGATGCTTATTATAAAGAAATCGCCCAAATATATCAAATATATTCGATTTAATTTTATTATTCTCTTCAAATGTTCTTATTTCTTTTATAATATTTAAAAATAAATCTACTTTATTATTTTTAATCACAAAGGAATAATATATCATTTGAATAATAATTAAATCATAAGATAAAGGATGGATTTCATCAAATTTGTTGACTATTAAATATAGAGATTTCGCGAAATTCTCTTCATTCAAACTAAAAATTGATTGATTTATTGATAGAAATGTTTCCCAGTTGCAAAGTTCATTTGGCCTCATGTGGAAAATATCAATAACGGATATATCAATTCAAATTTGAATCAAAATTTGAGAGTATAAACAAATGAAAAAGTTGAATTTTTCAAGCAAAAATAAAAATGCCATATTTACCATAAAATAAAAAAATAAAAGCAGGCCTATTATAATCGCCAATTAAAAGTACATTTCAAATTATTTAAACATTTTATGAAATATCAAAATAATAAATTTTGCATTAATATCAATTCCTTCTTGTTCAAGAAGTAATTTAACTATTTCTGTATGACCATTTGAAGATGCTTTGATAAGTGCTGTTTGAAATAATTTAAATAATTTCCAAATATTATTTTGAAATATTAAATTCTTAAAATAAATATCATATAATATGTATAAGTACCTTTAGTATTAATGTCAATTCCTTCTTGTTTTCAAACGTATTCAACAAGTTCAATATTTCCTCTCCTCAGATGAAAATACCAATGTGTCTATAATAAATATTTAATTCTATCCATTTTCATTAAGATATTTAATTGCAAATATTCAATAATATCAATTATAATTCTAATCTTTCATCAAGCTGATTTTTTATTCCCAATTTGCAAGTGTGTGTTTGGAGAAACAATAACGGCCACCACGTAAAGTTATGAAAAAATGGTACGATAGAACATCACAGAAAAGTATTTGAAACTGCTAATCTAATTTCTTTGATGATAAACAATCCAACTCATCTTCAAATAGTAGACACTGAATTCTTGCAAAATGAAATTGAAAGACAACAATCTTTTTTGTTATATAAAACAATATTTTCATTAAATGAAACGAATATAAAAACTTCAGTCAAAACGACGATTTCTTTAATTGATTCAGAATATACATTTTCTTTTAATAAAATGATTTGTAGATTAATATATTCTGCTTTTTTATCAAGAATGAATCAAGAAGAAATATATTTTCAATATTTAAATCTTCTTCAAGATCAAATAAAACAAATAAAACGAAATGACAAAGGAATTTTTGAAATATTATCAGAAATACTTCTAAATATACATTCGAATGAATCTTATTATCTTCTTGAAAAGATGATTCAACAAAAATACATTAAAACAAAAATGATTCAAGAACAAGATTTTCCTATTTATAAAGAAGTTTCAAATAATGATAATGAAATTCATAAGCAATTAATTTTAGAAGGAGTTAATCCGAATGAAATCTCAAAAATTATTCGAAATGATGAAATAGAAAAACTTCAAGAAATAACATCACAAAATAATTTTAATTTTAATCAAATGATTAAACCATCAGTTTATGAAAGATTTTCATTTATTAACAAAGAAAATATTCCATTAATTAATTATGCAGCATTTTTTGGCTCAATTGAATGTTTTAAATATTTATTATTGAATGGTGCAAACTTAAAAAAACACAGGAAAATATGCAATTGCAGGTGGAAATCTTGAAATCATTCATTTATGTGAACAAAATCATTCATCATTTGAAGATGCATATGAAACATCAATTGAGTTTCATCGAAATGATATTTTTAAATATCTTTATGATAATAACATTTTAAGTCAATATAATTTAAATGAAATGAGTTATAAAAGTATTTTCTATAATAATTATGAAATTTTACTATTTCTTGAAAGAGAAGGGATCAAAATAAACAATCGAATAATTCGAAAGTTAATCATGAATGATAATATAATTTTGATTAAGTTATATCTTAAAAGAAAAAACAAATTCAATTTCATGAAATTATATCAATATCAAAAACTTGAAATCATGAACTTAATTCTATCACAAGAAGGAATTGATATTAATTCACAAGATATTTCTTATATTATTTTAAAATTTCATTGAATAATATAAAATTTCAAAATAAACATTGGGGATTAAGTTTAATATTTAATACATCACTTATGCAAATAATTAAAGATAATTAAAGGAATATTTAACTTTCTTGTTGAACAAAATAAAATTGATTTTAATATTCAAAACATGAATTTCTTTTATATAATTTTTCTTTTAATGTAATAATATTTCTTCATAATAATTGGAAATTCTTATAAATATTTGAAACAGCATTAATGATAGCGTCACAAAAAGGAAATATTCAATTTTTGAAAAAAATTCTTGAATATAAAACAATTGATATTAATATTAAAAAATATGAAATTCTTTTATTTAAAATTTGTTTGAATAAAAATGATGTTTCAAAACAATATTTGGAAATTAATATAAAAAATTTGAGACAGCATTTATGATCGGATGTAAATATAATCAATATAATATTGTTAAAGAACTTCTTGAACAAGATAAAATTGATATTAATTCTAAGAATATTTATTTGTTATAAATAACATTTATTTAAATAAAACATTTTTTCATTTTTATATTTGGAAATTATATGAATTATTTACGACAGCATTAATGATTGCATGTGACTATAATCATTATAATATTGTTAAACTACTTCTTGATCAAAAACAAATAGATATTAATGCCAAAGATGTTTCTTTATTATAATAAAATGATATTTCAAAATAATATTTGAAAGTTAAGCAAATTATTTGAAACAGCACTTATTTATGCAGTATTTAAAGGAAATACAGAAATTGTTAAAATTCTTCTTGAACAAAAAGGAATTGATATCAATAATAAAAATGATATTTTTTTATTATTTAATATTTATTTCAATAAATTTATAATATAAAATTTTATTTGGAGATTAACTAAATCATTTGAAACAGCATTAATGATTTCATGTAAGTATAATCATTATGATATAGTGAAAATGCTTATTGAGCAAAAAGAAATTGATATTAATGCTAAAGATATTTATTAATTATATATAAAATTTAAATATACTAAATGATATTTCAAAATAATATTTGGAAATAATTAAATTTATTTGAAACAGCACTTATTTATGCAGTACTTAAAGGGAATATAGAAATTGTTAAAATTCTTCTTCAGCAAAAAGGAATTGATATCAATTGTAAAAATAATAATTTGTATTATTTAATATTTGTTTTAATCATATTATTTTTAAAAATAATTTTGGAATTTAATTAAAATATATAAAACAGTACTTTTTATAGCATCATGGAAATGTTTTGATAAAATATTTAAATTACTTCTTGAACAAAAAAATATTGATATCAATTCACAAAATATTTCAACATTATCATTAAAATATCATTTAATAATTACGAATTTCAAAATGAATTCTGGTGATTCTAATAAATATTTAATACACCACTTATGGTTGCATGTAAAAATGGTCATTTATCGATTGTACAAATTCTTCTTAAACAAAAAGTAATTGATATCAATGCAAAAAATATTTCTTTTTTGATCACAAAACATGTTTTAAATATTTAATACTTAAAATTAATATTTGGGAATTATAAAAAATATTTGTAACAGCGCTTATGATTGCATGTAATAATAGTAAAATATCAATAGTACGGTTACTTCTTGCGCAAAAAGAAATTGATATCAATGCAAAAAATATATAATTTTTATACTTAAAATATGTTTCATTGATTTGATAATTCAAAATAATATTTGAAATTTTATCAAATTAATTATGACTGTTCTTATGTTAACATCTCAAAATGGTCTTGCTGAAATAGTAAAAATTCTTCTTGAACATGAATCAATTGATATAAATGCTAAAAATATACAATTATACTATTGATAATTTATTTGAAAAATTTTATTTTTCTCAACAATTTTTGGAAATTATCTCAATTACTTAATACAGCACTAATTTTATCAGCACAAAATGGTAATAAAGATATAATCAAAATGCTTCTCGACAAAAAAGTAATTGATTTGAATGTCAAAAATGTATTTTTTCGTTATTTAAATTTTCTTTCTATAATTTTATCTTTCTAAATAATATTTGGTAATTATTCTAATCATTTTTCACCTCATTAATGTATGCATCTACAAGAGGTTATACAGAAATAGTTAAATTACTTCTTGAGAAAAAAGGAATTGATATAAATGCTAAAAATATTCAAATGTTTTATATGTAATTTGATTCAATAGCTTTATATTACAAAATAATATTAGGAAATAAATCATATTATTTAAAACTTCACTAATGTATGCCTCTGCAAAAAATCATCAAGATATAGTGAAATTACTCATTGAACAAGAAGTTATTATTACCAATGAATAAAATCGAGGATTTGGACTACTGAATTTTTTTTATGTGCAATTCTTTTTGGGGTGTTTCTTTAAAAAAATATATTGGAGTAAAGATTACAAAACATCACCGGAAGCTGTTTGAATCGTTTACTATATCAATTTTTTTATCGAAAAAATCAAGAAAAGCATTGCAATTGGCGAGATAGAGACAAAAGCGCATTAAGGCAGAAAGACAAGCACGTATTTATAGACAACTTTATGAAGCTAAAAGTGTCAAATTCGTTCAAATATATAGAGAAATGGAGATATTGATTCATAAAATGAAGAATAGGATGAAATCATTAATTGAGAAATTTTGGAGTTCACCCAAATACAAGAAGATATGATAAAAAAAAATATCAATTAGCATCTAATATTAATTCGATCTCGCCACAAGCTTTACATTATAAGAGATCTTTTATTCCATTACCTTCTTATACATCAATACATAATCATTTAGCAAATTAATCAATGAACGTTTTAAGTCTTTGGTTGATATTAATCAAATAGATGAATTAATAAATGATTATAAAGATAATCAAATTAATATTTTTCGTTCAGCTCCAATGGATTTTATTTTAAGTATTGACGCAATAGAATTTTCGCCCGATGTGACTATAACCAAAGATAATGGAATTATTGGTTTAAAAAAAGAAGCTTTACAAAATATTGAAAATCCTTATCAAATTTTCTGCGAAAATGCACAACAATGGATAAATTTTTTAATGATAAATTGGAATCAAATAGAAAATTATGTCTTTGTTTATTACATTCAACCTATAAATCCAGGTTATTAGTGCTCAATAAATTTTTCTCCTTCACCCCAGGGGAAAGCAACAAATATTCAATGTGAAACACTATAAACATTACTGAACAAATTAAAAAATGAAGATATTCAAAAAGTGGTATCGGTGAATGTTTTTTGGGGTGTCCTGTTGTATGGATCGTTCAAAAAGTTGGGCAGGCGAGGTTTTTGTATTAGCTCATATAATAAATTGTATAAGTCTATTCAAAAGTGAATTCTTAATGATTTTTCTATAGACTAACCGTTTTCCCAAATGGGCGAAGAGCCACCAATAATAAATGTAGCTCTCGTTGGAAATTCTGGGGTTGGAAAAACTGCTGTTGGCACGCGTTTTGTTAAAGGAGCGTTTGATTTTCGGGCTATAAAACCAAATGCTGGTTGTGATTATATGATGAAAGAAATTGTTTTTAACGGGCTAAACGTTATCATGAAAATCTGTGACACCGCTGGGCAAGAGGCTTATAGATCTCTTGCACCAATATATTATCAAAAAGCTGACATTATTATAATTGTTTTTGCCCTCGGAGACCATAACCCAAAAATACAAAACAGCCGTGAATCGTTTGATTCTGTTAGAGAGTGGTTTGAACAAGTCAATGGATATAATTGTGATGCGTTAATAGCGTTATGCGGAAGCATGCATGATCTTCAAAAGCGTGAAATATCATACGATGAAGCAGAAGAGAAAGCTCGTGGACTTTCTGAAAATGGTGTCGACTATTTTGAAACAAGTTCAGTAACAGGTGATGGAATTGATGGAATGTTTTATTCTCTTGCAGAAAAATTTTTCGCCACAAGGACTGTAAACAGTAAGTCAAATACTGTAACATTGGAAAAACAAAATGTCGATTCAAATCAAAAAAAGAAAATTTTTGATTGTTGCGATTAATGTAATTGTTAATTAAAGATTTTTGTAACTCTTTTCTTTTTATTTGATAGTACAACACTTTTAAAGATTTTCAGTTGATTCGTATCAAAAAATTGGAAATTATCAGATCGAAAACATATAACGGGGAAAAATTAATCTTAATGTATCTTTAAATTGCGATGTGCCATGTTATTTATTTACACATGCATATAATAATTTGGGTAAAATCCGAATAAAATTGAGTTTGCGGCCGTTTACTATGAATTTCGACATTTTAAAATCTAAAATCAAAATGGCATGGACGTGTCACGGACAATCTAACAAAGATATGGTTAAGAAACTTAAGGACAACAGACTCATAAAGAACAGTCTTGCAATAAGCGTGATGGAAGAAGTCGATCGAAAAGAATTCGTTCTTGAAGAATCAATGGCATATGTCGATAGCCCATTAAGTATTGGATACGACGTTACAATAAGTGCCCCTCATATGCACGCAATGATGCTTGATTTAATTGCTCCATATGCTGGCCCTGGAAAAGTTGCTCTTGATATTGGATCTGGTTCTGGATATATTGTCGCATGCATGGGAAAAATGTTTGATATGGTCTATGGAATTGATCACATTGAGCCATTAGTTCGGAGATCCATAGAAGCTGTACAAAAATTTTTGCCAAAATCGAAATTCGAAATTGTTTGTGGTGACGGCAGACTTGGATATGAAAAGGGAGCTCCCTATGATGTTATTCACATTGGTGCCGCTGCAAAAATATCTGATGTTATGACAGTATTGAAACAACTCAAAAAAACAGGAATGCTTATTGCACCCGTTGATGAAGGTGCAAATCAAGCACTTGTTAAGTTCACGTACAACGAAGAAGGAAAACTTAATTCTGAGTTTATTTGCGGCGTTATTTTTGTTCCCTTGACCGATTGAAAAAATTGAATGCATTTTTCGGTTATATCGACAATTTAAATAGTTTACTACGAACCCAGATAACCTTGTTAAATCAATAAAAAAATTATTTCACATACTATTGGTTGAAAAATCCACAATGATTTCTTTTTTAGAAGTTTTTGGGAGCTATTTGGTTTTATAATTTCAATCATTGAATTCCATTTTATTACAATTTTAGGTGAATATATGCTTTTAAAAGAAAAGTGATCCTTTAAAGACAGATTAAAAATAAATTAATTACTTTGTGGCTTTTTTAATAAAAAGAATATTCTTTATATTACAAAATGGCATCTAGGATAATCAAATTTAAAAGAATAACATGATGATTTAAAAAAATAAAAATTAACTTTCCTACAGATAATAGTATCACTCAGGATACTATTATCACTCAAGATGTGATTGCGGTGTAGAAATGTTTTATTGGAAATGATTTATTTTGCATATTTTGTGAAATCACGATAGATCTTCATTGAGAGAGTAATGATCGGTATGCATTGAAAAAAATTAACTGACGACACTTTTTAAATTCATTTTAGTTCCATGGAAAAAAAGGTAAGTCAAAACATTAGCAATGAATGGGAAACATTAATGTCAATCAAAAAAATTATTTTTAGTTTGAATAAAGAAAACGTATCTCAATCAGCAAGATCACTAATTAACAAAATTAATGATAATTATCCATTATCATTTAATATAATACTATGTCATATGTCATACTCTTTGCTTGCCAATAGTACGGAAGATCCTGAAATATATATGAATTTTTTAAATGAGATTGAATCATTATATATGGAACGTTTTATTTTCGAAGATAAAAACAAAATAGAATCAATTTTTGATATATTTGGGCAACTTCTTCTTCGAAAGAATAATATTTGGAAATCATGTTATCTTCTTGAGCAAATGATTGAACATGGTTTTCTTGATCAAAAAATTATCCAAAATCTAATGATACCAAATTTTGTTCATTATATGTCACGAAAAAATCTTGAAAAAACACTTTGTCTGAAGAGTTCATCAAGTGTCTTAGAAATTATTAATAATATTGAAGAACTATCAAAGAATGATTGGGAACTCCATAAAAAATACTTAAGAGAAGGTGTTAATCCGAATGAATTAGCAAAAATAATTCGAAATGATGAAATAGAAAAACTTCAAGAAATATCATCACAAACAAATTTTAATTTTAAGCAGCGTATTGATTCATCAATTTATGAAAGATGCGAATATATAAGCGATGATAACCTTCCATTAATTGATTATGCAGCATTTTTTGGATCTGTTAAATGTTTTAAATATTTGCTTATAAATAATGCAAATGTGGGTAACACAGCCAAATGTGCAATTGCTGGTGGAAACTTAGAGATAATTCATTTATACAAACAAAATCATAATTCATTTATAGGTTCATATAACACAGCAATTAAATTTCATCGAAATGATATCTTTAAATATATATTTGAAAATAAATTTGAGGAAAATTATAACTTAGAAAAATTAGGGAAGAAATGCGTTTTACATGATAACTATGAAATTTTATCATATTTACAAGAAAATGGAATGAAAATTAATGATGATATTTTCAATGAAGCTGCAAAAATTGGAAATTTATATCTTGTTAAACATTTTCTTAAATTTAATCAAATCCCAACAAATATTTTAGCTTATGCAACATTATCATATAATATTGAACTTGTTAAAAATATTTTAGAATATAAAGAAATTGATATTAATGCTAAAAATGTTTTTTTGTTTTGTTTGATTTTTGTTATAATAGTTTTATATTTTAATATAATATTTGGTAATTAATTAAATTGTTTTTTACTGCAATTATTTGGGCATCATGGAAAGGTTATATTAAAATTGTAAATATGCTTCTTCAACAAGAAGGAATTGATGTAAATGCTCAAAATGTTATAATCTTTTGTTTGATTTTTGTTATAATAGTTTTATATTTCAATATAATATTTGGAAATGATTAAATTTGTTTGAAACAGCTCTTATTTGCGCAACTATCATGGGATATACAGAAATAGTTAAATTGCTTCTTGAAAAAGAAGGAATTGATATCAATCATAAAGTTATTGATGCATTTTATTTAAAATTAATTTCAATAATTTTATATTTCAAAATAATATTTGGAAATTATACAAAATATTTTATACAGCACTTATATTTGCATCTCAAGAAGGTCATACAGAAATAGTTAGATTGCTTCTTGAACAAAAAGGAATTGATGTAAATGCTCAGATATGTAATATTGTATTCAATAATTTGATGTTTCAAAGTATTATTTGGAATTTCCTTCAAATATTTGAAACAGCGCTTATGATAGCATCTGAAAATGGTAATATAGAAATAGTTAAATTACTTCTTGAAAAAGAAGGAATTAATATTGATATCAAAGATGTTTGTTTGTTTTGTTTAAAATTAATTTTAATAATTTTTTATTTCAAAATATTATTTGGAAATTATTTGAGTTATTTAAAACAGCACTTGATTATGCAATTGATAAAAATTATGTAGAAATACCTATAATGCTTTCAGAACATAAAAGAATTGACAATAAACCCAAAGAATTAAAATTTGACCCATTTGCAATTGTATCATCAAACACAAATGAAAATAATAATGATGTGTTTGACCCATTTGCAATTGTATCATCAATTACGAATTGATACTTCAATTTAGAATTTTAAATTGTACTTCTTATTTTCTCAATATGAATTTTCTTGTATTATTTGATACAAAAATATATATGTTTCATGTAATATTTTTATATAATTGCGTCTTTTGATCAAATGATTTCAAGTATTTTTAATAATTAGTAAACTTTATTCTTTACATGCAAAGAAACATTGTAACTCATGGAGTACATTCGAAAAAACTATGTACTATGTCGTTATTATATGATGGTAAACATGTTTAATAAACCTTTATGACAAAGATTTTTATAAAAATTTTTGATTTGTAAGTTTATATCATGCAAAGAAGAAATTAAGACTTTCAAAAGAGATTCTTACTCAAATTTATGATTTACTTACATTTCTTTTTATTTGTAAAATTAAATTTCTTATTCGCTTTAGAATGGAAATGATGTTTCAACGAATATTCTGAAGATTATTCCAAAACTGAGTTCCACTTTTTTCAATTTAAATTGAACCAAAATGTGATGTGAAAAAATCAAGCATTAAATTGTTTCGAAAGAACTACCTAATAAAGGGCAAAGAAACTATGGAGGAGGCGGCTCACGAACAGATACTTTTGGTGGTGGAACTAGCGGTGGTGGAGGTGCTTCAAGGAGTTTTTAATACATTATAAAGTAAAAAATTTTCTTTATAAATCCATTTCTTTCAATATACAAACAATTAAATGGTTCCGTTGCTCAAAATTTTAATTTTAAATTTACAATTATAATTTCTGAATGATTTGGAACTCTTTCTATGTTAACTTTCTTTCGCTTCAAAGCATTTTAAAATTTGTAGTTTGTGTAGTTTTATAGTAAGAACAATGATATTTGAAGATAAGAAACTATTTAAATGTTTTTTACAAATTATCAATCATTTGCTTAGGATCTAAAGAAGTCCATGTGTGAATGCAAGATGAATATCCGCAGGCTACGATTGCATGTTTTGATACCGCCACTGATTTGATTCCACTTTTCTTTGAATTCGAAGGGAGAACATTTACGAACTGTTTCTTGCATAGTATTGTGCTTTTCTCGACAATACTAATTGAGTTATCTATTCCACCCATCACCAAGAAAGTTCCTGAAGGGTCGAACTTTACAGACGTCACTTTTCCCTCGTGTAAAGGAAAGTGCGCAACTGTATAACCTCTTCTTGTATCAAAAAGTAGGCCAGAACCGTCATCGAAACCGCAGGCAATGTAGGAACCGTTAACCGCCAAGTTTGATGTTCCTCTGATTTTGCTCTTGAGTTGAAATGTCGCAATCGGATGATTTCCGCAGAGCAAGTCGTAGATGTTTAGCGCGGACTCATCATAATCAATGACGACGAGTTGCGCATCATTGTTTAACCATTGAACAGATGAGTTCTTTGGTACTTGTAATGAATTCGCGTGTTGAAAATCACTTATCAAAACAAGTCCCTCAGAATTAACACAACAGATTTTGTCCCCGGTTCCATTGAAAAAGAGGGATTTCAATGGGCGGTTGGTGTATTTGGCAACCGATAGACAGTGACCGGGGTTGTTGAAGTCCCAAAGGTGCAAACTTCCCGTGACATCGCCTGTGACAAATAAGTCTTGCGTGGGATGCGATGTTATACACTTGGCATCAACTTCTTTCGAGCTCATACGAACTTTCTTCCAATTACAAGAAAAACTTTTATATGATGCGCGTAAAATCTGTGTTAACTTAATCTGTCTAACTTCTCGAGTAGGATTAAAGGGTGACTCAAACTCGTCATAAGCTTTTTCAGCAGCAGAAGAGTCACTTTCTGGATTTGTAATAATTCTATCCCATTCATCAATAGTTTCGGTAACAGTTTCTTCAAGGGTAGAACTATGTTGGAAGATCAAAGATGTGAAAACTCCTTTTGATGCATAAGCTATTTGTTGGTTGTTGTTATTATTAATACAAATATCTCTAACATCTGAAGAAAATGTCCGTATATCATACGTTGAAGTATAATTAAATTCATCATCAACAATGAATGGTGAAAAGTTTGAGTTTGTAGTAGAAATTAAGAATTTTTCATTTTCTTTTGTTTGAGCCATTCGTTGAATTGTGGATTCAATGGATTTGAATGGCTCCGCAACTTTTTCTGAAGAAAACGAAAATTTTGAAATTTTTCCGTACATTAATTGGTGTGTGTGATGAAGAAAAGCAGTGAGAATTGACTTTTGCTTTGGTTCGAGCTTTGTAGACAATTCTCTTGTTATTTGATCGTAAATAATGAAGTTACAAAGTTTTTTATCGTTTTTTGTCAGACGAATTTCTTCATCATTAATTATATTTGTTAAAATATCATTTTTTTCATTTGGAATTTCGATTCTTTGGAGTTCATTTATAATATATTCGATTTCTAAGTTGGAATTAATTGGTAATTTTATATTAGCTAATGCATATTTAATGAATAAGTAAATGCAATTAATTATTCCTTGTTCATTCATTTCGGTATTTTTCGATAACTTTTCGATAATTAAATTTAATACTTTAATTGTATCACTTGTATAATGTTGATTAATTAATTGTGATATTAATAAAACAATAATTTCTTCTGTCGTCAAAACAAAGTCAAATTCCATTGATTCAAATAAATCGGATTTGAATGCATCCGAAAAATTGGATTCAAAAAGTTTAACGTGCTGTTGAATCATTGGCACATTTTCGTCAACCTTTGAAACCTCCACTTTTCCAGACTCATCGTCATCACTTTCATCATCAGAATCGTCATCATAATCATCGAAGTCATCCCAATTATTTTGGCCAAATGAAAAATCGAATTCATTTTTCTGAATTTCCTTTTCACTTTTATGTTCTTCTTCCTCATTTTCATTTTCTTCTTCATCTTCTTTATCAACAATTTCTTCTTCATTTTCATTACTTATTAAATGCGGCTCCAAAAGTCGAATAATGAAATTTGGAACATTTTGTATGTTTAAAAGAAGCGATTTATCACATTCATTCAATTTCTCTAATATTAAATAACGATGCATTTCAATTGACATTTCGTCGCAATTCAAATTCATTTCTTTTAATGTATTTATTGCATCGTTTTTCTTGTCATTCCAAATGTTATAATAAACCATATCAGAGATGTTATCCTTCCACGAATCTTCATCAATAAGTCGCGAAATTAATATCATTAACATCGGAGTATTCTTTAATACGACTGACGCTTGATGCTTCATGTTTATTATGAGGAAAAACATCGAAGAAAGTGAATAACGATGTTGCTGTTGTGCGATGTATGCGTTCTTCTCGATTTTGTTTGTTTTTAATGTTTCTCTTGACTTAATGAAATTGGATAATCGAATATTACCAAACTTTTTTGCTAATTGGATCGCAATATTAAATTTATTTATTGTAATACATAATAATATAAATGTATCAAATTCGTCTTCATTTGGTATTGACGTTGTAACAAGTCTTGTGATTGTATATATAATTGTTTCTTTATCTTTGGCCCATAATGGAAAATAGATTTCACATAATTCATTCACTGTTTTAATGTTTAAATAATCAATTAATAATTTTTGATCTCGTGATAAATATGCCCATAATGAAAAGATTGGTATATAATTCAATACTTTTGGATTAATTTTGGTGATAATATATGAAAATAAAAATTTCATTCCATTATCATCAATATTCTGCCACTTTTCTGGTAAATGCTTTAAAAAGTTGTTTACGATCAAATTTTTTGAGTTCGTCTGAAAATTGAATTGCTCTGCTTGAATTTCAGTTACAAATGAATTTAACGAAGGAATTTTATTATAAATGAATTCTTGGATGATCGAAAACATACATAATGAAATAGCTGTATAAAGTATATAGTTTGAGTCATTTGGAATCGGTTTCTTAAAAGTCGATTGAGGTATAAATATTCGATAAATGCAATTATTTGTTGCACATATTAAACTTTTATTTATATATTCCATCGAAATGTTTTTTAATGTAATAATTTGATTATTTAATACGAATGAGTTTTGTGTTATATAATAAAATGAAATATTTGTATTATAACTAACAGCAATTAATATTTGAGGATTAGGTAAAAATGTTATTAATTCATTTCGGATATTTGATGAAGCAAATTTTCGATATTTATTTTGTTGATATAAAAACGAAGTGATAACATCCGATGAAGACAACAAAAACAAATCTGTTGAATGAATTGTTATATTATTTATATCATAATTTAATTCTTCTGTTTGTATTACATTAAAACTTTTTTGATAAAATATTACAATTGATTTGCCTTTATTCGCAAAGACAAACATTACTTCATCATCAAATATTTTATACTTCATTTTAGTTGGCACAAATTCTATTTTATGTTTTGACATAATTTTATTATTTTTGACATATGATATATCATCATTTTCAATATTAAAATATCCATTTTCAAATAGAATTTTATCTTCATTTTCTTCAACCCTCCCATTATTACTCCAATTTATGATTTTATTATCACTCATTTTCGTCAATAAATTTTGATTCTGATTTGTCAAAATCTGGGTGACATGTGATGTGAAAAATGGAATTTTAAATGGAATCGAAACAGAAATGTTTCCTTCGAGAATCTCGATTTTGTAAAATGTTAATGATTCCTCAGAGAAGTATGTCGCTGTTATTGTTTTGCAGATTGATTTTTGTGAATATGAATAATCTAAATCACAACATGAGCCAATTGATGACGAACTTAAATGTAATGTAATCGACGCAATTTTGTCCATTCGTGGCTGCTGGATCTCTGAGAGTATTAACGTGTTGTTTGTTTCACTCTTAGTCCCAACAAAGATCATATATTTGGGCTTTTCAATCTGTGGTAATATGCAATGCTTTTGTGATGAGGCCGGATGAAACTCATAGATTTGTGACCATTTCTGTTTAGGAATACATATGTTAACATATGATATGGGGTTGTCACAATAAAACCATGAAGAACACCGTAAATGAAGAGAATCAGTGGCTTCGACCCAAACTCTAACCGTCCCATCGGCGTTGGCGGTTACGCACGTTAAGGATTCCGATAGTCCCCATTTAAAGTCAACGACATTCGAGTTTTGGGGAATTGTAAAACGCTTTTTTTTATTAAAGGGCGAAAACCAGATTAATGGTGGTGGGCCATTTTTTGTAAATGATGCAATTGCTCGACTACATGGAGAAACAGCAAGCTCGGAATGAATATGCGTGTCTGTCATTAAAAAAGGTGTTGCTGAATCATTTAGATAATCTTCAATTTGAACATAATATAAGGAATATTCATGGGTATAAAATATTTCATTGGGAGTCGCTGCAATTGATGTAGGAAAACAACATAAGTGTCCTGTATGTATTGGTTCAGCTTCAAGAGATTTTTGAGAATATGTATAAATTACTCCATTTGAATTACAACAGAATAAATATTTGCCCCCTGAAAATGCTATGGATGTAATGCACGCCGTTTGGTCTGGTGTTTGTATCATTTTGTAGTCAAAATTTGATCTATCAAAAATAAAAATCAAATGATTACACGCAAAAGCAAAATAATTTGGTTGTTCTTTTATGTGTACTGTGCTTGCATATATCCTTGGGGAATTCGGAGATAAGCCAATAATATGGGAAAAGTTGATTTGGCAACTCATCAAATTTCCCTTTGTATTCAAACACTTTTAACCGATTTACTTTGAACTAACGATAGAAATTTTAACGATCGAATCTTTCAAAAAGTTTATTTTACGATGAAATATTCTTGATTAAATATGAAAGAATTTTTCTTTTCACTTATCTAATAAATATAACAATAAATTTTCCTTTGTTTTTTATACTAAGATAAAGGTGTTCTTTTTTTGTAATTCACCATTTAGAAAGATAAAATTACTTTGTTTTCGTTATGCAATTTAATAAAAATATTTTTTTAAATATAATTCATAATTTATAAAATATTAAAATAAAAAATTAATTTATATAAACATTACCTAACTAACTTCAATACCTTGTGTTAAATAAATTTAATATTAATTTCTTTTTTTAGTAAGTAGGTTAACGATTCCTCCATAACCTTTAAATAAAGCCTTCATAAGTGCTGTTTGAAATATTTCAAATAATTCCCAAATATTATTTTTAAATCCAAATTTAAAAAGAGAAGCATTAAATAATATAAATAAACATCTTTAATATTAACATCTATTCCGCATTTCTCAAGAAGCAATTTAACAATTTCCGTGTGACCTTTTTCAGATGCCATCATGAGGACTGATTTAAATAATTTCCAAACATAATTGTGAGATATAAAGTTTTTAAATTATTCCCAAATAAAATTTTTAAATATTTTTCGCATTAACATCAATTCCTTCTTGTTCAAGAAGTAATTTTACTATTTCTGTATTATCATTTTCATATGCCGTTATAAGCGCTGTTTGAAATATTTTAATTAATCAATAAATATCATAATAAAATACGAAATTGTAAAAATAAAGACCATATAAAATATACAAATATCTTTAGCATTAATATTAATATCTTCTTGTTCAAGAAGTAAGTTGACTATTTTTTTATATCCTTTAAACTATTCATTGATAAGTGCAGTTACAAATATTTTATACAATTTCTAAATATTGTTTTAAAATATAAAGTTATAAAAATAAAAATTAAACAAATGAAATAAATATTCTGAATATTAATGTCAATAACTTTCTTATCTAAGATATATTTTACTAATTCAATATTTCCTGATTTTGCGGAAAAAACTTAAATATCTTTTGGAATTTGACAAAACTGAAGTAAGTATTTAATAAGAAATAAATTACCAGTTTTTGCTGACACATTAATAATACTATTATTAATTTTCATTTCTTCTTATTTTAAAAATGCAAAAATCTCATAGTTATTATATGAAATACATTTTTTTTTCCTAATTCTTCTAAGTTATTATTTTTCTCAATTTTCTTTTCAAAAAGATATTTAAAGATATCATTTTGGTGAAATTTAATTGCTGTTTCATATGAACCTTCAAATGATGCATGATTTTGTTCACATAAATGAATGATTTCTTCATTTCCGCCTGCAATTGCATATTTACCTGCATTTTCTACTTTTGCGCCATTCATAAGTAAATATTTAAAACATTTAACTGATGAAAAAAATGCTGCATAATCATTTAATGTAACATTTTCTTCATTAATATACTCACATCTTTCATAAATTGATGGTTCAATTGTTTGATTAAAATCAAAATTTGTTTGTGATGATATTTCTTGAAGTTTTTCTATTTCATCATTTCGAATTATTTTTACTAATTCATTTGGATTATGTACTTCTTTAATGTATTGGATTATGTAGTTCCCGATAATTCTTTGAAAGTTTATTTAAATTTTTTTAAAAAATAATCTTTACCAAATTGACAAACATTCGACATTTTTTTGATTTCTCATTTTTTTTTATATTGAGCGAAATAATATCAATTTATGCTTTTGGCAATAAATGAATCAATTTTCCAATTATATAATATGAATTAGGATGATTTTTAAATATGTATTTAATAAAAAACTTAATGATTTTTGTATTATTTTTTCATTTCTCCTACTGTTTGAATTGATTCTAAATAATTAATATATATTTTTTAAAAATGACATACAATGTATTGATTAATTTTTAAATCCTATAAATTTCTAGAAATTTCATTAGATTTAATCAACAAAATTTGATTTCCTTCTGGAATTAAGCTGATTTTTGAAATTAAGTAATTTTTTTAAAAAAGAAAAAGTCGACAAATTAATAATATATTTGTTTACATAAACTTATTAAAAGAACCAAATCCGAAACTTATAGCAAATATTTGGATATTTTAATTCTAGTATTTGAACATATAACAAATTTTTATTTCAAATTTTTGAAATTAATCAGTTTTGTTCTTCTATTTCCTGATTAATTTCTTCGTCCATTGTTTCCACCTTTCTCAAAAGAGAAGCGCAGCATGGACAAAACCAACTACTCTCAGGAAGCGCCCGCAATCCAACGCATTCAATATGAAACCATTGGAATGGACATGATGGATTATCACAACTAACCATATCTCCAACTTGCTGACCGCGGCAAATACAGAAGTGATCATCTGGAGTTGTATTTGCAGGAATTGGAAATGGAGTTTCGCCAATAAGTGAACCGTCCTTAAGTTTATGGGTTTCAATAAGGGACGATTCTGTAAGCCGTATTTCCTTCATGATTTCTTCTTCTGCATTGTTTAATATCTCAACAAGTGATCGAGCTGCTTCAACACGTTGTGCTGCAAAATCTAAAATAATTTGTGACTCAGCATCTAGATCTCCTGTGGATATAAATCCTTTGGTACGTTCCAAGTGTGTGGTAGGTGGTTTGATAATTGATGGATCCGATAAAGTTTTTGTGATTAACTTTTTGGCAGCTTCGCTTTTGGACTCCATTCTTGAAATGGCGCTGTACCGACGCTCAATAAGCGTATGAAGTCTTTCAAGTCCTGTTTGTTAGAATAAAAAAAAACGTCTTAGAAGCATTCGAGCAAATTGACTAACTTTGTTATAATTGGAAACAAACGGGCTTCAATGGTGGCCATCTGTATTTTGTAATTTTAAAAAAAAATTCTAAAATATTTTTTTTATGAAGTATTTCGATATATTATGATTTGCTATATTATTTTTTTGAATTCATTTTAATATTTTCATTATTTTATTAATTAATTATATTTTTTTTTTCAGATTCCCCATGCATGTATTTTCTCAAATTTCGAATATGTTTCTACGTTGGAGCGTATAATAAACGATTTCTTTATTTTGTTTGATGAGATCAATTATTTTTTATGACATGATAAGCTTCGACCTGAATTAATAGCCAAACAAGCTTGTTAGTTAATCAGGTATTTTATCAGGAAAATTCATTTATTTTAAAATTCTTGGTCGATGTTTCATTTAAAGATTTACCTTTACGATTATTAGAATATTTTAATGATGCAACCACACACAACCCAAAATCATCATTATATTGTTCATCTTTAATACCTACATTTATAAATTATAATATACATTTTTGTTCGAAACAATTTTTTTTAAAGTTTTGACATTTTTTTTAACATTCATCATCGAATAATCAATTACATTCAACTATAAAAAATATTGGTGTTAATGAATAAACCTTATCTTGTTTAATAAAAATTATAGCAAGAGGAAGTTGAACTATTCATTCATCTTCCATGTTTTTTATACATGTTCATTCATTAATTTTATTAATATTAAGTGTAATTGAAAGTGAAGAAAACACATAAAAATATTTAAATTGATTCTGCATTTTGTGTAATTATTCGATTTATAATTGTATTCAATGTAATGAAAGTTATTTTGATGTATTATTACTGAAAATTTCACAATATATTTCTTCACCACCAATAATATCAAATATGAAATCAATGATTATCCACAAAAAAATAATGAAAAATTCTGAAGAGAAATATGAAATTTGTTAACAAGACAGAAATTTCCGGCCGATGGATAGATTTTCGTGTCCGGTATTTATCAATAATTAATAAATTTACTTCCTGAAAAGAACGGGTTTTATTCTAATTTTCTTATGAATTTTATATATTTTATTCATAATTAAATAACATATGATATATTTTATTATATATATCTTTTTTTACACTATAATCAATTCTAAATAGAGATATTTATATTTATATTTTCATTTTTTTGTATTAAAAATGATCGGTACAATTAGATTTCAGTTTCTAAATCAAATAAACTACTCAAAAATATATACATCTGGTTAAGCTTTATTTATATGATGGGAGTCCCAGTCTGGGACCCAAAGTAATCACGAATTAACGTTAGATTGGAAGATCATAAAAAACAAGTCAATTTACTTAGAGCCTTTTGTGTGAAATGATTTTATATTTAGTTCAATAAAGCATAATTTTTTATCAACTATGATAAATAAATAATTAAATATTTTAATATATATAAATATATGCATATATATTATATTTTCATAAAAATATTTTTATTTTATGTCAAGTTTATAACTGCAAATTGAATACAAGGGGGGTAAAGTGACCCTTCAACGTATAATTTTAGTGAAAAAGTCAACCCTGTCTCAGAAATCAGTAAAAAATTTCCTGATTGGCTACAGGTCTCATTTTTTTAGATATCAAATAAATATACATATTTGTAGAAATGCCATAAAAAACTAATTTTCTAGAAGACAGAATTTTGATATCTATTATCATTATCGAAATAGTCGCAAAATAATTTTCTGACTTTTCAATTTTAACTAGAAAGTCAATAATTCTCTTATAAAAATTTGATTTTTAATATGCAAAATAATATATAATGAAATATATAAAACACCTATTATCATTTGCGTAAACCAATTTTATATGAAGATATATTTATTTGATTTTTGAGTGTCAAATCTTTAAATATAAGTTTTTGTCTTTTAAAGATATAAGAATATTATCTACTGTTATTATTAATTTTTGATATATATTTTTTAATAATTAAAATAATGAGAACTACGAGATAATTTTATTTGGTGTCAAACGACCATTTAGAGAATAGGACCCGTTCTTCCTGAAATTCCATTAGTTTATTCTTTATGTATTTTATATTATATTTAATAAAAATGAATTTGATTTAGTAATTAATGAAAATTTAAGTAAAATAATCGTAAATGATTCATTTTAATCATGCGGAGCTTTTTATTTGAATATTTATGATCCAAGAATTTCATTACAATCAGTAATAACAAATATAATTTATATTAAAAAACATAAATCATTAATGATAATAACAAAGATAGGTAATGTGAAAATTTTTCCTGAAACAATAATTTCGAAAAAATCATAATGAAAAGTTATAGAGTTTGTTTTTATTTTTAAATGCTATTTTTAATATTCAAAATTTTGTAAATATTAGTTCACTATTACGATTTTATTTTTCTAATTTCTTTCATTTTAATATAGGGTGTCCAACCCTAAGTGTAGCATCTCCATATGTGAGCATATTTAATTATTAATAAATATATATAAATAATATATGAATATAACATTTTATTTTTTATAAATATGAAGTTTCATAAAAAATTAGATATAATGAGATATTTGAACTTTTTTGATAGTAAATTGGAAAAAATATACGTTTAAAATTATCAAAAAGTTCAAAATGGAACTCGACCAGAAATCAATTGCGATTTTCTTACACTCACAAGGGAAAAATAAAAAATCAATATATACAGAAATGAAGTTGACTCTTCAAGATCAATGTATTTCATATTCAACAATTACAAAATATAATAGAAATTGCAAAACATCAAAAACCGTTAACAAGGAAACTCCAAATGCAAATTTCGATGAACACAGAATCATTAATGAAAAAATTTTGTATGTACTTGATGAAGAGCCATTTGCATCTGTTCGTTATATAGCTAACACTACGGGGATTCCAAAAAGTACGGTATATTATCATTTAACAAATATGCTCTTTTATGTAAGCTTGCATTTAAAGTGGGTTCCCCACAGTATCTCAGAAAAACAAAAAATTCAAAGGGTAACAATCTCAAAGACACTTATTAAGATTCTGAATTCAGCCATACATAACAATTATATATATTTCGTTACAGGAGACGAGTCTTGGTTTGAATATTCATATTATCCTTCTCAACAATAAATACCCATCGGAAGTCAGCCTCAAACACGTCCAAATAAGGTTTTAACAGATAAAAAAATTATGCTGACGGCTTTTTGGAATCCAAGCGGAATAAAGGTTATTAACTTTCTTCCAAAAGGCGAAACATTTAATTCGAAGTATTATGCAAATAATATTATTAAGGAACTTTCAAAATTAAATGGGGAATATTTAGATAATGAAGGAAGAAGATTAACCGTCCATGCCGATAATGCACATCCTCACATATCGAAGCACACAACTAATATAATAATGAATATTAAAGGTCTTAAAAGAGCACCTCATCCTCCTTATTCACCAGATATAGCACCATCAGATTTCTTCCTATTTGGCTATATCAAAAATAAAATGGAAAATCAATCATACGAATCAAGAAAGGAGGTAAAAAAATGTATAACTGATATTTTACAACAAATACCAACCGATATGTTAAAACGGGTTTTTGAAAATGGGAAAGGAGATTGGAACAATTAATACATACCAAAGGAGAGTATATCAAGTAAACATTCTAATCATTATTTTAGTTCATTTAAATTTTATTTGTATAATGAGATGCTACACTTGGGGTTGGACACCCTATATATATCGGAAGTGCAAAAAGTCCTGACCCCACCCCCCCCCCTTTTCTCGACATCCTCTCGATCAAGAAAAATGATGTATGAACTCTATGTGCGTTTTATTATTTTTCAAAATTTTGTTCACTTGTTGAAATATGAGTGATTGATTTTTTTCTCTCACTCAAAATTGCCACTTTTTTGATTTTCAAATGGAATTATATAAAATTCGAAATTCTCGCTTTTTGAAGTAATTGTGTAGAAAAATCTTATCACATTTTTGTGAGCATAGAAAATCGAAAGTACTTACGTTTTTGCAATTGAATTTCAAATAATTCTGAGAGTTTTTGGTTGCAAATGAATACATAAATTTAATTATTCATGATTGAATTCTTTTTATCCAATTTTGATCAATGCGAAACGACAATTATCACATTCTAATTTTTCTAATTTAATTTTATATGATACAAAACGGCACTTATTTCATTCAATTTTATTGATTTAATTTTACTTGGCGTAAAGCGTCACTTATCGAAAAAAATTTGAAAGCATAAACTATACAATAATTCAATGGAAACGACCGTTATGCTCTGGAAATACAATTTATCACAAATATTTTGTATTATGGGACTAAAAATAATAAGGTGTATATAATAGATTTCTATCAAACTTCAAGAGTAAATAATACTATGAATAATAATTAATTTTTTGTTGTTATGAATTTTTCATCATTTTTTTCACAAAAATTATCATCAAATTATATGAAAATCATACAATGAAATATGATATAAAATATTCTATTTATCAAATTTTGATTCATATAATAATAATATTAATCAAATTTAATGTGTTAATAATAATATATGAAAACAAAGTGAATTTAGGAAATGTTTATTTCAATATTTAAATATTACCTCTTTTATCCTTGAGAATCTTTTAATTTTATTATGTCGTCACATTTATGATGTTGAATTTTGTCTGCAAATAATCGAATAATTTCTGCATTTTTCTTTTCTGATGCTATCATAAGCGCTGTTTTATATGTTTATAAGTAATTCCAAATGTTTATATGAAATTTCATATTATTTCAAAATATTTTAAATAAAACAAAAAAATATCTTTAGCATTAATATCAATTCCTTATTGTTCAAGAAGTAATTTAACTATTTCTGTATGACCATTTTTAGATGCCCAAATAAGTGCTGTATTAAATAATTTAAATAATTTCCAAATATTATTTTGAAATCCAAAATTATGAAAATAAATATAAAATAAAACAAAAAAATCTCAAATAAAACAAATAAATATCTTTAGCATTAATATCAATTCCTTCATGTTCAAGAATTAATTTAACTATTTCTGTACAATCATTTTTTGAAGCATTTGTTAGTGCTAAAAATATTTAAAAAAAAATTTAAAAACGATGGAATATTATAATAAAAATCTAATGAAATAAGCAAACAATCTTGCTAAAATCAATGTATCTATTGTTAATTAAATAGTTATAAAGTTCTACATTTCCAGAAAACCCCGAAATTTTCAAAAAATCAATAGGAATATTATGATTACTTTCGAGAAAATATTGAGTAATATATAAATTCCCTGTTATGATTGAAGCAATGAGAATATTTTCATTTATTTTCATTCCTTCTTTAAGTAAAAATGATAAAAGTTCATAATTATCATGTAAAACACATTTTGCTCCTAATTCTTCTAAATTCTTAATTTCTTTTAACTTATTATCATAAAAATATTTAAAGATATCATTTCGATGAAATTCTATTGCTGCTTCACATGCATTATCAAATGTTGAATGATTTTGTTCACATAAATGAATGATTTCTTCATTCCCACCTGCAATTGCATATTTACCTGTGTTTATTACATTTGCTCCATTCATAAGTAAATATTTAAAACATTTAACTGAAGAAAAAAATGCTGCATAATCAATTAATGTAACATTTGGTTTGTTAATAAACGAATATCTTTCATAAAGTGATGGCTCAATTGTTTGATTAAAATTAAAATTTGTTTGTGATGATATTTCTTGAAGTTTTTCGACTTCATCATTACGAATTATTGTTGCGATTTCATTCTGATTTATTCCTTCTTTAACATATGTCTGATGAAGGTCCCAATTATTCGCTTTAAGTTTTTCAAGGTTATTGGAGAAATATTCAGAAAATTGATAACAATGGTTTAAAACGAAATGTGCTTTAAAATGTGAAAAAAATAAATTTTTCATATTTTTAGTGATCGATGAGTTAATTAAACCTATTTCAATCAACTTTTCGATAAGATAATTAGATTCTTGTGAGTTATTTTTCCGAGGGAATTGAGAAAAGATGTCAATTATTTTAACTTGATTTTTATTTACATCTCGTTCAATTAAATTCAAAAACTCAATAATTATATAGTTTGTATCAAGATATTTCAAGAATGGATTTATACAGAAACTATTTTATCGATTACAAATTATTAATCAGGTTAAATAAGTACACCATTAAGGTATCAAAAAAATTATCACATCATTCATTTTTTTCGATGAATTCATAAATTCAAGAAAATCAAGATTTTATAAAATCTATGGAATAAATAACAAATCACGATTCTATGATAAAATATCAATATTTTTATTATTTTAACAAATCAAAAATCATTTAATTTGGCTGTTGACAATGATGTAAATAAATAACGTATCTTTTCGAGGAAAAAGTAAAATTTTGATTATATTTACTGTCATTCAAATTCGCTTCTATCGTCACTTATCGTTGCTTCTATCGTTTGATATAAACCATGCAAAAGTCGATTATTGTCACTTTTTGGAATGAGAGGACAGATTTATTTCGTGATAATTATGATATTATTCTTAGATATATATTAATCATAGATGTAATAATGTATATATATTATATATTAATGATATCAAGATCGTAAGATGATCGCTATATACGATGGGTGGAAATCGCAAGTCGAGTTTAATATTTAGTATTAAATGTATTAGAGTACTTAATAATATCGTTGCAAATTATCGAATGCAAGTTATACGTCCCTTATGGATGTCTGAAGAGCAATAGCAAATAGTTAACACTAGAAAAATGGGTGCAAGCCATGATTATATAATTTCACAATATCAGCTGAGCAACAGATAAGCCCTATGCAGATGTTTAACATAATCAGCTCTTGGACTCCCTTGGTGCCGAAATTATGCAGGAGGAAGTGACTCATATTAATGCTTTGAAGAACAAAGCATTTTAATTCAAGATATTATGGATGGAATCGCAAATTTAAATTGTTTGTCGAACTCAAGAGGCTTTTCTAAGATCACACCTATTTTAGTATCCCGAACAAGTTGTTTCAGATTTAATATGAGAATCTGAAGAAGATTTCTCTGAAGATTGGATCAACAGTAAATATTTTGAAAACATTGAAACATTAAACGAAGCCCAATTAATGTATAATAGAGTAGTACATCCAATTGTGGCACTTTCACCTCTAGAAGTAAGTCTTGCTATTTTGGGGCAAAGAAGTTGAATTCTTACGCCTTTGGCTCGGTATTTTTCATAAAATATTCTCTTTCGAAAATCTTTGATAATTTCGATATATGAGATTTTATTTTATCGAAATTCGAAATAACATATTTGAAATTTCTACTTTTTCATATGCCTAATGAAATTAGTTATCATATAATCGAATGAGTCTTTGGCTATATAACAGCTAGTAATTTCCTCCAAAGAATATGGTATCAATTAATTTAGAGAAAAACAAAAACTTCTTTTCTGTGTAATATAATGCTTCTTTTTTTTGACTTTAATCTCACTTTTACAAGTTATAAATAATATTATAGAATTTTTAGATTATTTAGATAGCTTAATTCGCGATGTGTGTGTGTGTGTGTGTGTGTGTGTGTGTGTGTGTGTGTGTGTGTGTGTGTGTGCGCGTGGTAAAATGCTTAAATTTGATTAAACTAACAAAATCATTTTAGTATTTAATGAACAGTCATTTCTATCCATAAAATATATTGAATCAAAAATAGAAGTGGATCAATTACACAACCGCAGACCAAACCTCTATATTCTCTCAATCGATTTTTAAAGGGTTCTAAAGCTTGATCAAAAACGATACGTCACCTAATTGAATGGATACCGTTTATAATTAATTATTCCATGGAATCTGGGTTTAAGATGAGTCAATCTATGATTCAGAGGCGCCTAGAAGTGATACAGCTCATCTCACAGGGAAAAAATAACTCTGAGATCGAGAGAGAAACAGGTCATTGCAGAAAACTTGTTCGAATGGTTCGCAATGATTTATTGAATAATTCTGTTTTTCACCAAAATTCTTATATTGGAAGACCTTCCATCATTAACTCGGAATTAACAAATAAGGTCAACAATATGACTATTAATAACAGGAGAATGGGAACCCGAACAATAGCTGATCTGTTATCAGAAGAAAATAAAATTAGTTATGGCACAGTGTACAAAGTAAGAAATAGCCTTGGGTGTAATTATTCGCCTCCAAAGGAAACATTCTTGCTTACCAATGATCAAAAACAAAAGCGAATCAGTTTTTCTCAATATCACATTCAACAAAATACAAACTGGAAAAATGTTTTATTTGTTGATGAATCCTGTTATTACTTAGACAACAACCATCGCTGGTTGTGGAGAAGAAGAGGCGAAATCTGTTCGGATGTTTTTCGGAAAAAAACTAAGTTCACCCCAAAGGTTATGATCTTTGGTGGAATAAGTTAAAATTATAAAACACCACTTATTGCAATCAGAGGGAACATTGATTCTGAAGTATACATTCACGAATGCATCGTACGTTCTGACTTGATACGAGGAATCAATAACGTTTATGGTGAAGGATGCTGGACCCTACTCCAAGATGGAGCAAGTTCACACACAAGCAAAAAAACTATGGAATATTTGAAAAGTCGATGCAATGTTCTTGAGAACTGGCCAGCAAATTCTCCTGACTTGAATGTCATAGAGAACTTGTACTCAATACATAAGAAAAGAGTGGAAGAGTTACAGCCCCAATCTATTGATGAATTGATTAATGTAATATTCGAGGTTTGGAATTCAATTGATGAAAACTTGATTAAGAACCTTGTCGATTCGATGCCAAATAGGCTGAACGAAATAATTAAGCGCCAAGGAGAGCCCAACGGATACTAAGAGTCTGCAATTCATATATTCATATATGTGACATGATCGTAAGTAAACATCTCAAATAAGTGTGGATAAAAGAAGTACCACTTCCTATTCAATATTTGTATGATTTGATTTGAAATGGTGGGTTATCGTTTTTGATCATACTTTAAATTCAGAACGATAGAAAACGATCCCACTTTTATAAAGAAATTATCATACTTCCAATTCGATCGACAATAAATGACACATATTTTATATGAAAATAATAAATGAAAAACGGTTTGGCAAAATACAGTCCGATTAAAATACATTAAAAAAGTAATGCGTGTCACAATAATTCATTGAATACTATATGGACGTGTAAACTATTCATTGATTTTACACTAATCACAGCGAGTGTGTTAATGAGATATGGTTCTTCACATAATGTGAGAAGAAATTTTGATCAATAAAAAAATTTATTAAATTCCATATCATAATTCTAATATTAGAATTCGGATGCTTCTTAAAGTACTAATGAATATTTACTGTGTAATATTTATTGTAATTTATTTGAAATTAATGAAACAGCACCTCATTGTGCAATACGACAAGGTCATTATGCAATTGCAAATATCCTTTTTATACAAAACGGAATTGATATAAATGCTAGAGATATTCATTCGTTTTTTACAAAAAACATTTTAGTAATTATTCCTAAAATATTATAAGCAGCACTGTGGGCATCTTTAAGTGGCCATGCATAAATAGTTAAATTACTTATGGAACAAAAATAATATGATATTAATACTAAAAATATTTATTTGTTTTATTATGTATTTATTTTAATCATTTTATAACAGCAACAAGATTTATGCTATACAATGGGTGATCTCTCGCTGGAGGCTTGTTTGGTATCTTCCAAAATAAAATGCTTAATAGATTCGCGATACACGTGGAAAAACAATTGCTCAAGTTGTACTATAATATAGGAAACACAGAGAACTTTAGCATTTGGTACTTCAAAATCACTGAGAACAAATGAACGAAATTGTTAAATTAGATAAAATACATATGGAAATTTGGAATTGAAGTGATTTTAGAATTATGCTCAACCATGTTGAGGAGATATCTAAGCCATGTTTTTTGCGAACATTTGATCTTCGAGTTGATTTTAATTTGTTAACAATATATGCTTTATTTCCATTTCTTATTGAAAATGAAGATTTGATGTTTGTAGAAGAGGAATCTGATTTAAAATTTTCGTTTGTACTTTATTCACGAAGTACATTTACTATTTCTGTGTAACCTTTTTGGTGTGCAATTTGAGTTGCAGTAAAATATTGTTAAAACATATTCCAAACTATTAAAACATATTTCAAATTATTAAAACATATTCTAAATTATTCAAATGAATAGTTTTTGCATTAAAATCAATTCCTTTATCTAAAAGTAATTTTACTATTTCTATATTATTATTTTTAACTGCTATATGAAGTGCTGTTTCAAATTATTAAAACATATTTCAAATTATTAAAACATATTTCAAATTATTAAAACATATTCTAAATTATTAAAACATATTCTAAATTATTAAAACATATTTTAAATTATTCAAATGAATAGTTTTTGCATTAAAATCAATTCCTTTATCTAAAAGTAATTTTACTATTTCTATATTATTATTTTTAACTGCTATATGAAGTGCTGTTTCAAATTATTAATACATATTTCAAATTATTAAAAAAATATATAAAATTATTAAATCATATTTTAAATTATTCAAATGAATAGTTTTTGCATTAAAATCAATTCCTTCTTTATCTAAAAGTAATTTTACTATTTCTATATTATTATTTTTAACTGCTATATGAAGTGCTGTTTCAAATTATTAAAACATATTTCAAATTATTAAAACATATTTCAAATTATTAAAACATATTCTAAATTATTAAAACATATTTCAAATTATTAAAACATATTCTAAATTATTAAAACATATTCTAAATTATTAAAACATATTTTAAATTATTCAAATGAATAGTTTTTGCATTAAAATCAATTCCTTTATCTAAAAGTAATTTTACTATTTCTATATTATTATTTTTAACTGCTATATGAAGTGCTGTTTCAAATTATTAATACATATTTCAAATTATTAAAAAATATATAAAATTATTAAAACATATTTTAAATTATTCAAATGAATAGTTTTTGCATTAAAATCAATTCCTTCTTTATCTAAAAGTAATTTTACTATTTCTATATTATTATTTTTAACTGCTATATGAAGTGCTGTTTCAAATTATTAATACATATTTCAAATTATTAAAAAATATATAAAATTATTAAAACATATATAAAATTATTAAAACATATATAAAATTATTAAAACATATTCTAAATTATTAAAAAATATATAAAATTATTAAAAAATATATAAAATTATTAAAACATATTTCAAATTATTAAAAAATATATAAAATTATTAAAACATATTTCAAATTATTAAAAAATATATAAAATTATTAAAACATATTTCAAATTATTAAAAAATATATAAAATTATTAAAACATATTCTAAATTATTAAAACATATTCTAAATTATTAAAGCATATTTCAAATTATTAAAGCATATATAAAATTATTAAAACATATTCTAAATTATTAAAACATATTTCAAATTATTAAAACATATTTCAAATTATTAAAACATATTTCAAATTATTAAAACATATTTCAAATTATTAAAACATATTTCAAATTATTAAAAAATATATAAAATTATTAAAAAATATATAAAATTATTAAAACATATTTCAAATTATTAAAACATATTTCAAATTATTAAAACATATTCTAAATTATTAAAACATATTCTAAATTATTAAAGCATATATAAAATTATTAAAACATATTCTAAATTATTAAAACATATTCTAAATTATTAAAACATATTCTAAATTATTAAAACATATTCTAAATTATTAAAACATATTTCAAATTATTAAAACATATTCTAAATTATTAATACATATTTCAAATTATTAAAAAATATATAAAATTATTAAAACATATTCTAAATTATTCAAATGAATAGTTTTTGCATTAATATTAATTCCTTTATCTAAAAGTAATTTTACTATTTCTATATTATTATTTCTAACTGCTATATGAAGTGTTGTTTCAAATTATTAAAACATATTTCAAATTATTAAAACATATTCTAAATTATTAAAACATATTTCAAATTATTAAAACATATTCTAAATTATTAAAACATATTCTAAATTATTAAAACATATTCTAAATTATTCAAATGAATAGTTTTTGCATTAATATTAATTCCTTTATCTAAAAGTAATTTTACTATTTCTATATTATTATTTCTAACTGCTATATGAAGTGCTGTTTCAAATTATTAAAACATATTTCAAATTATTAAAACATATTCTAAATTATTAAAAAATATATAAAATTATTAAAACATATTTCAAATTATTAAAACATATTTCAAATTATTAAAACATATTCTAAATTATTAATACATATTTCAAATTATTAAAAAATATATAAAATTATTAAAACATATTCTAAATTATTCAAATGAATAGTTTTTGCATTAATATTAATTCCTTTATCTAAAAGTAATTTTACTATTTCTATATTATTATTTCTAACTGCTATATGAAGTGCTGTTTCAAATTATTAAAACATATTTCAAATTATTAAAACATATTTCAAATTATTAAAACATATTCCAAATTATTCAAATGAATATTTTTTGCATTAACATCAATTCCTTTTTGTTGAAGAAGTATTTTAACAATTTCTGTATGACCTTTTTCAGATGCTAAAATAAGTGCTGTATTAAATTTTATAATAAAAATTTAAATCAAATTTTAAAATATCAAATCGTTTTAATAAAATTTCAATAAAATTTTCAAACACTTCTCTTTAAATTAATATATTTGTGTTTAATAAGGTAGTCAAAAAATTCTTCCTTGATAGAAATCTCTGAAATCTCTAAAAAATTTAATGAAATTTCATTATTTCCGAGGAAATCTAAAAAAATAAAAATATTTCCTGTTCTAATAGAATTGATGATATGATTCTTATTGATATTCATTCCTTCTTCTTTTAAAAATGAAAGAAGATCAAAATTATCATGTAAAATACATTCTTTTCCTAATTCTTCTAAATTATTATCAGGATTAATTTTATTTTCATAAAGGTATTTAAAGATATCATTTCGATGAAACATAATTGCTGTTTCATATGCGCTATCAAATGATGAATGATTTTGCTCACATAAATGAATGATTTCTTCATTCCCACCTGCAATTGCATATTTACCTGTGTTTATTACATTTGCTCCATTCATAAGTAAATATTTAAAACATTTAACTGAAGAAAAAAATGCTGCATAATCAATTAATGTAACATTTGGTTTGTTAATAAACGAATATCTTTCATAAAGTGATGGCTCAATTGTTTGATTAAAATTAAAATTTGTTTGTGATGATATTTCTTGAAGTTTTTCGACTTCATCATTACGAATTATTGTTGCGATTTTATTTGGATTGTGCCCGTTCTTAACATATTTCTTATGAAGTTCAAAATTTTCAGAAAGATCTTTGAAATTATTTTTATTTTTGAATTTAATCCTTTGAGATTGCAGTTTTATGAATTCTTCTTCTGAAACATAATGTATATAAAAAGGATTATTTTTATTTTGAATAATTTTTGGTTCTATTAATTTACTTTCAATCATTTTTTCAAGAAGATAATTTGATTCTTCGTTATTAATTGTTAATAAAAATTGAGTAACAACATTAATTAAGGTATTGTTCGATTTTATTTCTGCTTTCTGTAAATACTTGATGCATAATTTTTCAAATCCTTTGAAAACAAAATATGAATAAATAATTCTGCTAATAATGTGAAGGAATGAAATTGGAAATTCTTGAGAAAAGTATTGAAAAGAAGATTCGACTGATTGATCAATATTTTCCTCATTTAAATCGAAAATAATTCTCTCAACAGCTTGCAATATTTGAAGGTTTTCGTTGGATTTGAGAATTGCTTTACTTTGGTTTCCCCCCATTTGGAATAAATTAAATAAATTTTCACAAAATTGAATACCAATTCGAATCCGAAACGATGAAAATTTATGTCACTCGTATTTTGAATGAAAATAAAATAAGCCAATCCAATTTTCCAATTTTATCGTTTGATTTATGTCTATCATCACAACCTAAATAATGCTGTATTCAACTCTTCGCTGAAACCTTAATAAAATTACTTACGGTTTTCTGGAAAATTTTTGTTACATCTAACCGATAAAATTCTATTGTTTACGAGATTGAAACGACATTGACAGCAACCGTTATTAACTTTACGACAAGCTATCGGGTAGCATTTTTCGAATAAACAATTGAAAAAATTATCGTATACTTCATTTTTGGTGTCTCAAAAGGTGAAACGTTGTTGACTTCACTTATATAATTGACATGAGAGCATCAATCGACGATTTCAATGCAGTTCAAGAAGCAGCTCAAAAGTTTGCAGATGCAGTTGGTAGTGGTAAACCAGAAATATGCCAACCAGTCTTCCTTGATAACGCAGTTATGTTTGGTTTCCTCGATGGAAAACTCGAACAAGGATCTATCCAAAACTTATACAACAATATTAATGAAGTAGGTGCACCTGAAGGTTACAGATCACGCGTTGATGTTGTTTTTATTGATGGAACTGTTGCACTTGCACGCGTTCTTGAAGATAATTGGGCAGGTCATGATTTCTCCGATTATTTAATGCTTGTTAAAATGAACAATGAATGGAGAATAGTTGCAAAGGTTTATAACCAAGTTCCTAAGTAAAAAAAATCAAATATTTTCAAAAAAAAATATTATTGAATTTTAAAACAGATATCATTGCATAACTTTTACTCAGTTAATACTAAGTTTGCTTATAAATTTGATTTCATTATTTTTCAAAATAATTTTTTATAAATTTCAATATTTAATATTTACATATTCGATAAACACTGTTATAAAATTGGCTTCGTTGGTTGATGTCCGCGTTTCTTTTTTCGTATTATTGTGAAATTTTCAAAATTTAATTTTTTTCAGAAAAATTATTGCTGCCTGTCTAGAACTTGTTTCGGGTAGAGGCATTGATATGCTTATTAATCATTAGTGATAGTTTTCCTGAAAAGAGATAACAGATCAAATTTTGACAATTTGCAAGAAATTGATTTTTTTGTAAACTACAGAATTCAAATTTTTGGAGAAAGGGTTTGTTGAATGCAACCCTCCAGCTCTGTTGAAGAATTAGGCAAAAGATACCCAAATTTTGTTGTTCAATTAGATGATTTTTATATTGGAGAAACAATAGGTTCTGGTGGTTTTAGTATTGTTCGTCTTGGTATGCAATATTCAACAGGTACCCTTTGTGCTATGAAAGAATTAAAATGTGAAGACTTAAATGGTAATAGAATTATTCCGTATGAAAAAGAAATATCAATCTTATCCCGATGTTCTGATTTATTCATATTAAAATTTATTGGGTTTACAATCAAATATCCCTTTGTAATTATTACTGAATATATTCCAGGTGGTTCTCTTCATAGTGCTTTACGACTCGCCAATGATTTTGCAATAAATTTAACAGGAACCCAAAAAACAATAATTTCTCTTGGTGTTGCCAAAGGTTTTATGGTTTTACACAAGAGTGGCGTTATTCACCATGATCTCAAATCTGCTAATATTCTACTTGATTCAGAAATGTTACCTATTATTTGCGATTTTGGAATTTCTATAGATAAGCATTTCAGTTCAAAAAAGCGTCATGAAATGATTGGGACACCAAATTGGCTTGCTCCAGAGGTTTTTGAGCACAAAGATTACGATTTCAAAATTGATGTATATGCATATGGAATGCTACTTTGGGAGATACTTACCGGTAGTGTACCATTCAAGGGAAAGACAAACGAAGAAATTGAGCATGCTGTTGCACAAAAAGGACAAAGGCCATCAATTCCTATTATGACACCGACACCACTAAAGAACTTAATCAACAACTGCTGGGTGCAAGATCCAAAGGCACGTCCAACATTTAAGGAGATATATCAAATGTTTGCTGAACATCAAGTGAAATTTCCTGATACAGATGATAAAGCGATTAACAGAGTTATTGGGTACATTAAGAAAGTCGAGATGTTACAGAACAAAAACAGAAAGAAAATTGTAAATAATTAGTTTTCCCTTCGGATTTTGATTTTTTAGTTCACATTTCGCTATCGTTTAAATATTTTTTAACTGAATTTGTCGGCAGAAAATATTACGTTAGATGGCAACTCTTTTAGAAAAGAAACTCCAAGAACAAAAAAAATTTGAAGAAGAAGAGGAATTTGATGATGACCTTATACCGATCGATGCTATAACACTTGTGTCAAATGATGGTTATGAATTTGTAGTCGATAAGAAAACAGCATTAATAAGTCAAACAATTCGTAATATTTTATACGGAGGTGGAAACTTCCAAGAAGCACAAACTAAAGTAATTTACCTTCCAAAAATTAGAGCTATTATTCTTGAAAGAATTATCGAATACTGGCATTACAAAACTCAATATTCTGATCATTTAGATTTGATCCCACCATTTGATGTTGACCCAAAAATGGCTGTAGAGCTTCTTCAAGCAGCAGATTACTTACAGACTTAAATATATGTAAAATATTTTTTATTTTGTTATTTAATGACAACAATCGCAATCAAATGGACACAATGGAGTTGTTCCTGCCTTTGGGTTGTTCATACCAAGCTCTTCCTCAGTATAAATTGGAAGACCATCTGATGTATACTTCCTTTTCTTTGGCTGACCAAGCTTCTCTGCATTTAAAGCCTGCTGTTTAGCTTTTTCTTTTTTGTTTTTTTTAATATTACTAAAAATTTCATCAAGTTCATTTTCTGTAAAATCTTCTTTTTTGTTTGGTTCAACTGGGTTTTCTTTTGCCTCTCTTTCTGCCTTTATTGCCCTTATTTTACGAAGTGCAAAAGATGTTGAAATTTTTGCTTTCTTTTGTGTTGTTTTTACTTTGTTCATTAGATTTTAACGGACCATTAAAAACGTCACTTTTTTACGATTTCGAACAAAGAAAAATGATACAATTAAATTTTACTTCCAAAAAAATAAGATGTACATGAATTTTGTTGTGTGTCTCTATTAAAAATGTGCAAAAAAATTGGCTCATGAAATAAACATTGAGAATATTGATAATGCTATTCCCATTATAAAATGTGGAATTGCATATATGATTTTAAGCTCCTGAGGGATCATGTCTGTTGACAATTCTATGGAAATTAGTCTGAAGTTAGAATCAAAAAATACCCTTGAAAAACTGTAGGTGGTAAAAAAACAGATGCCTTAGCCACATATAAAGTTATTGACTTACCAATTATTGTATCTAATATTCTTCCAATAATTCCAAAAGGAATAAAATAAATTAATGAGTATGATAATATCGAAATTATCTGCGCAACAGAAAGATGTACTAGATTAAAAATTAATATGAAATAGAGACATGCCACTACTAAAATTAAAGTAATAACATATAATGCATATCCTTTTGGAACTGCTTGATCAGTCTTGAAGCCCAACATCAAAAGAGATACCAAATAATTTATGATTATTGGTCCAAACATCTCTGTTTCTCTGATTGTTTGATTATGAGCCAAAAATTTAATTGATTGAATAAGTTTATTTTTCATTATCATAACTTCTTCAAGCTTTTGTTAAAAAATAAACATACTAAAATATTTTTCATGTGTTTTTCACTGATTTCTTTGTTATTTTCCCCCATTTAAAGAGTAAAAAAATTGCTTCTTCTGAAAGGGTAAATTTACCCTTTGGTTTTTTGTATACTTTACAATATTAATTAATTAATTCCAATAAATGAAACGTTCCGGGCCAGCAGCTTACGCGTGGGAAAAAAATGAACAGATTCAACTTCAACACGAAGGCACTGGAACTCCTGATACTTCAAAACATGTATGGAGAACAAATCAATGTCAAGATTCGTTATCATCAATAATATTACTTCCAGGTTTATTAACATATCAATCCATGGGTTTGGGAGAGCCGGAAGCTCTTCTTAGGCTTCAGTTGCTCGAAAAAATGGTTCAGCCATGTGGGCCGGAACCAGAATCAGCCATTGAAAGGATGACAAAAATTGTAAAAGAAAAGATAGAGAGAGGAGAACTTCCTAATTATAGTTGATTCTTCGATATTAAAATATATGTAAATCATCATAATATGTATTTTCTATAATTATTGTTAAACTGGCATTATCTGTCATGCAAACTTTTATGAAAGCATTGCAGATTCGCGAATATCTAATTGAAAAAGCAGATTTCAAGATTTAATCTTATTAACAATTATTGAATTTTGAAATATTTCTTAGTGAAATGGAATCTAAGCTGATTCCATTTTCCCAATTTTTAAGACATAGCTTAATTTTTGCTGAAGAAAGTCTGAAGATTTAATGCAACCAAACTGTGTCAATTTATTGCTGTCATCATAATTATGGAATCACAAAAGAATAATTTGAAACCAGAAAATTTTGTAGAACTCAATGCAAAAATTGATTATGAATCCAAAAAAATCCGTGATGTTCTCATTCAGATGCAATCATTGAAAGAATTGCCAACTGAAGAAAGACAAAAAAAGTTGCAGCAAATTATCACCACTCTTCATGCGGATAAAACTAACAGAAAAATTGATGATTTTTTAAATCTAATTGATGATTCTTTGGATGAATTTATTGGAGATCCAAGAAAATTCGTTTACTGTATCACCAAAATTCTAGAAAGCATTAAAACAGATCCCGACAAAACGCACAACATAATCACACGGTTTCTTCAAGAAAAAAAAATCGAACATCTATCATCAACAGATCATTTTGATTGTTCATTAGTTGACATTCTTCTCACCCAACTAATAAGTTTGTATGGTGGCGATGCTAAAATGACAAAGGAAATGTGCGATTCGATTGACACTGCGTTGTTTTCATCTTCCGAAGAAAATCATTATCTGCGTCAGCTTATTTCACAGTTTTTGCTACTTTCTGTTGGGGAAAAGCTAACGACTGTAAAGCATCGAATGTATGCTCTTTCTGTTGCTCCTCTTTCCAAAGTTTCTATGCTCGCAAATGCGATGGTTGAAATTTATGAAAAATACGAAACCAGGATTTTGGATATGTACGCATCTTGTGAAGAAGAATGCTCACCAAAAGAAACAAACGAAAGTAATATTTAAATTTTTGTATAAAGAATTGTTTATGCAGAAATCTTTGAACGACATTCAACGTTCTCTGCAAGCTTGATGCGACCGCCTGTTGGGTATGCAAGGGTTGTGTTGCATTCCTCACAATAGACTGGGATGTGGGAGTGTGAAAATGCTGTTGTGACATTCATGCATGATGGGCAACGAAGAGAGACAAATTCTGAACGTGGGTTTGGAATAAGGGTCTTCTTCTTGCATGTGTGCTTTTCCTTTTCGATTGATGGATGAAGGATATCACAGTCGAGAGTACTCATTTGAAAAAAGGAAGACCACGAATTAGCGGTTCCTGTGAAATTTTGAGGTTTTGACAATTTCTGATAATAAACGGTCGTTTTAAAAACAAGTTTTGCAATCCTTTCTAATATTTTCAAATTACTACAACTTTGAATAACAATTTATTATAATAAATTGCATTAATGCTTTAATTGTGAAAGCAAAATAAAACCAATAGGAAAAATTTATTTTTTATTTTTTAATGATATGTATCTTTTTTAAAATATTGCTAATATCTAAAAAAATTTATTAAAATCTTGAACACTTACTGATAAATTTAAATACAAACTCATAATAATTTATCAAAGTTGTACCCAAATTTAATTTTTATTTAAATAGGATCACCTATGATCTTAGCATATCATGTAGCACGTTGAATTCTCTTTGGGCATTTATTATAAAATGTGTGAAATTGGTGAATGAAGACTTTTATGTTTAATCACATATTTTTTGACCGTTAATTTTAATGCCACTGAAGTTCCTCCAAACAACAATTCAAAAATCACAGAAAATACTCCAATGCATCTCTCTTGAATCCGAGAAAAGTGAAGAATGTAACATTCTATTAATTTTCCGCAATTATGCTCAATTATTATCAGTAGATAATTCTCATCAATCAGTTAATGTATCTACCAATGCCACGTATCCACTTCTTAATCCTATTGTTTGGTGTTGTATTATCGGGGAACGAATTGCAGCTGTTACATCTGATGCAATCCTTTTAATGCTTGATAAGACACCACCTTTTCCACAAGTCTCACGTCACGTTCTTACCACAGATTTATCACCATCCACTATACCCACAGCTTTTTTTGCTGTCTCTCGTTATGGTGAATACATTGTATTTTCAGGCTTTACAGAGAAAGTTATAATTGTTCAATTTGATTCGGAAGATAATCCAAGTGGCCTAAAGTTATTAAAGCTCCCTAATGTTTTAATCCATGGGGTTGTTGCCACACAAAATCCACGAGATTTTGTTTTTCTTATCTCCACACCACAGAACGCCAAATATTTAATTAGTTTTGATGTTGAAATCGGACAAGAGACAAGGCGCATTTTATTAGCTGACAACTATACTACAATCTGTTCAGTCTTTAATGATGAAGGCTATAGTAAGATTGCCATTTTTTCAGCTACATCAATGTTAATTACATGGGCTGATCCAAACGAAGAAGGTGATCAACCCATCGAACAAAGTATTATCTCGTTACCGACTTCAGTCCATTCATATTTCACCACGATTGCAGGCGAATTAATTATCCAATTAGTTGATGGCGAATGTTATGCCATTTCAGAGGATTATCGAAAAGTGGTCTCGAAAGGTTCATTACCATTAATCTCATCATTTTGTTGTTTACCTAATAATTTACTTTTATGTGTGTCTGAAACAAGTGATAGTTTTTTCTTACCGATCAATTTTTCATCTGTTCCAATGTTAGCGAGTGAAGCGACTGTTGGTTTTTATTTATTGCCACGTACATCTATACCATTAACGCCACGAATTACGTCAGCAATTTTATATGATGGCTCGATGATAGTTGCATCTGGTGGCAATGAGAAACGATATATTGTTTCTAAATATAAAAATAGTGTATCTTATAGTTATAACGTTGATCAAAAAGCTACAGAATCATTAAATAATAATGGGTTTGATATCAATGAAGAAATCTCATTATTTTATATCGATGGAATTTCATTAATTGTTTCATCAGCAACGAAAAACATTACGAAATGTTTATATGATAATGATAATATAAAAATATTAACAAATGTTAAAACATTAGCATTTGGACAATTTATTAATGGTGACATTGTCCAAATATATAATGAAGGGATTATAACAATAAAGAATGAGAACATATGGAAATCTCCATCAATCATTCGAACAGCTTCAATTAATGAGAATTATTGTATTATATCATTAGAAGATAACAACGTCATCTTATTTGATATTGGGTTAAATATAATTCGAACAAAACAAATATATGATGTACATGGATTAACATTTTGTGATAACAATTATATAGCTATAGCATCATGTCCAATTGAAGGAGGTAATCCTACAATTACATTATATACAATAGATTTAGAACCTACTGATTATGTTGGGCAATTAACATCACGAGCGAAATCAATTGTGTTTCAGAAAGAAGTTATGGAAATTTATGTGTCAACTGAACAAGGATCAGTCATTAAGTGGACACTTGGTAATGATTTCTCTAATTCATGCGCGAATATATTCGTCGATGATATCCCATCTGAGTTATATGCTTTAAATGATTATGTCATGATAGTTTCCAACAAAATTTACTTGTTTAATGGTATGTCAATATTATCATTTGATTTAATGAAGCCAAAAGCAATTTGTTTGACAAATAAAGAAAATGACTTCTTTATGATCGATAATAAGAATGTTATTTCATTCATACAAATACCAGATTCAAATGTTGAATTATCATCGAAATGCGTTTTAACAAAATATTTACCAAGAAAAGTTGTAACTACTGATTCATTTATTATAGCCATAATTAGAAGTATGAAAAATAATGAATTAACTTCAAAACTATTGGTGATGAATGATAATGATACAAATAATTCATTAAATAAATTCTCAATAAAAATACCTAATGGTATGGCTGCAATTTCAATATTAACAATTGTCGAAGATTTGGTTTTGGTTGGTTTAGTTACTCAAAATAATACAGGATTAGTGAAGTTCTTAGACGTAAAACAAATCGATTTGCCAATCGCTGAAATATATTTAAATATGCCACCATACGCACTTCAAAAAGTTACAAATGAATTGATCCTCATCGGAGCAGGTCAATTTTTGTATACGCTAAGAAAAATTGAAAACGATCGTTGGTGCCTCTCTGAAAAGTTCCTGGCAATTGCACCCACCCAAATCGCCTTCATTGAAATTTCTGATAAGTTCGTTTGGATTGGGGATAGGACTCAATCAATCATGTGCTTCGGCTATACTATGAATGATGAACAATTTCGAATAATTAGGCCTTGCGCAATTGATCCTGAACCAAGACAATTAACAGCAATGTGTTTATTAAACGATGAACTGGTGGCGGTTGGCGATAAATTCGGTCAAATTTCTATACTCAGAATTCCTGACGAATTGAAAACGCCTGAATTTCAATGGAGGTTTTCGGTGCCCCCCAACAGGGGAGTGGAATTCCCTCAACATGTTTCCCAACTTGAAAAAATCGCTTCTTGCTCTGTGTCAGAAGCGATAACTTCTTTCATGAAATCACCAAATGAAAACGTTTTGTTTTATACAACGTTGTTGGGGCAAATTGGTGCAATATTATTGGTTGAAAACGAAGATGATTTCGCTTTGTTGGAAAAAACAGAGTTAATAACTAGACAGATGTGTTGCGTAGAGTTTGGATTGACAGTACCAAGGAAATTTGAACTTGAAAAGTTTTGCTTCGTAAGTAGCGACTTCTTGGATGCAATTGGCTGCTTGCAAAGAAATTCAATAGCTCAAATAGAGTCGTTTGTGGAACATCATTGGCAAAATGTGCTCGGATTACTTTGTCGAATTAGACAAAAGGCAAAATTTTAATTTAGAATATGTTTATAAAGTATAAAGTTTTATTTGTTTTTTAAACTATCTAAGATCAAATTAGAAGCAGAAAGAAAAAGAAAAATTTTTTTGAATTAAAATATTTTTGTCAGTTTTTTGACTTTCAATTATTTTGTGTCTTCTGAAGATGTTCTTTTGTTTTCTCTTTTTTGGAAATGCCATTAATTTCCAAAGAATGATTTCATTAATAAAATTTAAAAATGCATCAATTGAATTTCATAAAACTTATTCTTTTATTTATCAAAAATCACCATTGATTCTTTCACTTCCAAAATTTTCAATTTCAACACTAAAACTTAAAAATCTCAATATTAAAGATTCAAGTGTCCCTTTACTATACGGCGAAAAATTAAATCTTCAATTACTTTCATCAAATTTCCAACATTTTCAATCAAGTGTTATTGTTAACAAAGAATTTTCTAAAAAAATAATAATTGACGATGCAAAAGTTGAGATTGAAAACTGTACATTTTTCGATATTTCTTCAAAATCACCAGGCGGAGCAATATTTGCTCATAATTCAACATTTGTCATTACAAAATCAGCATTTGAAAACTGTAACTCACATAATGCTGGAAGCATTGCATCATATTTTTCTCAATTCTTTATTTATCAATCAAATTTCACAGGTAATGCTGCCGAATATGCTGGAGCAATCCAAGCCCAAAACTCTGAAATGATCATCCAGAAATGTATATTTGCATTTAACTGGGTCATAGACCAAACTTCTGCCATATGTTCGATAAATTCTACTTTAAATATACACGAAAGTGCTTTTATTGGAAACAGAGCAGAAAACGGTAAATGCATCGAAACGTTTGACAGTGATGTTAAGATTCGAAATACAGAATTCATTAACAATAATTGTGATCAAATTGATAACGAAACAGGATTAATTACCATCACAAGTGAATCTCAACCTGCAGCCATAATTTCGTCTAAATTCCCTAGCAATAGGGATGATAACCAAGTAATAGTCCCCGCTTTAGTATTTTTCGGAAGTTTAAACGCATCAGTAAAAATTTGCACTTTTGAGGAAGACGTTAACAAAGCGGTTGTAAAAGTGCCGTCCGAATTTGGTACTCCAAATGTGATCACTACAAATTGCAAGAAAAGCATGGATATAAGCACTAGATATCAAGAAATTCTTGATGAGATCTTACCACTGTTTGAAACATTCAAGCTAACGCCAAATGATTTCGAATCATCTGGTTTCTTGTTTCTGATTATTTTTGCATTTATTATTCTCCTTATTTTAGTTATGATATTTTTCACATGTGTTTGTACTAAAATTATTTAAAATGAAAAATGAAATAATATTATGTTAACGGTCGCATTATACTTTTTCGGGATTTTGCGGAGTGATTATGTGTTAAAAATGCAAATTTTTAGGAAATGTTATTAATAAAATATGTTTATTTTGAAAAATAATTAATAAAAAAATGGTTTTATGAATTAAAAATATATTTGTTAATCATGCAAAAGCTTGGCTCCGAGTCCGCCTTTTCTTTCGTGTTGAGACTGGAGTATCGCGAGTGTAATTTGGTGGAAGTGTGGGAGTTCCCATTCCATCTTCAATTGAAAATGCATAAGCACTACCTGGAGATAGCATTTCCTTAAGAGTGGGTTCTTTATAGTATACATTTTTAGTGGATTTTCTTCTGGTTCTCCTTGAAGCAATGCTATCGAATGCTTGTGTTTCTTGAATTGATGGTGTTGTAGGAGTGTCCATAATGTCAGTAATGTCTGGAGAATCAAATGGGGCAGGGGTGTCTTGAACTTGCTTTCGTGTCTTGGAAACTTTTTTAATTTTTGGTGGCGGAACATATTCTTCCTCTTTTTGGAATAATTCCTTTCGATAATTAATAAGAATTGTCCAAATGTTCTCAATTATTTCGTTAGCAATTTCCTCATTTTGGATATTCGTTTGGATATTCCGAATTTCTTCAATTTTTTGTTGAAATAAAGCTGCCTTCTTTCTAGTATTATCAAGTTTCTTCTTTAATTCAGCCATTTGTAAAGATGACTCAGCTCTAACCCTGTAATGTTGATTTTGAAGTTTCATTATTTGTTCTTTAAGATGGGCAATTTGTTGATCCTGTTTTTCAATAATTGCTTCCTTTTGCTCATTCGGAGATCTGTTTTCGTCGTTGCGCATTGTTCGCTTCATTTGATTATGAAAGATCTTTATGCATCAAAATAAAAAACCACATCATGATAAAAAAGTGCGCGTTCAAAAAGTTATAACGTTTTAGTATAACGATAGGATCAAATGAATGAAAAATCATCAGATTTATATTCAAAAACTGGAGTATTGACAAAAATATGGAAAGAATGGAATAATAAGAAAAATCCATGATATATGAATTGGTCATAATAAAGCTTGAAATTCATTAACGTTGATTTGGTGAATTCGAACATGTAAACACTATTGTGACACTTTTTACTGCATATATTTTTCCATATAGAAATATTTTAATTTTTTACTCAGAAATTGTTATGAATAATTTGAACTGACTTCATTTTATATACATATATATACTATGAAAAACAACAGAGCTAAAATTTGAAATAGGAAATATATTTTATCAAGATCATTTATGCATGGATGAACTAAAGCAGTAACGAATTGGGAAACACACAAGTTTTGTATGATGAGAAAAGAAATGAATTGATCAATGATATTTTGATTTTGGTTTGTTAAAAATTATTTGATAAATTAATAAAATATTTTCTTTCTTTACCTTTATCCTAAAATTCTTTCATATTAATCGATTATAACATAATTCACATCTCCATTCTATTAAGAAATTTGTTTGATCTGAAAGATTTTCTTTTGAATCGAATAACCCAATAAACAGCAACTATTTCATTAAATAAAACCTCTAAAAAATATCGATTATATATTTATTTATATAATATTAAACAAATTTTGTTAATTAATTGAACTATCAATTTTGGAGCAGGTGAAGAACTTTTTCAAATTAAATTATCAATGGTTACATTATTATAAATAAAATGAATTAAAAAAAATATAAATATCATCATGATATTAATTAAGGCTTTTCAAATATCAGAGATTAATCATCTCGTGAATTTTATTTTTCATTTCTGTATTTGTATATCATAGGCCAATGGATTCATACATCAAGGAGTTAGTAAGAGACTTATCCTCATAAAAATGTTGTGAAAAACTGTCTACGATGAATTGCTTGAAAGAATTATATAATGAACTTTGTTCCAGATAATTATATCCAAAAACACATAAGATTTCAACTTTTACAATTGGAATAGATAGGAAATTGTTGAAAATGAAAATCTCTTCAAAAAAGCATTTCAATGATATTATTTCACATTAATTCATAAACATAAACAAATTCCAAAACGATTAAATATTTCACAATATTCCACTTTTTGATCGTTGTTTAATCGTATTAACTCATTATGTCATAATCATCCCGCTGTAGCAAACACGTAATCACTTCGTTATCATTTACATATTTTGTCACATATTGAACGCATTGCTCATAAATTAATTCCCAACTTCCACTTATGCAATTTAAACACGTGTAAAAATTCCAATTCTTTTCTTTGTTTCTCATCAACAAACCAAAAATGATTAAACACATTGCGTTATTTTGGAATTCGTAACAGCACAACTCTAAGCCATCTTTTCCATCCGACAATAAAATTTGTCCAACACTGGTCAAACCCGACATATAATCATACCAATTGGTAGGCCTTGCAAAAACGGAAACAACATTTATTTTGTTTGGGATTTCATTTAATTTAATCGAAAGCATTGTCACATCAGAACGCCACCATGAAACTTTTGAAGATTTAATTACGTTATCTATTTTCCCAAAAAATGGAACTAATTTTCCTTGTTTTTCTTCATAAAGAACACAACATAATTCTATATTAGAAAATTTACGAGTTATTCGAATGTTTAATATTTCGGGGATTTCGACTCGATGATATCGACATAGAGAATATAATGTCATCGGAGAATTCCTGTTAATGTAATATCGAAAATTAAATCTTTTGTTCGGTTGTGAAACGATTGTTGCAACATATTGAACTGCTTCTTTAAATGATGTAAATGAATTTGGGTTATTAATATTAATTGTTTCAAATGATCGTTTTTTGTTTCTGACATGTAAATATTTGGGAAATATTACAAAGTGTTCCGGTGTAATTTCGACTGTGGATGTTGATATGATTTTATATTTACTGAGTTTACCAACTTGTTTGAGTTCGGATTCATGAACCCCATCATAAGGAGCACCTAAAAAGTTAAGAGTAACATCTCCGGTGTAACTACTGGAGGAAGATGCAAAGAAAAATATCATGAAATCTTGTGAAATGTGTGAAATGCTACTCGTTGTAAATTTGAAGAGATTAGTAGGACCTGATGGACCAAGAAATATGTTTTTATTTGAGCGCGGTGGGTCACAAAAAACATTGTATCTTGGTGGATAGCATGTTATAGACATAGGTGAATTTAAATCAAGTACATAAGAAAGTAAGGTAACTGGTTGAACTATGGAAGCTGGGAAATACGTAAGATAAGAAAAAATATAATCGTAACTTTTGTATTTTGGATCAATGGGGAAATTTGCTGATGGACGACAATACCTTAATGTGAATTGATACGGATGGTTGCAATAAGTAAATTCATAAGTTAGAATTTTATTACATTTTTCTAGTTAATTCAAGATTAACCTTAACAATATCTGAAAAATAACTAAAGATATATAATTCCAAGTTGTTAGTATAAACAAATGGTATACGATATGAAGATTTAAATCTATCATAATTTTGAAGAGGAATCGTTTCTCCCCATGTGAAAGATTTTAGAGTCAAATTTACCCGTGGTAACTCCCGCAAACCTTCATCATCTGAGGAATAAGAAAAGTAAACTTCCAACATGTTGGATTTTATAAGTTCAGCAAAACAAAATATCCGAAATTGACAAGTTTACAAACCGTCTGCAAAACCGATTACTTCAAATGCAAAAGTAAATCCATTGATTTCAAAACAAAGTATCGGAAAAGTGACGCGTGCAAACAAAATACCTCTGAGACAAAAGTAAATACCCAAAATTGAAATGTTTACAAACAGGCAGAAAAACAGGGTATCCCGCTAGCAAAATTAAATATTTATATTTTAAAAAGTTTACAACACAAAATGAGGACATATGGATTTTGATGAATAAATAAATTGTTTTTTAATTATTTATCTAAAGTTTGTAGGAATGTGACTCAATTTTAACTGAGTATTGTGAAACAGTCATCAATTGAAATATTTTCACTTCTTTCTGCTTTATTTGTGATGAAATATTTCTCGTCACTTTTTATTATCATTCAAAAATAAATCGCATGAATTATGCATTATATATATTTAAATATATATTTACAGAGTTTACATGTGTAATGTACATCAAACGTTATATTATACATATTTTACAATTTATTTGTAGGGGTGAAGTAGTCTAATTGATTAGGCTACTTGGGTGGGAAATAGGGAACATTATTCGTCCCCTATTTGGCCATCTTTGATTCGAGTCACGGCGTTTTTGTTTTTTCATTTTTAGTTGAATTGATCTGAATTTTTTTTTTTTTCATTTTTTAGATTCGTGAAAATTGACATTATTAGCATAAATTTTTTTCATAATGATATAGAATTCTATTAAAAATTTTGATAGTAATTTCAATTCAAAAATATGGAATAATGAAGTAAAAACATCAATAAAATTTTCCCCTAGCAATTGTTTATTCAATATTCATTTAATAATCTTATCTCTCCCCTCCCAATAGTTATTTATTTTTTTTTTATTAATTTGTTTATTTTTTTATTTTTATTTTATTTTATTTTTTTTTTTAATTTTTTTATTTTATATAATTTTTTTAATTATTTTTTTTATATAATATGTTTCTATTACAGGTCTTCTACATTTTGAACTTTATGAAATGCATCATATCTAACATGTTCCATTGCTACTCGTATATCTGCGACATGAACTTGCCCGAATGTTTTTGCAATTAACTCTATGATTTCTGATTCATCATCGAATTTAATTACTGTTTTTCGAACTAATTCTTTTCATATTCCTATTACATTTTCGATTGGATTTAAATCTGAAGAATAAGCAGCATTATAAACTACTTTGTGATTTGTTCCACTTAACATTTCTTCAGCATGTTTGTGAATTGATGCATTGTTTATCCAAAACACATGATTTTCTTTAAAATGTATTTATTTGAGTAGATATATAAGGGAAGTGTCAAATATCTCACCTGTTACAAATCCTCTAATAAATAAACAATATTGCATACCAGTCGAACTAATTGCGAATAGAGCAGTACCATGAAATCCTTTGATAGTTTTAGAATTCTTATATCTTAATGATCCTTCACCCCAACCTCTTACATCGATGTAATCCACCTCGAATGATGTTTCATTAACACACACCCTATCATATCCTGATTGAATGTAGGGCATAGATTTTTTACATGCCTTTTTTCTTATTTGTTGATTTTCCAGTGTGTTCGCGGCAAGTGTTCTTTTCTGTGCCTTTTTGAAAGAAATAATCGGTAAATTATCATCTATTGTTTTCTTTTTAATGTATCGCTGAATAGTAGAAGGACAAATATCTTCATTTTTAGCTTTTTTATAGTCAGCACCCATTTCTTTTAAATTCATAAACAGATTTTTTCTGAGAGAAAAAGTTAATATTTTTCCATATTCGTAATCAATTTTTCTCTTTCTTCCACCCTTATGAACTTGAGTTATTATATCCTCTCCTAGTCGAATTTTTCTCAATAATCTCATACAATTATTAATTCTTATCCATGTATTAGCAGAATATCATAAAGCAGTTTGATCATCATGATAAGTATCGAATAGATCCAATAATTTCTTTCTTTGTTCAATTGTAGTTCTTTTTTCCCCTTTCATTTCCATTTGTATTTACTTTTTTCGTTTTATTTGTATCTGAACTTTTTTTTGTTTTTCTGAATGGTGTAGGATTGAATTGTACTGCTTTAATTTCTCTGGTTGGAACTGCTAAACTTCTTAATGAAGGCGCATTTTCAATATATCTTTGAATATTTTCTTTAACTACAGCATTCAATACTTCAAGACTTCCATGTGGAAATGAATATATCTTCATTTTTTGAATTATTAATATCTATTGGTTGAATTGAATTAGTACATTCTTCTAACTCCCAAACCATTGGATAAAAATCATCCAAATTTTTTGATTTAACGTGAATTAAACCAACAATACATATTTTATCGAACTTGGTAATGTTAGTTCATCATCATCAATGTCATTTAAAGAATTGATATGTTTTACACTCGCATCATTAAAATAGTACCATTTGTGATTAATAAGGAGTAAAATTGTATAATGCCCTATGTTAATATTATTTGAATGATATATAACTCCACGTAAAACAAATTTTATTGTTTTCAAATTATATAAACTAAATTTAGACATTTTAAGTATTATATAAATTTTAAAAGGATCATTATCAAAATTACAATTTTGATATAAAGGTGCAATAGAAAGTAATTGAATTATTGAATAAGTTGTGATTAATTTCGTTTCATAAATTTTTTTTCTGCTGTTATGTTTTTTGTGTGAAAATATTCTTTCAATAATGATTTCACACTTTTTTTGCTTTTTCCATTCGGGCATAATGGAATTTCTAAAATATCATTTTTTGTTGTATTTGTTTTTAATTTTTTTGTTCTTTCAACAGAATAAAGTGAAGTGATGAATAAATTTTTGATTCATTTGAAGAGTTTTTCAATAATTAAATCCAAAATTTCAAAGAAATCTGCTGACTATTTAATTTAATCGAAAACTCTTCTGACATTGTGTTAATAATATCGGATAATTCAGTTGAATGATCTTTTTCATTGTTCAATGTTTCAAATAATTTTTTGAATTTTATTGAAAATGTAGAACTAAAATCTGATGCAGGTATTTTTTTGATAGTTTCTGAAATTGGAGGACGATGTAATATCATCTGTAAAAAACAATTAAGATAACATGTGTTTCCAAAATTAATAATACCATTAGGAACATTTTCCAAATTATCATTGGGTCCCCAAGTCGATTCTGCAGACGAATTCATTTGTGACATAAAATTTCAGATAAAATAAAAATACATTAATATTTATTCACAAATATTGGATATTTATTTTTTTTTTTTTTTTTTTTGCAAGCTATTTTGTTATGCACGCGTCACTTTTTTGGATATTTACTTTTGCAAACGTCACTTTTTGGGTATTCTGTTTGTCTGGTTAGCTACTTTGTTTTGAGTGGAGGAGATTTACTTTTGCACGAGTCACTTTTTGAGATATTTAGCCCCGCACACTACAAAACCAACCGCAACGAGCTGTATTGAATTTTAATTCTCCGGATAAAACATTAAAAATATGAATGTTTTTATTAATGGTCATTGCTATGCAATTTAAAAATACTGAATTGACAAAAAAAAAGATCAAAAAAGATTTGATATCGTAGCTCAAAATGTTAGAACTATTTAATTATAGAATTTCATCAGAAATACAATGTCAATAGCTTTCTTCTCTCTTATAGAATATTTTGAAAATAGATTTTCAATAATTTTTTAGTATAAAATGATATGCTTTCGAATATATAACCCAAATTTATAATGAAATATACATGTTTTATTTAAAGATTTTCCCATTGAATTTTTAAATGGCTACGCTAGCTAGCGTATGATATCATAATACATTCAAATTTGTGAAGTGATTCATCTGTTCTAAACGTTTTTCGTAGCTTATTTTCTAGTTTCCAAAGTTACTATTTATCCATAAAATCGATAAACACGAATTTTTTTTAGTTTTATATATGAATTCAACATTTTTATAATATTTCAGGTGATAAAAACGACTTTAATATTAAATCTTTATGTAGTTAGTTTTAATGGCAAACCTTGCAAGGATATCGAATAAAGCCATATAAACCTGATCGGGTCAAAAATGAATCAGGGTCAGGAAGTTTCATGATGGCGGGGGGGACTAATTTTTTTTTTTGATTTACATGCACGATAGGTGTTAGACCTCCAACCGCAATATGTAAAGTATATAAATAATTAGCTTTTTCTGTTAAAATCGACTTTTTAATAATAATACGACAGAATTGAACGTGCTCGAGTCGAATTTTTTCGATATTCGTTGTGAAGACACTCTATCGTTCATAAAGTATACAAAAAGTTTATTTCGCGCCAAAAAATGATTAAAAATTAAAGCTTTCTCAGAGAAATCAATATTAATTTTTTAAAGACAAATTTTCTCATTTAAATAGTTAAACATATTTCCTAAATTTTCAAAAGACAGATTTTTAAGTTAGGGATTAGTTATCGAGATATGAATTAATAATTTTTCGATAAATAGAAGAAAAAAAATAATATTTAATGAAATTCTATAATTTGAATATTATTTATAGTACATAAAATGTAGTGATTGTTTATTATGATTTGATGACTTAAACCCAATTTATTAACGAGTTATTAGCGATCAAAATTCAGAAGAAATTTTTTTGTATAATCAAATTACATATAATTGACGTATAAAATTATATTGGAATATAGCATGTGAATATAACATTATTAGTTTTTTGATTATATTTCTGAAGTATAACTAAAACAATCGAAGAAAAAATGGCTCTCTAGCGACCGTTTATAAATTGACAGTATCCTCATCAGATTCGATGATCATTGTTTAAAAGTCTTAAAGAACTACCAACAAACTCAGAGAATTTGCTTGAAAGCAAAAGTGAAAATTTATTCTTCAATTAAAAAAATTGATAAGTTTTGTTTAGCAGAAAGAGGACTGTTCCAAAGAGCCCATTACACTGAGCTAAACTCCAAAATAACGTATTGTGAACCCTTTTTTTCATCATATGATTTGCTTATATCAAATTTCCCAAACTTTAATCTTGATGATCTTAAATATATAATTCATTCACAAAATATTTAATTAAATTTGGGTTCAATATAAGGTTGGGCTCAAATAAATTTCTTGTATCGTAATTGACGATCGCATTCAAATAAAAATTAATAAAACTAAAATATCTCATGAATAATTATGAATATCCAAACTGTTTTCGTTATAAATAATATAGAACATAGTTATGCAAAATATTAAATTTAAATTTAGTTAGAATGATAATAAACATGGAAATGCTATATGAAATAGATGTGGTGGAAACGTTACTTTGGCAGTCCGCTTGGGATTGAGTCAATTGACCGACAAAAATTAGAAGAGCTTTACGTACTATCAAAAGAACAAATCGAACTGCTTCAAAAAAAAGAATCTGCTTTAAATTCAGAAATTCATAACATATCAGTTGAAACCACAAGACAACTTACAATAAGTCAAAACCAAATAGGAAAAACAGATTTAAATTCTAGAGACACAATGCCTTCAAATTTTACTGCTTCAGAACGGAGATGTACTCAACTTCAAGCAACAATTTCTCAAATGTCAGCAGATCGTGACCAACTTGAAATGGAGATTGAAGAAAAACAAGAAACCCTTAATAAGTTTATACGGTTTTATGTAATAGATCCACCAATTCCTAAAGATTCTTTATTGGTTGGTCCTTTTAACAACACAGATCTTCGAAAAATATACACCAATCTTCGTATTATGGCTGATACTGCCTATGATTCCAAAGAAAGGGAAAATTTTTCTTTATGTCTCGATATATTAAGTGGCGATTCACAAATTTTAGCTCGACGAATTGTTAGAATGAGGGAAAAACTTGATCAAGAATGCATTGAGAAGCAAGAATACATTGAACAACTCATTTCAACTACAGCTAAATCTCAAAAAGCTGTTCAAAAACTTCGATCAAAACTTGAATCATTTCATAAGAAGATTCAATTTGTTTCCCCCGTGCTTCCAAATGCGCGAAATGCACTGAAAGCCGAAGTTGAAGAGATTGGTGACACGGAAGCAGTGATTCAAAAACTCGAAGAAGAAACCAAAAATTTGGAAAAACGAAAAGAGTCACTTCACCTCACAATTTCCGATTTCAATTCAAAACCGTTTGTACGACCGTTAAGCGAGTATGCGAGTGAAGAAGAGATTGAAGAATCAAAATTCCTAAAAAAACGCAAAACAGAACTTGACTTGGATTTAGAAAAGAGTCAACAAAGGAATTTAAGACTTAAAAGTGCAATTAAAACAATGAAAGAAACGATAATTGAAAATAAACAAAAAACTAAAGAAATGAAAGAACAAAGTAAAGCAATCAAGAACACAACAAATGAGCAAAGATGGAAGTATGAAAAAATGACAGAAGCAAAAATCACAAATAATGATCTTGTATTTGTTGGAATGTGTGCCGCAAAAACAACACCAAATGAAATGGAAGAATCTATACAACAAATGAAAGAACAGATAAAAGCAATGAGGAAAAAAAGAAGCGAACTGAAAAAAAAGATTACTCAAATGGTTGAGCAAGATAAACAATATAAGGAGCAAGTGGTGAAGCTAGAAGAGCTTCTGAAAGTTGGAACAAATAATGGGAGCAAGCAAAAGAAAAATCGACAAATTGAAAATGAATGAACTTTCTTTTTTATAATGTGCAATATAATTGCATTATGATATCAATAGGTTCTTAATTTATATTGCGTAATAAAATGTATGTGTTTTTTAACCAATTCTAGTTTTCATCTTTGTTGTATTTTCGCCATGATTCCGGTGTCAAAATTCCGCTTTCAAATTTGAATGTCACGCTTTTAACAACAGTTTTGGCAATCAAAAAAGTGGATTGAATGCAGCAGGTTATTTTATTATTGTAGGACGTTAAGGTTAGTTTTTCATATAAACCGTCAATCATCGATCAAATGACAACAGAATCCTTCCAAATTTCCGTACTCGGCTCTGGAGGTGTTGGGAAAACATGCCTAATTCTTCGCCTTACGCGCGCGACATTCGACCCTGAGTACATTCCTACAATTCAAGATTACTTCGACAAAGATATGACCCTTGATGGGAAGGACTACACATTAAAGATCATCGATACTGCGGGCCAAGATGAGATGCAAGGAATCACAGATATTGGTATTAAGGACTCTCAAGCTGCTATTATCATATATTCTATTACTTCACAAATCTCCTTCAATGAAGCTGAAAAGTACCGCGACAAGGTTATGCAGTTTTCACAAAATGGAAAAGCAAAGGTTGTTTTAGTCGGTAATAAATGTGATATCGAACCTGAAAGAGTTGTTCCATTTGCTAAAGGACAAGAGCTTGCTAAGCAATGGGGTTGCCCATTCTTCGAAACTTCTGCAAAGAAGGACATTAATGTTACGAGTGCATTTGAAGCAGCTCTCAAACTTTTAATTTCTGATAACAAAGAAACTACCGAAGGAGAGAAAGGTGAAGGTGGGTGTTGCAACATTTCATAAAATCAGTTTGCATTTATCTTTTTTTTTGAATTTCATATCTCATATTTGTATATAGACGAACACAATAGCAAAACAAACAAGCAATTTAAGAAAAACATGACCGAAAAAAACATTCATGAAGGAGAAAAAGACTTATCGATGCTTTACAACACCAAATACTTAATCAGATTTTTGACTGGTTGTAAAAAGCCGATATTTTGATTTCGCTGGTTTGTGAGCACCCGATAAAAAACCGATTTATGTACGATAATTTCTGTGGTCACATTTTAAATGTCTCAACCAATCGTTTCCGGAATTGGACATGTTGGAATTGTTGTTCCTGACATGGATGCAGCACGTGAGCTTTACACTAAAAAGCTTGGAGTTCCAACAACAGAACCAGTTGAACTTAGCGGATTATCAGTGAAGATTTCTTTTGCTGAACTGCCAAATGCTAAAATTGAAATTATTTGCCCACTTAACATGGAATGTGAACACGGACAATTCTTGAAAGAACATCCAAAAGGTGGAATTCATCATATTTGCTTCACAACACCAGATCTTAAAGCATCTACTGATGCCCTTGCCAACCAAGGAATTGAAACAGCAATGAACGATCCTCTTGTCTTATGGAACGGAGATCAAGTCAAATTTTACAATCCTGATCAAACATTAGGAGCTCTTTTCGAGTTATGCGAAGCCGCTAAGCAATAAAATACATTTAGATCCATTATTTTTTTCTCATAACGAAAATTCGTTTTGATTTCTTTGTAACTTCGTTTTCAGATTAACGTATTAGGGCACACCAAATAAATACGTTAATTCGAAATGCACAATAAGAAGTCACTTACAATTTCTCCAGATAAATTTGGAAAGACTAAGAGCTCATCATTGAAATTTCCTCAAACAGTTCGTGGTAAAACATATAGAAAAAAAATTAATACAAACATTTCATTTCCAACACAACCACCAAGGTTTTATATAAATGAAAAAGATGAATCTGTTCTCTCAAGTTCAAGGAGTCAAAATAATAATTATCAGTATGCTTTTAATTTTTCTTCACGAGCGCCATTTTTTCAAGAATATGATAAGCTCTCATTTACGTTTGAAATTCTAAAAACTATGTCTCCCAACAAATGTATTTCATATTTAAAGCAAAATCCCATTTTTTTAAAAACTCTTATTTCAGATAATCAGTTAAATCCTGATTTACTTTGTTCTATTTCACTTTCACTTTCTCAGCCTGAGCTCCAGCAATTTATTTTTAACATGACAACTGAAGTTAATATTCATTCAATTATTAGTTCATGTTCTACTATTCAACAAATAGAAGATACTCTCCCTCATATTATTCCAATAACCAAAGCTATCATTTGGACCCGAACTGAAGGCTCTTATTTTATTTTATCGCAAAGTTTAAAAATCACATTAAGTTTGGAAAACACAATTTTATCTGTTCCTTTTACTAATAAAAAGACACTTATCACAAATGATCCAAGTGATCATCCCAATTTTAATGTTAATTATGATCTTCCATTAGTTAGTGGGTGTAAATCGATGGTATTATTACCAATCATTGATTCCAATTCTGATGTAATTTCAGTGTTACAATGTATCATTGATACTGAACCACTTTCTATTTATTATATTAATATCCTTGAAATGGTTCGTGACATTATTCAAAAACGTATATTTACTCAACAGACCGAAACATATAATAATTTAAATATTATTCCAATGTTTAATGGAATTAAAAAATGTTCAATTTCCGAAGCAATTAATGAAATTGAAACATTTCTTAAAGATACAATCGAATGTAAATGCATCGAAATCTTTGAATTAGATGATCGACAGAAACAACTTTTACGACTTAATGATAATAAAACATTTGATGCAAAAAATGGTGGTATAACATTTAATGCTGCGACATCTTCAACACCAATACAATATGTACATAATCGAAATACCGAATTTAAATCCGAAATAGATACAATCCAAACAAATCATTCGATATTTTCCAAATCTTATTTTTATAATCGGAATCATTATGTTATTACACTGAGAGCTAAAACTTTTTTACCTTTTTTTACTAACAATGATATAAAATTAATCGATAAATTAGCGCCAATAATTTTCGATATAATAAAACTTACAAAATATTTCGAAAAACAAAATAATGAAAATAATGAAATTAAACAAGAATTAAACATGTTGAACATATTAAATCAAACTATTAATGATTTCGTTGATGGTAAAATTAATCCACAAAATGCTATAAAAAAAGCTGCAAAAAGTCTTTTTGATTGCGATGAGTTTTTCATTGCAGATTTCGATGGGCGATTTATGAAATATGAAAATACTGACGTAAAATGTAAATTCGAAAATTGTACTTCAGGGGTTGCTTATAATTATAGAGAAGCAATAATTGGTTCACCAACAAATCCTAAAAGTATGTTTAATTTGGACCTGTACAAAAGTTTAAATGTGGATTGTAATTGTTCTTTTGCATTCCCTTATAGAAAAAATGGAAAAGTTTGGGGCGCACTGGAATTAATTAATCCAAAGGATTTATGTATAAATAAGGGAAAACAAAAAATTATTTGTAATTTATGTACTATTTTGTTGTAAATCATAATAAAATAAAAATGCGTGAAAAAATTTTCTTCATTTAAATTAATTTTCACAATAAAAATAAACAGAGCTTAAAGAAGTTAGCTAGTACACTAAAACATGAAAAGTTATCAAATCATAAAGAAGAGGATTGAAATTACTCAGTATAAGCTGAAAGAATGTTGGGAGCCTCAGAATCAAAAATCTCACAATTTTAGTAAGAACTGGCTACGATGTGATTCCAATTTTATCATCACATGTGTACTACATGTTTCATATGACAAAAAATAAAGGTTACTCACCATCTAAATTGCACATATCGCACTCACCATCCTGGAATAAATTCCAAGGATTTCGCCCAAAAATTCTCATTTTATGACGACGGCTGCTTTCAAAACATTAACCATGAAATGCCAAATGGGCGTCAAAATAAGTAGACCCTTTGGATTTGAAGGAATTCCAGAGAATCTTATTCCTTATATTCAAACTAATGATTTTCTTGATAATTTATCAACAGGTAACTTTAGGTCAGCAATACATTTTTTTCAAGAACTCACTATGAAAAAAACAGACGAAAACAAATTTGATGAGAGTTATATAAACTGTGGATATAGACATATTCTCTTTCTTGCAAGAACCAAAGAATACTCCATGCAAATTTCTATGTTGATCTATGCAACAAACTTGTTTCCACATTTGGTCATGGCCTAGGCAAGAAGCTCGAAAACAAGTTTTTCAAACATATCAATAAAAATAAGGAAAAAAGGTCACATCGCAAGAATACAAAACAAGTTGAAAATGAAAATCGTGAAGAGTTTGATAATTTTTCATTACTTACACCAATTTTTAATGATGATTTACGACAGCTGATTTGGATATCACAAAGAATACCACCTGAAGACAGTAGAAAGTGTATTGTTGTCCACAGAGAACATGTATGGGCTGCTAAAGCTGGGTCATTGCTTTGTTTAAAGTATTTTGTCGAACAAAAGAATGCAGATCTTAAAATACTCGAGGGCTTTTCTACTTTAAATCGAAATTCAATGGCATTCGCATTGTTAAATAATGATTTAATGATGGTAAAATACCTTTTGGAAAGAGGTGATAAGTAATTTTTATACATTATTCGGGTGTTATCAAAGCGAATATGCATATAAATATGCAATAAAAGACGCAGACCAAGAATTCGTTGATTATGTAGAAGAGTATACGAGAGCACACCCATATTCACGTGAATAAAAATATGTTATAACGCGAATTATAAAGAATCTAATCATTGATTTTATTAAAATAAAAATTGAAAAATTATAATTATGGAATAGGAAATACTGCATATGACTTAAAGGCATATAAAACTTATCAAAAATCAACATTGGAACTTAAATCAACATTTTTGTTTCAAATTATTTTTGTTCTACACTTTAAACAAATAAAGCAAACTGTATAAATAAATAAAACATATAAAAATATTTACATAATCAAAACAAACAAGAACTGTTACCATCATTACCTTCTTCAATCAGAGTATCCTTTTCATTTCCTTCATCCTCGTTCACGCCCAAATTTTCTTCGTCATCGCCGAACACCAAATCATCCCAATCTATACAAACATTCATTTTTACCAAAAATCTCAATTGCTCAGCCATCACATTTCTTGCCGAAGCTTCTTCTTTATTTTCCTCGATAATTTTTTTCGGTTGAATTTGTATTTGATTTTTTTGTTTTTTATTATTAATATTCGACATCAATTCATTATTATTATTAATATTCCCATTCATACTCACGAAAATTATTTCATCAAACACAACATTTGATTCACACATTGGACATTTAGCATAACCTTTTGCTATGATCTGCTCGACGGCATCAATTAATCTAAAAGCACAATCTTTACAATGTACAGTTTTCACATATGGATCATGTCCATCTATTATTGTATTTCTTTTCTTTGCAATATCACTCACAATTTCTTCCGATGTTTTCAACTCAACGAATCTAATCACAAACCATGTTAAAAAATTATTCATCTTAAAATTAGTGAATTGTATATTAATTTGTTGTTGTGTATTACTCCCATCCGTTAACATGAAATAATGTTCATTCGTTCCATATTGATGACAATGTATTTCCATATTATCAAATAACAACTTACATATCGGATATTGCTCCGGCATTTCTTCATTAGCACATATAAATGTACCAATAGCAATATATTTCTTTTCTTTGACACTTAATGAGTACTCAAATCCATTGTAATTGAGTGCAACATTTCGATAAACAAGTTTGCAGCCTTTTGCGGGATTGAAAATGGGAGGATATGGGACTTCTTTAAGTTTTTGGCACATCGCTGGCGATTGAAGTTGTTCTGCAAAATATAACACATAACTAAGACTGTTTGGTATTGTGGAATATAATTGGACTACAAATTTAATAAATTGCTTTTGACGCTCTTCGCGCTTCTTACTATGAGGACACCCAAATAATCGAAAAAGAAGATCAACTTTGTCTTCCCCAAGATAAGATAAAATGGCATTAAGCTTTTGTATGCTCTCTGGAAATAAAGTTGACGCTGCATTGTTTGGTGCTACATTAGGTGGTTGAGTTGGGTTGGGAGGTGGTTGCTGCTGTTGCTGTGGTTGTTGTTGTGATTGCATCATCATTTGAGATGATGCTTGTTGTGGTGAAATCATGGGAATACTTGCAACTTTGGGGGCAGCTTTGGACCACTTTTTGTTCTGTGGAATTTGTGAATGCATAAATGAATACATTGGATATTGATTTTGTGAAATAGGACGCGAGTGACGTTGTTGTCCCTGATATTGATACTGTTGCTGAAGGACATTGACTGGAATTTGGTTAGGTGGTACTGTAGCATAAGCAATACGTTGAGGATTTATTGAGGCTTGACGATTTTGCATATTCATCTGATTTGGATATTGCATCTGTAGTGGGACTGCATTTGGGCTCATTTGGACAGGTTGGGAATTTGGTGGATACCCAATATACCCCGAATTCATTCCAATGTTATTGCACTTTTATTTAACGTATTATATATATATATATATTTAGGGCACCCTCAAAATACATAGTCAGCAATTCAATTGAACTCTTCATAAATGATCATTTTAAAACTTAATTTTAATATTGTTCATCAATTTTTATTTTTATTTTTATTTTTTTAAATTTAATGCAACAAAAGAATAATTACAGAAAATTAATTTTAATCTAAAAAATTAAGCAAAGTATTTCGATTGAAGTTCTTCAGGTATGACTCTCTTATCGTCTGGTACAGCGTCGAATATTACAAATTCTCTTTCCTTCTTATCATTAATTTTCAAAACAGATGCGACGTTCCCAGAACGATAGGAATAATTTGGGGCGGACCAAACCGTTACGAGCTTTTCCTCGTTGAAATGGTATTGATAACCTTTCATAACAAGTTGATGTGCACGACAAATAAGTTGAAGGTTATTAATGTGACAAAATTGATTTGTTATTTCTTGCCCAAATAAGTATCCAGCTCCACGTGAGTTTGGAGCCCATTCTTTGACATTTTCGGGATCACTCCATGTAAGATCACAAAGTGGACCTTTCATTGGAAGCTCAGCTCGACGGTTTAATAAAGGAATTTGTTCAACAAATTTGATATCGGGTGATAATCCTCCATGTGTACAAAATATGTCGGTGTCAACCATGGCTGATATTGGAAGAAGATCAAAGATTTCGTTGAATCGCTTCCATGGTCCTTCATGGCCAAATCTTGATTGACATTCAATGTTAAAGCCATACTCATGATTAACATCACGACATTCATGATTTCCACGGAGAAGATATATATTGTTGGGATATTTGATCTTCAATATAGCAAGATAGCAAAATGTTTCAACAGAGAAAAATCCTCGATCAACATAATCTCCAAGGAATAAATATCTATTTCCTGAACCAATTCCACCAGATACACGGAACAACTCGAAGAGATCAAATAATTGCCCATGAATATCACCACAAATAACAATCGGGAGTGGAAGCATTAATAAAGTTGGTTCTTGATATAATATTTCAGCTACCTTGTCAAGAAGCAAGAGTACTTCGTTTTCCTTTAGGAATTCGCCTTTTTCAATTGTTTCCATCCATTTATCTAATTCCATATTGCAACAGATTTGCTGTATAAATGTTTCAAAAAGTGGGAAATTGAGTAAAACCGAAAATGAATATTTTTTTCCAATCATCCAAAACAATAACATGCTAAGATCACAACATTTTAGTATATCAAATTGCTCAATGATCGCAATCAATTGAATTATCTTGGTAATTTTTATTGAATATTCATATTCACAATTAATAATACATGTATTTATTGATTCAAAAAATTAAGTTTAAACATAAATACCATCAAGGTGTAATGACAAACATAATGCTATAACTCAAAATCATCGTTAAGTTTGTTTAGAAAATTGTTCTTTATTTAAACGGTCACATTGATGCTGTTTTGTTTGATGTAATTTCATATTGCTATGCAAATTGGATACAAAGCGAAAGCTAAAAAGAACAGAGGGGAGCAACTTCGATGCGTTGATACTGAGACAATTTTTCAAGAAAATGAAGCATCAATCAATATCTTACAAAATTTAGATTCTTGTTTTTCGAATCAAATAATTGATGCATTAATGAAAATAAGTGAGTTAAAAGAGCAAAATGAAATGTTATGTGATCTAATTGATTTTCAAAAATTACTTATCAAAATTTTAAATTTTTCAACTGATGAAGTGCCAAACGACTTAAAAATGTTTTGCATTTATCAAATAATGCAAATCATATATCCAAAGTTGGACATATTTTTTAAAGAATCCATTGATAACTTTATTGAAATTAATTTAGAAAACAATTGTAACTATATATTTCTCATTAATTCCATAAAAATTTTGATATTAATCATACCTAAGATCACAGGAATTAATTCACAATTCAAACATGTTATCTCATTAATTAACAAACAAATTAATTTACAAACTAAAACACTATCAATTGAAGAAACGTATACATTAAATGAATCATTTCTTCGTCTTATTCATAACTATATATTAATTCTCCACAACAATGACGAAATGAAAAAGATAACAATTTATGTATTCCATAAGTTCAAACAATCGAAGAACATGACTATCATCAAACAATGTTTAAATATATTCCATAACATATCATTAATATCATTTCCAATCTTTTATGAGTTATGTACTGAAATAAATTTAATTGAAGTTATAATGTCGTTTTGGAACATATACATTCCATACTACAAAAAGATTATTCCAATCATCAAAAACATTATCTTAACCATAAATGACATTAACTTCATACGGAGATACAAATTCATGGAAAATTTAATAGGAATAACAAACAAAGAAATACCTGAAAACGTTTTTATCGAAGTATTACAAATTATAATTATTATGTGCGAAAAGTTCCCGAAGTTGATTAACGTGTTAATGAACTTCAGAGACTTTTTGGTGAATGTCGAATCTTTAGTGACATTAAATTCGTTCTCTTTCGCACAAAACGTTTGTAAATTGTTTGTGCTGATCATAAATTCGTCGGCCGCTAATGGCCAAGTTGTTGTGAATGAATTTAATGCAATTAAACATTTGATGAATATGCTATGGAACGGAAACTTAGAAATGATAAAAAACGTTTTTAACGTTTTCATAGAGATATTAAATTACGATAACTATCATTTGTACTGCCAAACAATGCTGAGCGAGGGGATAATGGAGCTGCTGGACGATGACGACCTGATACCGTTAACTGACGAAACGTTTGAATTGAATTTGAGGCTGCTCCAAATCGTTGAGGAAAACCGTTAACGTTTTTCATATAACATTTCGTATCTTCATCAATAAAAACTGATTTAATTTTTGTTGTCTTTCAAAGAAGAAGACAAGCGACGGCCGCTGCGGGAATTGAAGTGCAGTGCTTAGCAAGGGAAAAGTTCCGATTTCATATGAAATAATCGAAAACCGCAGAACTACAGACCAAACATATTCTCAGTTTCGACGCCGATCAAATTGTATTGAAAAATTCGGTTTTTAAAGATTGAAAGAAACTTCATTTAAATGCAATCAACATAGCTTATATGCCTCTATGTAGTGCACCTACCTGTTTGTGACTATTTTTCCACTTGAGGAAATTTAGCAAACCGGTTTTCGTCGCTCGTTTGGAGTAAAACTGATGAATGCTGATGATCGTTACGGTTTAATAATCGATATTTCATGAAATATCGTTTTCAGTGAAAAGAATTTCAACATGATGAGTTCTAACAAAAGTTGCATTTCTCTGGAGAAATCGTTGAAAAAAGGTCAAATCGTTGAAAAAAGGTGGTTTTCAATATCTGACTTCAGAAAAAGTTCAATTCAGTATAACACAAAACTTTTCCAAAATGCTAGCAAGCAAGCTTGATCGGCAACACAAGCATTTGAAAAAATTCATCACACTCGGTTGCGTTTAATCTTTTTTATTTGTTTTGTCAGTGCAAATGAAACTCCTGACTTTGTTGTTAAATGTGAAGACAACCATATTGTTCTCAATTAGACTGGAACATTAACACCACCAAATTCAACATATACAGCTTATTCAAGTCCGAATGGATTGAATTGGAGACCTCTTAGTGCATTTGATTATAATACAACAACAAGTATTCGAGTATATCCATATGACGAATCGTCTTGTTATGAATTTCATTTTGATACAGAGGACATTGATAAAAGCTGTTTTCCTTCATATGCAATGCTGAAAGCTTGGATTGAAGGTGCCACATATTACAGTTCTAATGTTGGAAATAGAGTTGATGGTTTAGGTTATAACCCTTATACTAACGAATCAATCATTCATGTTGATCCAATTCCTGTAGTTGATTTCAAAAAACTCACATTCGAACAACTGAAAGAATATGATACCATTGTTATTGGATTCATGGATATTAACGGAGGTGTTGAAGCTGTTCCAAGTGCTGAAATGCTTCAATACCTATCAGAATACATCGATCTTGGCAATGGTGTTTAACTTGGGCATAACACTGCTGGATATTATTTTGGAAATGATAATAGTTATGGAAAATTTCTCAAAAATTTGGTATATTATTAGGAACTGATGAATGTTGATTCATCATATTGTTCAAGTGGAACATTATCAACACGATGGTATCGATATTATAGCGATGAAATGCGAGTAATACAACGTGGCTTATTAACTAATTATCCATAAAAATTCCAGATGGAAATTTAACAATTAACATAACACATTCAAATAGTAATGTCGCGGTTGGTGATGTATGGATGGAATTAGGTGAACCAATTTATTTTAACATTGAAGTGAGCTCCGATTATACTGAATCGAAGAATTATGTATTAAATCTTAGTGGATATGATGAATTAAGATATGGAAATCCTTTTTATTATTCAACAACTTATATGAATACAGCTATGATTCAAATTGGTCATCTTGGCGGTGTTGCCCAATTATATGAACGAAAATTACTTGCAAACACAATATATTATTTATATTAAAGGACTCCATTACTTTATATGTATGATAATTCTGTTATTACTCCTATATTAAATTCTTCTTATGTACAACGTATTGATAATCAAAGAAGTGTTGAATTATTTACTAATAGTATTGTAGACACAATATATTATAAAGTAATTGGTAGAAATTCAGATTGAATTAAAGAATATGAGAAAAATATTAATGAATTTATATTAAAAACATATGCAGAAGAATATTATTATATAATTTATAAAAATGAAAATACAATAATTACAAATGAAAATTTAAACAAATGTTTGAAAACTAATAAAGTTATATCAAAAATTATGAATGAAGTTTACATTCATGCTGCACCAATTGATAATTTTGGAAAAATTGGTGAAACAGTACATTATTTCATGGAAATAAATCCAACAAATACATATACTATAAGTAATACATATACTGAAACAAATGCATTCATACAAAGTAATACATTTACTGCGTCATATGATTTAATATCAAGTTTATCTGAAGTTACAGTTTTAACCAATGTTATATTATCACATTCATATATTTTAACTTCTTTTGAGTCAATAACATTAACACTTTCTTATCACAGTTATTATATCAATTCATTCACACAAACATTAATAGATTCACAAGAGACTTATCTTATAATGAGTTACATTTATTATGAATACACAGCATTTGCATATACTACGGAATTCCGATTTTATTCGAATTTCTTTACAATTTCAAATGAAAGTATTCACAACAATAGTAACAACAATATTATTATAATTATCGTTTGTGTTGTTATCGTATTATTATAATAATAATTTCGATATTTGTTTATGTTGTAGATGATCCTCTTGCAAATGACTTCAATGACGATGATTTTGTTCATCTTTGATGAGAAAAGTGTCGGAATTGTATGCTTTATATCATAAGAAAAATATTTTATCGTATTGGCAACATAACGTGTTTTAGTTTTGTGTGATTATCTGGTCGATACGAACCATCCATTTTCAATTATAACGTTGTATCTTAAGTTTTATTTAATTTTCCTTGTCAACGACTTTAATAGAACTCATTTAATATTTGTTTAAAAATGTTTTAAGGGAATTCCAAAATTGGTGGTTAAAAAACAATTTTCTCACCAAACTTAGAATTATAATACTATCGAAAGAAAAAAAGGTGTTTATTTTATCTAATATAAGTATATATGAAAAATGCTTAAATATTGTTTGAGAAGTTCTTTTCATTTCATTCACAAAAACAATCCCATCTTATGATTTAGTTGCTTGAGTTTTTTGTGCAAGTTTGATATCACGCACCATAATTGTAACACGGTTTGCATGAATAACGCAAAGATTTGTATCTTCAAAGAAGCCAATGATTTCACGAAGAGAAAAAGTGCCTTGTTACAATAACTGGTGTTGGATTACATATCTCATTAGGACAGAGTGATTTACGAGGAGTCTAACCACAGTAGATTTACTGGCTGTTTGTTTTGTACGTACTCAGGTAAAAAAAAACTTCCCGCCGTATCATATTGTAAATTTAAATAATATTAGGAATTAACATTTAATATTTATTGGAATAAATCGCGATTTCTAGTAAATATAAAAACTGACCGTTTTTCATCATTTTTTTGAGCATCTGTTTTGCTGAATCTTTTCATTGATCAATGACACTACATATTTTAATTGCTGTTAAACGACTTATGAAAAAAATTCCAAATTTTTTTTGAAATTTTACATTATTAAATGTTATATAAAACAAATAAATATTTTTAACATTAATATCAATTCCTTCTTGTTTAAGAAGTAATTTAACAATTTCTATATAACCTTTTGAAGAAGATTTAATAAGTGCTTTTTCATATAATTTAAATCAATTCCAAATATTATTTAGAAACATCAAATTATTAAAAAATATTTTAAATAAAACAAATAAATAGTATTAGCATTAATATCAATTTTCTTGCTCAAGAAGTTCTTTAACTATTTCTGTATGACCATATTCAGATGCATACACAAGTGCTGTATCAAATAATTTAAATAATTTCCAAACATTATTTTGAAATATAAAATTAGATAAAAAAATAATAAATTAAACAAATGAATATTTTTAGCATTAATATCAATTCCTTTATGTTCAAGAAGTAATTTAACTATTTCTGTACAACCAGTTGAAGATGCCCAAATAAGTGCTGTATCAAATAATTCAAATAATTTCCAAATATTATTTTGAAATCTGAAATTATCAAAATAAATATCAAATAAAACAAACGAATATTTTTAGCATTAATATCAATTCCTTCTTGCTCAAGAAGTAATTTAACTATTTCTGTATGACCATTTTCAGATGCCATCATAAGTGCTGTCCAAAATAATTTAAATAATTTCCAAATATTATTTTGAAATAGAAAATTATTAAAATAAATATTAAATAAAACAAATAAATATCTTTAACATTAATATCAACTCCTTTATGTTCAAGAAGTAATTTAACTATATATATATTCCCTTTCCAAGATGCATACATAAGTGCTGTCCAAAATAATTCAAATAATTTCCAAATAATATTATGAAATATCCCAAAATTATTATAATAAATATTAAATAAAACAAATAAATAGTTTTAGCATTAATATCAATTCCTTCTTGTTCAAGAAGTAATTTAGCTATTTTTGTATAACCTTTACAAGATGCTTTCATAAGTGCTGTTTTAAATATTTTAAATAATTTCCAAATATTATTTAGAAACATTAAATTATTAAAATAAATTTTAAATAAAACAAATAAATAGTTTTAGCATTAATATCAATTCCTTTTTGTTCAAGAAGTAATTTAACTATTTCTATGCTGTCATTTAAAGATGCATAGATAAGTGCTGTTTCAAATGATCCATAATTGCAGTATAAAAATATCAAAATGAAATCTAATTCATTCAGATAAACAGTAAAAAAGTTTGGTAAATATCGCTTGTGTTAACATAAATATCATTTTGTTCAATAAGCATTTTGAATATCTCAATATTATTATGTTGTGATGCCCAAATAAGTGCTGTTTTAAATGATCTCAATTAATTCCATACATCATTAAAATACACCAAATTTTAGAAAGATATTTTAAACATAACTAAAAAACATTTCTTGCATTAACATTAATTTCTTCTTGCTCGAGAAGAAATTTAACTAATTCAATATTCCCATATTCAGATGCAACTATAAGTGCTGTATTAAACAATAACAATAAAAATCAATTATTTTAAATAAATCCATTTTCCACGGAATTAACATTAAATATAAATATTTAATATCTTTAACATTTACATTGATTTTCTTTTGTGTTATAAGATATTTAACTAATTCTAAATTACCTGATTTTGAAGCTGACACTAAAGCTTCATTTGGTATTTGAACTTCTTCATTAAAGTATTGAACAAGAAATATATTTCCATTCTTTGCTGCTTCATTAATAAAAGAATCATCGCTTTCCATTCCTTTATCTTTGAAATATGTGAAAAGTTCATAGTTATTATGGATGATACATTCTCTTCCAGTATATACACAAGATCTTGTGTCTAAAATTTCGTTTTCATGAACATATTGCATAATATCATAGCGATGGAATTCAATTGCTGGTAAATCTGCATATTCAAATGATGAATGATTTTGTTCACATATATGAACTATCTCTATGTTTCCTCCAGCAATTGCATATTTACCTGTATTATCTATTTTAGCACCATTCATAAGTAAATATTTAAAACATTTAACTGATCCAAAAAATGCTGCATAATTAATTAATGCAACATTTTCTTGGTTAACGAATGAACATCGTTCATAAAGTGATGGTTCAATTATTTGATTAAAATTAAAATTATCTCGTGATGATATTTCTTGAAGTTTTTCTTAATCATCATTTTCGCAATTTCATTTGGATTAACACCTTCTTTAATTAGTTGCTTATGAAGTTCAAAATTATTCTTTGATAGTTCTTCATATTTTTCAAAAAACCGTTTTGAATAAGGTTGAACAAGACAATTTTTGAGCTCATCTAAAGTTTTGTATTGTGCAAAATAAAATGACATTTTGCCTTTAAGAATTTCATCACTAATAATATTTTTCTCATAGAGTTTTTCTAAAAGATAATCTGCTTCTTGCGTTGTTTTGATAAGAAGAATATGTGAAAAAATATCAAAAATATTGTAATCATTTTTAAATAATTCTTTTTCTTTTGCTTCAACTGCCTGCAAAAATTCAAAATAAATATTGAAGTCTTTCATCCTAGAAACAAAAGATGAATAAACAGAATGACAAAGACAAAATTAAAAGAAATTGGTAAATTAGTATTAAAAAGATCTAAGGTCATTTGAAGATCACTCAACTTGCTTCTTTCGTTCATGTTTAATGTGATATTTTGGAGAGTTTTTAACATATGCAAAGGTTCGTTTTCTTGGTTTCCATTGGTGATCATTTGATTTAATGATTTACATAAAAAGTGCTATGATTTAAATTAAGCCTCAATTTTATATAGTTTACATTGGAAATCGTTCCGCATCAGGATACGAAATGATTAATTTTTCTTCACTGAAAATCGACCTTTTTTAATCTTATTATACATTAATTGTTGAATTATATTTAAATAATTTAACATTTTCTCGAATGCATCATATGGTAAAAATGTTTGCTTCGAAATTTCAGATTTATTTTAGCAGTATTAAAGTGCAATTAATAATATTCCAAATTTTGCATTACATTTAATATTATTTAAAATTTTGATATGAAATTTTAATGTACATTAAGATAAAGTAAAATCCCAATACAAAACAAAATTTACACGAATTTTTCTGTGGTTTCCTTCTCAAAGCCTTTATTGATTTTCAGTAATAAAACACAAAAACGTTTTAAATTTGAAGTACCAATGTCATTTTGATGTCAAACACATAAAAATAAAACATGTTCTGTATAAATTAATAATAATAGCATTATATAATAATTATTCTAACCCTTATTGTGAGGTATAATTCAACACTATTTTTAATAAATTTATGTATTTTGTCCACATAAAAACAAATAAAACACCGTGAAATAACCCTTGTAATGAAAGTTTTCAAATTATATATAATATTTTGAAGCATTTGAAATTATTGGATAAGCTCCTCACCTTTTGCTTACGTTTTGAACTTTCTTTGTTTTCTATTTCTTGAGCTTTTTCCATAATGAATTCCAATGGTTGCTAACCTACGATAGAAAAGTGCGTTTTTGACACAATTTTTTTCATTCAATTTTTTTGCCATTTATGAAATAAGAAATGACTTCTTTTAAATCTGCTCACGAAGATTATTCCAAAGCATTATTTTATATTAGTAACCCTTACTCTTCGGCTATGTGTCAGGTTCGTAACTCTGCTGTTACAGAACTTGATGAATTAAAATCCTTATTTAATATTAAAAAGACACATAATCCTAAACATATTTCAAACACTGTTGATAGCATACGCAACATGACAACACTTTCTCTTTCATCTCATCAACATCTAACTGAATGCAACAATTTGATTGAATCATTTTTAATATCTCATCAAAGCACTTAGCATAGCAAGAAAAATGTAGTAAATAAAATTTTTATTTATTGACTAGCTGTCCATTTTATCAAACTTGCTATTATTGTCGAAGATGGCAAAGCAGTTCTTGCAGGCTTCAACACATTCAGCTGCCCTTCCTCTGTAAAGTTAATGACGTGTAAAAATCCCAAAGCGTTTTGTTTCCACATTTCATTTTTTGTTGAATTCCCCACCAAAGCCAAAATACAGTTTTCTAACCTAGAGCCGAAGGCTACTGGGGACGGGTTTTTAGGGTCTGGTGTTTCCATTTTCATCAATATTTGATCATGTCGATTAACCAATGGACCTAAACTAAATAACCCAACATTTTCTTTTGATATCAAATGGTTCGTTGGTAGTAATTCAGGTGAACCATCTCCATAAAAATATTGTTTTATCATATTATCGCGTATTACATTTTTCATTTCTTTGCTTAGAGGTATACACCCAGAAATCATTGGAAGATTTTCGATAGGAATTTGTGGGTATTTGCGTCGAATTTGATGATGTAATTTGTCATTTGCTAATACGACAATTAATGATACTCCAAAAGATTCAATAACAGAATCAAGACTACTACTAATACACGGGGACGTAACAGATGGAAAATCGATAATTACCCCACCATCAAAACCTATTGAATTTTGCCGACGTTTTTGAATATGTATTGAAAGCTCAGCCATTTGATCTACATAAAGCTTTTGACGATCTTCTTGAATTACAGTGTTTCCAAAAAAGTATACAAGTGGATCAGTAAAAGTAAAACCTTTGTTACTGATCAAATCAGTAACTGGCAAGGCACCAATGCAGCCTGGAGGAGAAAAAAGAGCTTGATCGGGATCAGCGTTTACGTAAATTGGATACTTACCGGTGTTTCGCAAAATGAAATTACAGATGCTTTTGCATAGTGATGTTTTTCCAACACCTGGAACACCCACCACACAAATGACTGGCGGAGAGTTTCGGTCAACTTCTGCTTTGACGTTTTCAAGAAATTGAGGTATTTGAAGTGGAGAAATATAGTATGAAATATATGTACCAGATATTTTGACTTTACACCCTGTTTCAAATGAAGTTATTGGAAATGGTTGTTGTTGAAATGTAATAGGGCGGTATGGTAATTCCCAATAAAAGGAATAGGCAAGGCCATCAGAAATTTCGACTGTAACACTATCTTTAACATTCATAAGAAAGCGTAGTTCTGTGTAAGGGGGCAGTGATACGATTTCTATTTCTTCTGTTTCTGTCTTCATCATTGGGATTTGTTTTGGGCGGCCTGAAAACGTTTAATATTAATTTGGACAAATGACTTAACGTCTTCTTAAAATTTACCAAACGATATTACGGTTAACTGCTTTGAATTCTCTATCGGCTGTCCACAAAATTTGCATTAACTCATATAATAAATTCTATGAGTATCATTCAAAAAGTAAAGAATGAAATGGATGAAGTTTGTTGGGATTTGAACAACGAAACTCAAAAATATTAAACCTAAAAACTCATATTTTATTTAATTTCTTCAACAAGTCATATAACAATCAGAAAAGTCATAACTTTGTGTATTCATTTCGGCTTCTAATTTATGTACTGCTCCTCTCATAAAATACGTTGCAGATGCCAACTTGTAGATAAAGGCTGCAGGTGCCCAAAATATTGACAAAGCAACTCTTGAAGCTGTTGATAAGAATCCTTCTAATTCATTTTCTGAAATAACTGAAGTAGCAACGTAATCAGGTACACTACTTACATCTGATACTGGATCCCACCTTTCTACTTGTGAGTACCATTTGTCTTTCATTGCTTGTAAGAATTGTGCTTTAAGTTTGTCAATATTCCGTTTTGCTGTATCTGTCCATTCAACGACTTGATCTAATTGAACATAAATTAGTTCTTCATTGACATTACTTATATTTGGAAAGTCTGAATTATCAACAGATGATTCACTATTAAATGTAACTTTGTTGGAATGACAGTAATATGTATTTCGTTCAAGGTGGTATTTGCCGTTAGAATCTTTTACATATTCCAATTTAGTATATGATCCTGAAACTTGGAGTGTTACTTGTGGATTATTATTTCTTATTTTTTCGTTTAACTCATAATACGCGTTGGGTTTCATGTTGTTTTGCGCTGCTTTGTAAATGCCTGTTTGACTTGCAACAACACTATTAGCAATCCAAAATGCTGCAAACACAACGCATGCTGCAACTGAAAATCCCCAATGGATTGGGCCATTTGCTAAAATTAAGGTAATACCTAATACAAGAGCAACAATCCAAAGGCACCAATGAAGTGCAGGAACTGAAGCTGGCACATCAACGATTGACTTTGTCTCATCATCTTTAGCACTTAGATACTCTTGATGATAAATTCCAAATAAACATATCATATAAAAGAAAAAGAATATTGTGACAATTAAACCAACAATTCGATACCATTTAAAGAAGTACTTAAATACTTTGCCTACAGATGAAAATGCGGATCCAGACTTGCTACTTGAAGAATCTTCATTAATATAATCATTTTGATTTTCAATATTTTGTTCGGGATTATATGTTGGCGCACTATCAGCTGCATAGTCAGGTGTTAGATCGCCAAGAGGCATGCCGTATTCAGTTGGCTTATAATCAGTGTTGCATTGTTCATTCATATAAAAAAATGAAGAAACAATTGGTATTCAAAGGGGTTCTGAAATTGAACAAGAATTTCAAAAGTTAAACACCCATAGACCCTTTCAAAACCCAGGCAACGTTTCTGAAATTAGTTAAACACCCTTTCAATTTTTGGGGAATCCCGGTTAAATGCCATGTAAAGTATTTGAATAACAGCCAGAAATTTAACCCCATTTATGTGAATAACGTACTAAACTGCTGGGAAAAAATCGGCAGTATCGGAAAGTGATGCTTTTTTGTATTGCTTTTTCTTAAATTTTAGTTTAAAACGAGATAATTACTGTTCTTCAAAATGCGACCTGATTATCATACATTATTATGAGATTACACTTTTAATGAATATTCATTTAAAACATTTATCGAGGTGATTACAATCTTCAGACGATCAAAATCTATTCATTTATGCACGATAAAAAAAATTGAATCGGACAATGTTTAAAGGTATGATGGAAGACCTATTGAATATAATCCTTATCCATTCAGTTCCAGTTCATTATTTTTATTAAAAAGGCATTTTGAATGATTTTTGTTATTTTGTAGCAGATAAAAAGTGACAAAAATTGATTCGTTTATTCAAATGGAATATTCCATTCAAATCCGATTGTCACTCCACATTAATGAATAGAAAGGTGTTCAAATCAGTACACACATCTGATAATCAAATTCGTGAGTAAAAAATTTTTTTTACTGAATGCCAATTGGTCAAATTACATTCGCTATTTGCAAATAGTTGCAACTAAATTATTTTTGAACAAAAAGCCGTTTATTGAATTTTACCATTCGATTTGGCTTTGATGTCAAATTATTTTAATTGAACAATGCTTTGATTTTGGGATCAGCACTTTCATCGCCCAAGTGCTTTGATGAGTATTTGATAGCATTGATCAATTCAATTTGCTTTGGTTGATATTCAACCAATAGTGTCATTGCATCTTTAACATGAAACGTTGGCTTCACACCAAATGCACCATTAGGAGAAATGTGATCATATATCAATGTTGCGCCTACAATGCAACGTAAACATAATCTTGTTGGTTCAGAATCAGGGTGATGATTTGTTAAAATACTTGTACAAATATCACACACAGTGCCTAAAAGTTCTAACAATTTTGTATACCCATCTGGCTTGTCTCTATATGTTGATTGAAGCGAATTGATCACTTCGGTTAGCATCGGCGTTGGGGCGGCCCAAAAAACCGTTGACATGTTTGACTTTTCTGTCAAACCGTCCATATCTCCGTCTGAGTTATGAGAAGGCGCATTTCTCCGAAAGAATGCTAAATCATTGATAAGCTTTGGGAGCTTGATTTTAATTTCGTCCATTTTCAATATGATATCAAAGCAACTAACAAAACATTTGATTGTAATCGGCATAGTTTCAAAACCGCCAGTTGCTTTTTCATTCGAAAGTTTAATAACAACATCAACGAGATGACAAAACTTGTTTGATATCTCTTTGGCAAAATCATAAACTTCCATTTGTAATTTGACATTGGGAAGTATTGCATTCCATGCTGCTTCTTTGGTTTCTGGTGATGGGTTGGTAAGGGCGGTAGCAGCTTCCTTTTGACCATCATGATATTGCGAAAATCTTTCTAATATATCTGTTGAAGGAGTAAAAATTGTTTCCTGAAATTCATTATAAAGAGATTCTTCCTGCTCGGTGGTTGGCTTTGCATTTTCGAGATCAATATAAATTTCAGGAAGGGACTTTTTGCCCATAGAGCTGAACAATCCTCCCATATCCAATGTCCACAGTTGTATTCAAAAACATGAACTTTTTCATTTGCCTGAAATTCGGTTTGTTGTTACAACAAAATAAAATAACGATATTGTTTTTTCTGTGGAATATACGGTTTTGGCAAAAATTACCATCAAAACGTGAAAGAAAATACACATAATAATCTACAATTATAATATTTAAACATTGTTAAACATTACGTTAATGTTTCTTAATTTTCTATATTTCGTGGTTTATATAATTAATGGTAATTTTTCTTGAAGATATGGGCTCGGAAAATTCATTGTATATGATTTTTAGATTCGATATATAATTAAATTGTCGTCTATATCTCGTATAAATTAAAATAAATTTTGATTAACATTAATTTCATCTTAAAGATTTTCCTGGAAAATAGAAATTTCTATATTATTAATTGTTCATTAAATGTATTTACTTTAACGTAGACATATTTTTCCAGGCGCGATCATAATCTTGTTGAGACGCTCATTCCGAAGCATACCTCGCTCTCAACCAACAAACACAAACACTATAATTCAATGCTTTATTTCGACTTTTTAACGATTGACAACCCGAAAAATCTCTAAAATCATTGAATTTCTTTTGGGTATAATGAAATTGAAAAGTTTACAAATCTACCTGAAATGTAATCAAAAGTGACTTCCCGAGTGTTCCGTTTGAACGCGGTTTCTTCCGTTTGGAGTTCCGTGTGTGGAAACTTGATGCATTCCTCTGAAAAAGTGATTTTTCAATGGTGCGTTTGATGTTAAAATTTCATTTTTATGGAGTGCATTTCACCAGGCACCACCATAAACCACAGCTATCAAGTCATCAAGAGGATCGGATCTGGCGTCTCAGGGACGGTGTATCAAGCGCACGATATATATTCGCAAAAAGATGTTGCAATCAAAGTTTACTCAGTTGAACACCAGGAAACGTTCAATAACGAGATGAACGTCATCATGAACTTATACAACGACTTCATCATCCGATGCTATGGTTCATTCACAGAAGAGGGCGTTGGTGAATGTTTAGTTATGGAATATGCCGACGGCGGCTCATTACTTGACACGCTCAAAACGTTTCACTCATTACCTGAAGAAGTCGTCAAGAAGTACATAATGTCAATACTCATAGCACTCTCAGAAATTCACTCAAAGAATTACATTCACAGTGACATCAAAGCTGCGAACATACTTATCAAAGATGGAGTTCCAAAGCTAAGTGATTTCGGAGTTTCAAGTACCATCAATGATAACACATTAAAAGGTTCACCGTATTGGATGTCACCCGAAACTGTTTTAGGCCTTCCACAAACAGACAAATCGGACATATGGTCAATTGGCGCATTAATGATTGAGTTACTCACAGGCAAACCACCATTTGCATCACATCCAACGTCAGTAGCGTTAATGTTATTACAAGGTTTGGAAGTACCTGAAATTCCGGAGCACGTATCCATTAATTGTCAATCGTTTATGATGATATGTTTGAATCCGAAAGCAGAGAATAGGCCAACAGTAAGAGAATTGTTATGTCATCAATGGCTTAATGATGACAAAGACGAATATTGTGTTAAGTTTCCAGAAGAATATTTATATGACCTTGAAAGGGATTCATATTTTAATAATAGTTCGTTTGAACTTTCGGAATTATTTTTGAGTTCTGAGATACATCGAAATATATTTGTTGAGTTAAATGGTATTGAGATTGTTCTAAAGAAATTAAATGATGAGAGATTCATAAGTTGTGGAACATTATTATTAAAGACATTAATTTTATTTACGAATGAAATTCCATTTATTAATTTACTAAATTCATTAAATGAAATTATATGTAAATATAAAAATAAATTAATAATTCGAATTAATATTTTGATTTTAATTGATTTATTAGTTATAAATTATAAGAAAATAAATGATGAAATTGATTTTGATGTATATAAAGAAGTTATTCCATTTCATATTATAATTTTATATAAATATTATCATTTAAAAGAAATAGAAAAACATTTGTTCGATATTTGTTATTATGTAAAAGATTATAATAAAGATTTGATACTAAAAAATGTTTTGGAGATTGACGTAAATGTGAAAAGATCCAATGCATTGTTCGACTTTTTTACTATAAAATTCGGTGATTACATTGATGAATCATTAATTGCCGCATTAAATATTATAAATGTTTCCGCACAAAATGGAATTATAATTCCGCAAATGATTTATATATTTATGAATTATAATTTGTTTAATGTTTCAAATGAAATTAATGTTTTACTTATTGAAATATTTAAAAATGTTTCAAATTCAAAAATTATTATTTATAATAAGGAAACAATTGAACAAATTTGGAATAACATTAAAAATATTAAAATGTTCGTAAATGAATTCATTAATTTCCTTAATGTAAAGTCAAATGACGTTTCATTTCGAAATGAATTTATCAAAATTAAATGTTTCAATGAAATTTTTTCCTATTTGCAAATTAACGAAAATTTTCCAATTAATTTGTATTTAACTAATAATAAAAACGTTTTAATGGACTTAATACCAAAAGTTAACTCTTCTAATTCCAAAATTTTCTCTGATTTCTTAAATGACAATAATGGAAATATTCTAATTTTGAAATGCTTTTCGAAAGTCTTCCATAAAATTACTTACAGCAACCACGAAACAGCCGACTTCATGTGCGGATTCCATTTGATTTTCACTGGTGACGCATCAATTTCTTGTTACTACATCACATCAAAATATTTTCGGTTATATATTCAAAACTTAACGAACAAAAGTGACACGTCAATTCTCAAATTTCATTTGTTGATAATATTACAATTCATTTTAATAAGACCAAACACTAATACATTTACTCAACTACTTCAACCAATGCTTAAACTTAAACGACAATATAATGAACATAATAAATTAATATCACAAATCATATCACTCATTTGTAAATAATAAAAAATTTGTTTTTTTACACACCATTTCGTTTGTTTATTGCTTTAATTGTTTGTGAATTGTTTCGTAGTCAATGTTAAACTTAATATTATTAAGTGGTAATAGTGCATGTGAAATTCGCAAACATGCTAATGAGTCTTGATAATACATTGGACTTGGTATACTTTTAATGTTTTTAATACCTGGACAAAACAAAAGGAAATATGGAAGAATTCCGTCATTAAGCATTTGAATTGTGGCTTTCCACGCTTTAACGGCGTCCTTGAATCCTTGGTTAACGGTCGACGACTTGACAATCGATACAAATTTGGGGTACTCCGGATGCGCCGATGGAGTTTTGGCGACCGTTTCGTAAACGGTCCACATTGATTCGGTTGATGATTTGCTCCCATTGGAATTAGTAAGGATTATATCAGCAAATAATAATAAGACTTTCGATACAATAATGGTGTTTTTCTCATGTACATTAAATCCTTGTAAGATATTATCTCTATTTTGGGTAATGTAATCATTGACATTTCCTGCAACTCGAATTGCCATCTTTTCGGAACTAATGGGTGGTAAGTTCATCGGCAATGTTTCATATTTCAATATTCCATTTAGTTCAACGCAATCAATTTTTTCAATTATATCACAAAATCTTTTACAGAGATAACCATCTTGAATCGGAGCATCGGCATAGTAATACTTTGCCTTTAGCTCTGGGTTTCTAGAAATATATTTCAAAAAGGCAGAACATTGTGAATCTTGAATAAGATTAATTACAAAATCAATAAAATATGGGAAGCCTCCTCTTTCTATCATCTGTGACCTGTTAATTGACGACTGAAGTGATGCCGTGTTAAGTTTTGTCTGTTTACTATTTGTCATATAAATAAAGATTTCATCTAACATCTTCTTAGGGCTGCAGCTGACTCCGAAGGCAAAGAACTCTGCAATTAGTGAAATCATTTTTGCAACTTCTGGTTGTGAAAGATTGATTATTTGATCTGAAAATGAAACGTGTTGAACAGAATGTTCAAAAAGATTGGACACTTCTGCACAGTAATCAATGGCCGAAGTGTTTTCGCTTTTTGTTTCTTGAATTTTTAGATAAGATGCATTGAGATCAGATTTCATTTGATCGATTGTAACTTCTGCGGTCTTTCCAGCAAGAGACATAAGAAGGCCATCAGCAGTGTTGAGAAAAACGTTTTCCATGCCAGTAAGATCTGGTTGATAAAGAGGAGCAGATATTTGTACCTCATTAAAGTTACATTGACTGATGTCAAAAGATTCTGCATTTGATTGAATGGATTCTCTGATAGTGGATAGTTTTTCTTGAAGTGTTTTTTGATCATTTGTATCAAATATTTCTTGTTTTTGTTCAGGTTTTGTATAATTTGCTTGAAACTCCTTTTCTCTTTTTTCCAGGTATTCCTTAACACCTGTGCGAATGTTTGAATGCTCGCTTTGTGTAAAGAAGGTATTTGTTTTTGGAATTTGTGAAATTGAAATTAAACCAGATTTCGATTGTTCAGAATCAACATGAACAATACTTTGGGTGCTTTCTGTTATGTCAATAACTGGAATTTCAGATGATTCCTTTGTCTTATGCTTCCTCTTACGTTTTTTTGTCTTTCCTTCTTGTACAATTTGATCTACAGGTTCTGTTTTAGAGGTTTCTTCAGTGTGTTTATGTTTTGAATGATGGTGCTCTTGCGTTTGACTCATCCAAATTGCTCCAGTTAAACTTTTGTCAAACCCACTTTTTGAATATTTTACACGCACACTTTTGAATAAAGATTCCAATTCATCCCAATGTTTCCAAAGAACTCAAAACAATTTAAGTTATAGTGTTAATAAGTCTAAAATTATTTTACACCTTCTAATGAAGGAGAATGTATTTGCGATTTTGTAAGTGAAACATTATTTTTGTACTTTGGATAATTCAAACTTGGAAAATAACAATTCAAATAAGAACAAATCCAATTGAGCCACAGACAATGCCAATTAAAGTTTTTGATGAAAGGCCTTGGTTTTGTTCAGTGGAATGACTTTTTATTGTAACGTAAAGAGTAAAGTCGTAATAACATGTGGAAGAGAAATGTATCGAATATTCATAATAAATATAGAGTGTCTAATAACAAATATTAATTGAATTAGTCATAGGAAGTAAGATTGTGCTGGGTAATAACGTGTTATTTATGATTAATAACAATAATTAAAGAGTTAAAGAATATGAATGTTTATTCATGTGAATGAATTCAAATTTGAATGTATGTGTTGAACAAGGAGATGAATTGCATTCTTTCTGCTGATGTACCTTTGTTAAAATGAAAAGAAAATCAGATCTTTTAGTGAAAATAGATAAAAAATTTCAAACATTAAAGATACAATTTTAGGACATAAAATACCTTAATGAATGTTATGCAAAGTATTCACAAAATCTCCCAAGAAGTATTCCAATTTTGGATTATGAAGATGGTTGAATGTCAATGATGACCAACGATTAATCGCTTAATTAAGCGTTTATCAATTCGGCTGGAATAGAGATGATCTAATACTTAAAAATGTACCTAATGATAAACAAAACTTAGAAAAGAAGGACATTATAAATAGATTTAATCGATTATTAGAAATGATTAACCCAATAAGAATTTGGAGAATTAAGAATTCATAAAAAATCGAAAAGATCATAAACACTTAAAAAGATTATCAAGAAAAAAGAAGATGAAACTCCAAAAGAATTTCAAATTTCGCCTCGAAAATCAAATACTAAAAATATTAAATATTTAGGTATTCCTAAATCAGAAGAAAATTGCAATCTTTCAACCATAAATTTATTTTTTTTTTTTTCATTTTTCATTAAAAAACTTATTTTATTAATATTTTATTTGTTAACATATTAAAGAAATGGAATTCAAAGTGCTATTATACTATTAAGAATTTGTATTTTGATTTGCTTATTTCATTATTAAATACTTTCAATAATATTATCTTCATTAAAATCTTTAGCAAATGGATCTTCTTCAATATGCGAAAGTTTATGACATGATGAAATATGACCCATACTTTCAATCTCTTCAATATTTGAACTTTCAGTGTATTTGGAGTTTTCTTTAGATTTTTGATGACGAATTAAAAATATTATAAGTAAAGAAATAATAATTAATATTAATATTACTATAACACAAACAATTATGATAACGATGTTATTTGTTTTATTATTATCATTGTTATTACTATTAATATTAAAATAATATAATGAATAATATGAATAATAAAATGTGTATTGAACAATTGTATATTCATAATAAATATAATTAATATTCGTATATACATTTGTTGAATTTAAAAAAGTTAAGGAATATGTATTTGTTATAAATGAATTGTTGACAATATATGTTTGTGTGATAATGTAACTATAAGTTAAGGTATTGGAACATGTTAAATTTCTATAAAATGTATTTGAGTTAGTAAATTCGTTACTTTGTGAAAATGGATTTGATTTAGTATACGAATCCGAATGTGTAAATGTTATTGTGCTAATGTTAGCATAAAATTCATAAAAATATGAATAACCTGATTCGAGTTCTTCATGTTGAATTGTATCATTATACATGAATTCATCACTCAAAATTGAAACTTCAATGTCATTATTTAACATTTGTGGAAATAATATCATTTTACATTCAATAGTTTCAGAGTTATTCATATTGCAAAGATTTGTAATATTCCAATTATTAAGTGGAAGTGAATCATTATTTATATTTGCTGTTCCATTTAATATATTAAAAGTTCCATTATGCTTTAGCCCATTAAAAAATATTGAAATATTTGAATAATTTCTTTTAGTATTTTGATGTACAGTCAAATAGAAATGAGACATTTTATGCATAAAAAAGAATTCTTCATATTGAATATCACCATAAATTGGAAGTGAAACATTTACCTTGGTTGCAAACATAATATCCATTTCTCTTTGAGTCGACAAATTTTGTTTACTTGTGTCTTTATATAAAATATTATTCGAGGAGTTATAAGGATAATAAGATATCATATCAAATTCTATAAAATCTGTTGGCATCCAAAAACTTGGTATAAATATACCAGTGGATTGAAGAGTATAAGGAACGTTTGAATAGTCGAGTAGGAAAGTATTATTATAAAATACTAATAAACCAATTGTGTCATTTAGCTCCCATGATTCGACAGATGAATATAATGAATTTTGATATATAGGCATTGTTGATTTCGTTGATATGGGTGATTTGCTTTGTAATATTGATTCTCCCTTTAATACTTTATGTGCTTCATTCATGATATTGGCCCAGCCTTTACAGCTGTTCATGCTTTTGAATGAATGTTCTTTTGGTATTGATAAATCTATTTCAATTATAGGTCGACGTCTCAAAATGCCTATCTGAAGATTTGCATGCAATCCAGGTAGTGGGTCGATTTTAATACCTTTCATATATATAACTGCAGCGAACAAAAAGGAAAGCATATTAATAATTTGGTTCAAACAGATTTAGAAAATTGAATTGATACACAATTTTTTGTGAAATCATTCAACTTACCTCACAAATAGTAGATCTACTTTTTGACTAATTTACAACTCTTTTGGAAAAAAGTGACAAATCCACGAAGGGAACATGTACGTGAATAACCCCTAGAATAATGAAAAGCAATGGAATTCCTAACAACGCTACCAACTAGTCTATGAGAATTAGATTGCTGTGGTTGTAGATGATAAATATTTTAGTTTTTTGAAATTATTTGATATCAAAAATATCAAAAAGGATCAAAAAAACTCATCGAGCCTATCTTCATAAACTGGACCCTAGTGAATAATTTATTAATTTTACCCTTTATAAATAAGCATTGGTGGAAAAAGTTCTGAAAATTATTAGCAATTTTAAATGCATTTTAAATAGATTTTTTTTCAACGCATTTTAATCGTTTTTGTTGTTCCACTTTAAACGGTCTACATAATGGGTGAACGTTTACTCTATTTCGCTGCTCTATCAACAAATGTTTCCCAGTATTAAAGAAGCAGTCGAAAATCTTTACAATTCAGATGAGCTTATAAGAGCTCAAGCAATCGAAGTATGCAAAAAATTTCAAACTCCGGAATATTTTAATTGGAATATTTTTCTACAATTCTCAAATTTTTCCATGCACCCTGCATACAGGATTTTTTCATATAAATCATTGATGGAAATCATCAAAAAAAATTGGAATTTTTTAGGAATTGATTTGAAAAATATGATTTCTTCCAATTTTCCTTTTTTAAATGATTCACCAATTAATGGAGATCAGCTCCTTCCCACAATTATTGATTGTGCTTCATGTTATTTAACTTATGCTTCTTCACCAGAAAACATTATAAATTTTTTTAATCAATTTCAAAACTTTCATATCCTTTTCTGTGCCCCGTTACTTGCAACTTTCTTAGAGTCACTAAACACAAGCATTTTACCAAAAGAACGAAATAAACTTTTTACAAATTCCTTTATCACAAAAATTACATCATTTGTAAAAATAATTATTATTGAGCCGCTTTTTAGATGTAATGCTGATAGTCAAGAGTTTCTGTATCTCTTAAATTTAGTTTCAATTATTTTTCAATCATCAGCAGAATTTATTAAAATCGTTCTATCTGATCCTCAAACCCAGGATTTTTTTGCAGGAATTTCTTCATTTCTTTGGCAATTTACAAATAACAATTCAATATGTAAAATCTATGATTCAATTCTTGAAACAGGAATCCCATTTGTTCCTATAATAGGACAATTAATATCTACATCAAAGTTCTTTCTCGAGAATTATTCTGCTTTATTTGTTCCATCGATTCCTTCTGACATTAATTATTCACAATGTCTGTTTTCATTTCTTGAACGTTTACCAATTTTTTTTCAGTTACTAAATTACGTTAACCCGGAGACCGTTTTTCTCTTTGAAATCGTATCGCACTTTTTACATTCAAATTCGCCATCGGTTATTTCCGAAACTGCTTCTTTAGCAGGTGCTTTTTTTCAACGCTATTTGGATTCAGCTGAGTTTCGCTCCGCTTTTATGAATCAAATTTTGCTTTTTTTTCAAGAGTGTATCAATTTGATATCGACACAACTTGACCAAATCCCTGGAGCTTCTTTTGATGAGCTTTGGAATCAACAAGTCGTTCGTTCCAATCTTTTTTCATTTGTAAAAACCCTTTCAATGTATAATTTACCATTAATTGTACAAAAGATAATTGAACTTATACTTCAACAAACGCAAGAATCCCCACTCCTTGATGGCCTTATTCGAATATTATCTTCCATACTTCATCCACAACTTCCAATTCAAAATGAATCCAAGCAGCTTTCCATGTTTTTACTATCAATTGTTATTCATCTTTCACCAAAACTACAGAACCATGCCATAGTTTTACTTACCAAACTCCTTCCATATCTTATATTTGATCAAAATGATTTAAACATATATTTCAATCATCTTTTAACCCTATACATATCAGGTCAATGTACAGCCTTTGATCTTCTCAATGATTATTTCCTTAAATTCTATGGAAATTTTTCACATATTGGTATCAATATTCCACATGATCAACTTGCACAAATTCCATCCAACAACGTAAGTTATTACACCATCTCTAAGCTCTTTTTTTCCGACACGTTTTCTCTTGCGAATGCGATAGAAGAACTTCAATGGTTTACAACGTCATTTAATTTTCATGATCCTGAACATCAAATCCGACTCAACCAAACTATTTCTCGAGCATTTGATTTTATATCGACCATTCAGACAGTTCTTGATCCGAACATTATTACATTGTTATTTGAGAGTAATAATGTCATCATTCGAATCATTAATAACATTGACAATGAAAATCAATCATCGAAACTTATTACGCCATTACAGAACTTATCTAAATCGATTTTATATATTACAAGTAATAACATTTATATAAGTTATATAATAAATGAAATTAATCGAATCGAATTTCCAAACACATTTTTTAATTGCACATTTATATGGCTGAAAACATTAATAATTCCGTTGCTACAAATGTTACATCAATACGTTCCAAATGATGTTTCTGTTTTTTCGTACAAAATTTGTTTGCATTTCGTTCCTTTAATTACACAAATAGAAAATAACGTGTCAAAGAAAATCACAATTTTGATTTGCGATGTTACAAAGTTTTTGGACTCGAATAACACAATCGAAGTGTTGCTGCACTGTCTGAGGGCGAACTTGGACGACTTCAGAGTCTTCGTTTCCATATTTAAGGCAGCGTGCTGTAAAGATTTAAATGTTTTGCCTTTCCTGTGGAACGACATCATTACGATAATTAAGGACCAGCAGCAGCAGCAGTACACTGACTTCGTCGCAGAGGAATTAATGGAAATGTGCAAAAGGTTCGGAAATGATATTAATGTGCTGAAGGCGCTGCAGGGAGTTAGCGAGGAAAAAGTCGAGTGGCTGAGGGAAAGAATAGCAAACGTGTCAACGATGAAAGGCGTCAAAAGGTGTTTTAAGTTGTTTATAAATATTCAATAAATAGAAATTTTATGTTTTAGTAAGTAATGAGATGAAATTGAGAATGAAAGAAATTGAAGGAGAAATTAGAAAATAATTACTTGAATAATATTTACAATACGAAAGTCTCCGTAGTCTAATGGTTAGAATAGGAGTTTAACACGCTCTTGACGGCAGTTCGATCCTGCCCGGAGACAATTTTTTGTTTTTTTAATGTTCTTTTTTGAAATTCATAAAAAATTCAATCATTATATCTAAAATGGAAAATATTAGACACAAAAATAGTTTTTTATCATTTGGGATATTGAATTCGTAAAAACAGTACACAAATTAAAGATGCAGTTAGATGAAATGATTATGTGCGATTTCTATAAGATATGAGTATGATACCAAGAATAAACAGCCTCTCCTATAAGAATATATTTTGGAACTTTTTTATTATAAAATAAATATGAGTAAAGTGCAGATGCTATTCCTCTCACGTGAGAGGAAAAAGTGATGATGTATCATTATCAGTCACTTTTTTATGCTATTGAATTGTAATTGATCGGTCACTAATATATTTTAAAACTTAATTTTCTCAAAGTGCATTATGCATTTAGAGCTAGAAACATTTATATCTATATGAATAAAATGATTTTAGAAGCATAAATCATAAAAACATTTTCAAAAATTTGTCAATGATTCGATGTTATCGTTTGCATACGCTTTCATTTGCAGTTATGCAAAATCTTTTATTTAACAGAACATTTATTTATTTGTTTTGAATCCGCTAATTTGGACAATTTCGTTTTCCAAAGAGAACTTTCCTTCGCATGCCTCGTCTACAATTTCGTCGATCACATCCCTTAAGAATGACTGCACATCGTCAGCTATTTTTGTCTCATTCACTTTCACGTTTTCCACTGAAACGTTTTCGTCTTCTTTATATAACTGTTGGAAGTATGGAATGTTTTTCTGTCTAATCTCTGCATTTTTCATTGCGTACTTTCTTAACTGTTCGTCAGCTAATGCTTCATTAAACACGTTCATGAGCAGGCCTCCGATTTCATCTTTATATTTCTCGTTGACATTTTTCGGATTTTGTACATCAAAGTAAAAAGTGTCAACTGAACCGAACTCATTTCTATAGTCATTTTCGGTTATTGCGTCAAAAACGACGTCGATGAACTGACAGAACTGGCAAATGACATTTTGATTTTCATCTTCTAAAACGTTTTCTTCTCGTTTTCCGATATGAGAAGAGAACAAATTTGCTTCTCTCGAAGTGTTATTCTTCAAGTTCTTGAAGGTCCTATCGATTACACTCTCCCAATTTTCACTTTTTTGCTTTAACATTTTTAAGTTATTAATCCGATTATTACTATTAATTGGAGGGTCAATCGCGATAATTTCGTCAACAAATTCTTCTTCTTCTTCTTCATTGACAACTTCTTCGTTATTAACATTTTCATCTATTTCATTTTCATTGTTTATTTCAGTAAATATTATTGGAATAGTGTTGAAACTAATTAAAGGAACATTTGGCGAATTAACTTTCAAAATTAATTTCAACTTTTCGCCAGCTTCAATTATACCATTTTTAGGTTCCAATTTTAACATATTTGAATTTTGTTTGTTGTTGTTGATGATAAATTCATACGATTTATCACTAATGTTTTGCATATAAATAATTTTATTTGTGCTCACAAAAATTGGTATATCACCGAAATTTATAAATTGTTCACTTAAAATTATTGGAGAAACGTTTTGTATACTTAAAGAATTCGGAGGGAAAATTGGCCAATTAATGATATATTCATCATAATCGGTATGAATACCTTTTCCTTTTAAGTTTACAGTAAAGTTATTACCATTTTCACATGTAACTAATATTGGCGCTTCATATTCTTTCGCTTCTAAAGGCTTAAAAATCCATTTAATTAAAATCGACGTTTTCCTTTTGATGATACCGAAAGGATTTAAACATTTAATTATTTCGAAGTTATGATTATTTTCATTTAATTCATTAACTTGTGTTAAATCTATTTGATAATTTGCATCTAAGTTTGAAAAGTTATTAATTTTTAATGTTTGTATTGGAGGTGATAAAGATCCAATAGGCATTTGTTGGAATTCGAAGTATTTATATTGTGGAATTAAATAAGGATTTGTTTTATTTAAAGTTTTCCCTTTAAGTAATAACTTTATAATTCTTCCGTTTTGTATTGATAATATTATTGGTAATTGATGACATTCGATATATTTATGATAATAAGTTAATTGTAAAGTAATTGTTTCATTTGGATTTAAAAAGAATTTCTTCATATTCACTTTAAATAACTTCGCTTGAATGATTTGATCTTGTTTAAGTTTGTCATTATCAATCTCATCAGGTAACGCCCAATATTCCGGATCAATATTAATATCATTTGGGAAATTAATTGAGAAATTAAATGAAATATGACCGACATTTTTAAAACAGATATAATATGTTGTTGGCTTTGAGTTTATTATATATGAACCGAAGTCGATTTCAAATGTTTTTAATTTATTGACTAATGAATCACATTTTAATATATTTAATTCTTCATTAATCAAATTAATGTTACAATTAATCCATGAATTATTACGTGAATATTTCGTCGAAAAAATATCAATGATAGATAAATGTGGAAAACATCCAATACCTTTTACAAGACATATTTCATTTGCTTTCGATTGCATTTGTTCTGTTTCTTGATAAAGTGATTCATATATTAATGAACACATAATAGAATCAGTAATTAATCCGGAACTATTTGGTTGGAATCGAATTTCTATTTCTCGTGATGAACGTGCTGGTAATATATCTTTCGAAGGATTAAACATAACAATTTTCGAATTTCTGGATTTAGTCCTTAATACGAATTTCATTTGTGAATCACTATGATTTGTAATGATTAAAGTAGAAGAAGAAATAGAATTAATTCGAACATAACCAAAATCAATTTCTTTAGGTTTGGAATCAATGATACAATCAGTGACTAATGTTGAAATCGTTAATGGATAATGTTGAACACTTTTTAATGTATTCATTAATGAATTCTCAATATGAATATTCTCTTTACCAATGATAAATGGTAAAAAGTCTTTTGATATATATGTATTCGATGAATTAACTAATGATTGAACATTACATATTACTTCTGCTTTAAATTCACCAATTGTATTCGGATGAAAGATCCATTCACAATCAATGACTTCTTTAGAACGAACCTCAATCGAATTTGGTTTGACCATTAATAATCGATTATATATTGTTGGTATTTTCCATTCGATTTTAATTGGTATTGTTGACTCATTAAATATTTGGATGATTTGATTAGAAAATGATCCTAATGATATCGGATGTAAAAATAATGTCCCGTTGACTGAATATTTGATGGTTGGAATTGATGAATCACCTTTTAAGTTTAAGTTAAAGAAATTTAATGGTGAATCATTTATCGTTGCAAATATCTGTGAATGATAATGTCCTTTTTGTGTTGGATTAAACTTGACAACAAAGATTTGGAATGACCCTTTGTCGATTGTGCCTATTCGTGGATATACATTAAACGCTGTTGAAGATGAATTCAACGAATCTTTATCTGGTTTCTCTGGATCTATAATACGGATATCAAATTTAAACGCACAATCGCCGCGATTCTCGACATAAAATGTTTGGTATTTGGAGTCGCCAATTATTGCGCCTGAAAATATTAATGTTTTATGTGATGTATACATTGTCGGTATGAATGAGGTAACATCATCCATTGTATGGCCATTACAAAACGGTGTTAATACAAATGGTAATGTTATGAAATTGACAATATTTGAATTCCGCATTTCCTTAAATTGGGCAAAACCTTCTAACATAGTACCCATGAATTGAAACTCTAGCAATGGATTAAACTTAACAATGATATCAACTTTTTGATTCTTTGGGATTTCTGAGATTTCAGGCTCGACATTTACAAAACCGTCGCTGTTCTTTTCCCAAAAAAGTGTCAGCGCGCTATCGGTGTTGTTCTTAACGGTCAACGTCTTTGGCTCAGGTGAAATATCTCTTTGACAAGCGCCGAAGTCGAAATGGTTTGGTGAGATTGTGACCAAATCTTTCTGGATGAAAAGCTCATCAAAAATATGTACTCCAGAGTTTAAGGTACATAAGTTTCTTTTCAAGTCATTTGATATGTAATCAATTTCAGGGATTTGAATTGGAGTAAATTCTTTTATAGCTCTTGGAGGTTTAGACCCAAGCCCTTGTGCAATCGCTTGGTAATATTTTTCAACACTTGAAGTTTTAATTTTTGGAGGATGATTAAATGTATCAAATGCACTACCAAAAACATCAATAGCCATTGGATGATGTTGATGTATAACAAGAATAACACGCCTATGATAAACTATTGGATGTTGTGGCGAAAAAGTAACACGAATAGCTTTGGAATAATTAGGTGGAAGAATTCCTTGAATTGGATCAAATCGGAACACTGACGTTGGCTCTATTAAGAATTGGAACAATATTCGTCGATCAGAATGATTTGAGATGTTGAATATATTTGATGATGTTGATTTCAAATGAACACTCCCTAATGATAATGTAGTTCGATCAATTGTAACTGTTGGCCCTGTTACATACGCCCTACATCGAGTCGTAGCTGAGTTACCACCAGCAGTACTAAAAGTAATGTTCGCAAAGGCGAAGAAATCAAAGTTTGTCGGATGAAATAAGATTTTGACGAGCGAACTTCCCTCTGGCTTCAAATGGATAACTGTGGGCTGGACTATGAACTGAGGGAAATCGGATGTTATTGTCACTGTAGCTGGGACAGGTGCTGAGTTATGAACTGTGATAGTTTGTATAGATTTAGCTGAGCTTGGAATTCGTCCAAAATCAATAAAATTGGTACTAAGTGTTATGTGTGGAATTTTGGAGATCCCATTTACTTCGATAATGGACTTTTCAAGTAATTCAGTTCCATAACGACATACTAGAGTACCGTTAAATCGTGTGGCAATATCAGGTAAAAAATCAACTCGAAATTGTTGTTGCTTTTTCCCTAAAATTGTTCCATGTTGTGGACTGATTTTAAATGGATCTTTCGATAGCCAAATAAATGTTGTCGAATCACGACTTAAATTTGTGACCGTAATCTCCTGGGAAGTGGTTTCGCCAACAGGACAAAATCCAAAATCAATCTGTTGTGGAATTTTTAGAGTTGAATGTTTCATCTTCCCAGTGTGTGAACGTTTATTCCAAAAAAAACGGACGAATTCACATCACATTACATTCAACCAGATAAATACTCAATTTATTATTGATTCGATGAATTCATATTATAAAATTTTTTTGTATGATTTCAACTATAGCTTAGATTTAGTGTACACACTTTTGCCGATAGTGTACATGGGAGCAAAAGGAAGAAAAACAAAAGAAGCAAAATAAATTCATTTCATGATCAATTTAGAGGAGTTTTATGTAGCAAGAAATAATACCTGCGATGAAATTTCAAATCAGAGTTTACTGATAAAAATAGTTTGGTTAACTTTAAATGAGGTAATAATAATTATAAAGAAAAAGAGTTAAACAATCTAAATTATTATATAACCATTATTTTATATTTGTTAATGCTAAGTTTTAAAATTAAGATGATTAAATAACAACTGAATATCAAACAGGAATAAAGCAAAAAATTGAATTAAAAACGATTTTATTTCATTCAATTCCAAAAAAAATAAAATTTAAAAAGAATATAGAGAAACGAATATAACAGACAAAGTGAAATAAATTGCATTTAACTTAACAACAAAACAATAGAAATAAAGTAATAGAGAGATATTGGAAATATAATCATAAAAATTTAAAATCATTTTCAGAAATATTCATATTTAATTCATTTTTTATATGATACACATATATGTAATTAATTTTATTATTTGTAAATTGAAATACATTAATATAATTAAAAGATAAATATATTTCAAAAACCGATTTTCTTGCTTCAAGGTTTTTTCTATACATTTTGATCGTAAATTTAGCATGTTTAAACATATCTCGAAAAATAAGATTAATCAATTGTGTAAACATTGGAAATTATTCAGATATTAAATGTTAAATATAATATTAAAATATTTAAAAACTCATTTTATTATCTTCAAACGAATAGAATCATGAACAAACAAATATTAAATCAATTTTCTTTATAATCATGATGCCAGTTTATTTGAAAATTTGGGTTATTTGAATTCATTTGAAGTTGACCAGCTTCAAATATTCTATACATATAAATGGGGCTCGGTCCTTTCCCACTTACGAAAATCGTCTTATCCATAGCTTCTGCCTGCCTCACCGCTTCATTGCTAGGATTCTTGATTTCATCAGTGTTTGAATGGACCAAAATTCGATATGATTATTCTGATACCGAAAATAACAATGATTATGCTCATAGATTGTATGTTTGTACCATGATATTGTGGGTCGGTTCTATCGTTCTGCTTATTGTTTCTTTATTTACCATTGCTTTTTACTATCTACAGTTGTTTAGATGTATTAATCGAGAAATAACTGTATCCTCAATTGGTGTAATCGCTTTTTTTGTTATTTCTTTGTTTTGCATGATCGTTGCAGGTCTTTGTATTTCTTATTCATCATCATCAAACTGTCAATTAATAAGAGAAATTGGAACAGAGCATGGACAAAATTCAACAGAATATCGGGAATATATCTCCAATCAGCTAAAAAATGTCCCTTTAAATAGAGTAGAAGAATGGATGAATGATTTTGACAAAGGTCGATGCGAAGGATACCATCTTTTGGTTTCAATATTTTTAGGTATTTTCTGTTTTATGACACTTATCTTTTATTACTGTATCTTCATTTATGAGATTTCCTCGAGATGTCTCACTCAAGATTCATTGGAGGATTTAGGCTGGTTTTAAATGTTCACAATAAAGTGACAATTGTACAAGTCGAATAAATATTGAAGAATAAAAACAAATTATTATATAAATTTATGTGGTTGATAAGGTCATTGAGGAAAATCAAATTTCAAAACGAATTTGATATTAAATAAATGTATTTTGTTCCATTTAATTATTCTAAAATAAAAAATTAAAAAAGAAAATTAAAAAGGAGCAGAGAGAAGAAAAGAGAAAAAAAACTTTATAATTAAAAATCATATTGAGAAACAAATTGGGAAATCTTGAGTAATTTTTTTTAACATGTTTTAAGGGTGCTGATTCCAATCCGACATTAGAAGTATTTCATTGTGCATTACAATTTTCATAAACATTAATTTCTCAACCGAAATTTGTTTAATCTTCTCAAGTTGGTAATATGATAATACTTTGGAATTAGCTTTAGTAAAAAATCAAATTAGGAAATTAAAGTCAAAGAAAATAAATTAAATACATGTATATGAATGTTTTACAATATAGAAAGTTACAGAATGTTTTCCACTTAATGAAGAGAAACTTTTACGTAATGCACGTAAATAAGTTAATGAGAATTTAAGATATAGAAATAATAAAACAGATGAAACACAAAGTTTCGATGATAATGAAATCAAATTGGATAATATATATGATGAAGATGGACATGGTCTAAATGATTGACGTGAAATTGTACAGCAAATAATGAGACAAATTCAGAATTTAGATGACGAAGGAATAGAATTCGACAAAAGATGTAACATGTATTGAAAGAAGTGCTGAAGAAAAATCAAATAAGAAAAATGATGACGACTAAAGTGATGAATCAGATTGCCTGAATGAAATAGCAAAACATTTCAGAAGAGAAAATTGAAATGTATCAAAAACGCATTCGTTTTGTTTAGAACAATCCATCCACACATCCACCTAATAAATCAATTATTTAACATTATTATGTTTAAAGAATCAACACATAATTATTATTTAATTTTTTGCATTCGTTAATAAGATGCATCTTTGCTTTCACTCATTTCCATCAAAATTAATAACGATATATATCTATTTTATACAAATGTTCAAATTATCGAAAAACAAATTGCTTTAATTCTACGAATAAATTTGATATAGAAAAAGCAAAATGTTTAAAATATTTTAAATAAAGAATAAAATGAAAATTCAGTTTTATTTGTTATTTGTTATGATATTCGCCTTCAAATATCTTATTATTGATTTTGGAGATCTCTTAAAAGTTATAACTCTTTGATCTGGATTCACCTTCAACTCCTTATCGAATGCCTCCAGGTAGTCCAACATTACACACGCGTAATAACTATCCATATCAGGCGACATTAACGTAAACATTGCCATTCTTTGGAATAGTTTCGGATTCTTTTTGATTTTATCTTTGTTCAATTCGATGAAATCGAAAATTAATTTCCGTAACTTCACGGAGCCGAATATTAACGACGCGCAAATAACATTAAACATTTCGTCGAAGTTTTGGTAGCTATCTAACTCGAATTTATCTTTTTTGATGAGTGATATCCAAAATCGGACTGAATCAGGTTGTTTACTATTATAAATTGTGTTATCAATGAATTCGGTGACTAAATTGAAGAAATTCTCATGGAATATAATTAAGTTAACAATGACTTCAAATAATTCATCAGGAACATATTCTAATTTACTGATAATGATTTTAATGCATTGAAATATCGAATTCGATATCTCATTATTATCTATATATAAACATAAAACTCCGCATTGGATACAATCAAGATAAATTTGTTCATGGAAATCATCGTTTTGAAATAGCATAGCTAAGTTATTAAAGAATATTGGTACTAATTTTTCAAAATATTCGATATTAATCATAGATAATACATGTCCAATTAACCCGAATTTGTGAAGTTTATATCGCAACGATAGGCTCTGATTATTATTAACGTCATTTAATAGAATATTTTCCATGACCTTAAACAAAATTGGATATTCTTCAATGGACTTACAATTTTCTATGCATTCGATCAGCTCCTTGACGATAGAATTCATATCGTAAAACTTAATTAAATTGATTTTAATCGGCGTGTCGAAAATTTGTCTAAAATAAATTGTTAAAAGTATTCTTGAAAAGTTATGAAGTTTTAATGTTTTAAAGATATGATAAAATCCGAAAATCAAGTTGTTTCTTTTTCTAGCAATTAAGTTTAATACATATGAGCGTATATCTTGGTTAGAAATGAATTTCGAAAATATTTTAATTAGTTGTGGTAACTCTAAATAATCATTACGCCAATTGTTTAAGAACAAATTTATGTTTTGTAACATTAATTCTTCTTCTTTATATAATATATTAAAGAACTTTTGATATGACTGACAATTTAATGGTATTAACTTTGTTATATCAATAAACATTTCCAACAATTCATTATAATTATTACGTAACAATTCATTGTTATTTTCTAATATTAATGTTAATACATTTAACAAATTAATGATATTTCGCATATATTTAAACATTTGTATTACTAATCCATATAACGCAAACTTCTGATGTTCATTCATTCGTTTAATAACTTCATTATTACTTATTGGCTTCTCTAATGTTATATCTTTAGCTTTACATATGCTTTGGAACTTAGTGAAACATTTTTCTTTGTTCTCTTCTAACATATAACATAAAACGCACATCGAAAAGTCAAATGTTTCATCTAAAATTACATTTAAGGTAAAGCTCGGCGATATAATCGCAGACATTTTATAGATGTCGATTTTAATTTTCGGGTTTTTATCGATTATAACTTTAGCTATTTGATTAAATGAATATATTATATGTGAATTAATTGGCGTTTGTTGTGGCTGTGGCTTCTTGATTAACTTCTTTAATATTAATTTTGGTAATTTATATATAAATGGAGTAGGCTCATAATCTGTTTTGAGTTGGATTTCATCAGCAATGTCATTAATGATTTGCGTAAGTTGTGTTAAGTCATTGTTCTTAAAGATATATTCGAATGTTTCAATTTGTAAGTTGATTATTTCTGTTGATATAGTTTTAATGTTATTTAAAATTCCAATTGTTAAGTTCTCGAATATCGAAATCGTTTTAATATATTCTTTGCCGAAGTAATACTTAAGAAGTTCTTCTGATAAAAATTGTAATGAACTTAAATTACCAGAAGATTTGATATAATCAAAAATGGAATCTAATGTTTGCTTAGATTTGGTAACAAGCTTCTCATCAAGGATACTAGCAAGTAATGGCATTAAATATGGACATCGTTTTCCATATTGTATACATTCTTTGATGATATGCAATGCAAATTTTTGTCGTTTAACTGGAAGTTTCTTGCCTAAAAATGATATGGCTTTTAATAATGTTGAATTAGTTTGAAGAAGTTCTTCAATAGAATAGATTTTGGTGGAATTTGATTTGATGAAAAAATTACAATCAGAATCAAATTGTTGTATAAATGGTTGTGCTGATGGTTCATAGTTATTCCAATCTGGATTTTCGATTTTAAATAAGTCGCCAAGCGATGTAAGAGTTTGATACCCATTTAAACGGGTGCTCGGTGATGCGTTTAAAAAAGAATACAAACAGAGCCTCTCAATTTTGCTGTATGGAACAAATGGCTCATCTTCAGCTGTTGGGCTTGATAGAAAGGCAACTAGAGCTTTGGCATCATTTTCTTCGGCTGGCTTAGCATCGGATTTTATAAATATGAGACATTCATTAAGATATCGGAAAAATGGAGATAGATTATTATGATGTAAATTAGAAATTAAAAGTTTTGTAAGAGTTTGAACAACAAGAATGGCTTTGTTATTTTCTTGTGGAATAAGTTTACTGTGATCATTAAATTTATTTAGATAGAAAAGAATGATATTTAGATCAAGTTTCTTGCCAACAATATATTTTACAAAGAAATTTGGGTCATCAATGAGATCAAGAGTTGCTTGAATTGTCTTGATTTCAGAAACATTTGTCGGTGAAATTATTGTGAAAAATTGAATGAGCTCAGAAAGACATTTTTCCTTATTTTGAGCATAAAGCTTTTGAAAGTAAGCGTTAGAAAGTAAAAGACATGGTCCTTTAGCATTTAGATCTGAAACATGTGTCATAATATATTCTGAGTCAAATTCATTTTTATGTAATTTATAGATAAATTTGCACAGTGGAATTTCGGATTGACTAAGGTATGGGCTAAGTGATGGGTTTATGAAAGATTTAATGAAAAATATTGATATTGTGGGAGAAATAAGTTTATTTGACATGTTCTTCTCAAAGAGTTCAATAAGGAGCTTTGCATCAGCTTCAGTAATATTTTTAGGTAAGGATAAATTTGAAATTAATGTTAAAAATGATTTAACTAAAGATGTCTTAATGAAAAATCCTAATATATGACTGACTGTTTTTGGGAAAGTGCACATAAATTCAGATAGTGTATCAGAAAATTCAAAAATTGTATCATTTGATATTTTTGATTGGATTTCATCAACAACTAAAAAGCTAAGAACTTCATTTAAAAATTTCTTTTTCCCTTTTATGTTAACTTTTTTTGGGTTTAGAGCTGAAAAACGTTTTATATATTGACATACAAGTAATAAATATAAATTTTGGTTTTTCTGTTTAAATCCACTATCTACTACTTCATTAAAAACTTGGCCGATGTTAATAGGTGTTCCAGAAAAATTTGAAATAATGTATGCAATCCCATTTGAAAAAGGATGAGCATATTTTTCTTTAAATGTAATGGGTGAGCAGATTGGATGTATTTTTGAGCAAAATGTTTTGAGTGATGAAATTGCATTAGTTACTGCCCCATTACCTTGCATCTTGTTGGCAGTTTAACTTGAAATTGTGGTGTTTACTTCAGTGAATTGCTTCAGTGTTAAAAATGGGTAAGCAAAAATAAACCATTTAAATACACTATCCATATTCAAAAAGCTGTGTCTGTTGAACAGCAGGAAAATTTTTGCCAAGCAGTTTCTGATATTTCAATGAAACCATTAATGATAATTGAGAAGTTTTTTTTGGTAAGCATTTTAAACGTCAAATAAACCTTGTCAATTCGATTAGTCAAACCGAAACTTTAGAACTTTGGGGGACTGATTTGCAAACGAACAAAATAAATATTATAAAATACTGGGTTTTACTAAGTTTATCATTGATTTCAGAAAAAAAGTTTTAAATATTTTCTATCAAAATAAAAATTTGTCAATCAATGATCATAATCATATATCATATAATTGAACTTAATTGAAATTATTTGATAAGGCCATTATTGAGTTTATAAAATTTCATTTTCCTTATGTATTTGAGCAAGAAGATAACAATAAAATCATTTTAATATTTAAACGGTCTCTATATTCAAAATGTTTATACAATTCAATCCAATTGTATGGCTATTCAAAAACTGGAATGGTCAAACCAAAATATGATCCGAGTTTTATTCGTGTGTCATGGGAACATTTGTCGAAGCACAATGTGTGAAAGTGTTTTCACTCATATGGTAAAACAAAGAGGACTGGAATCTAAATTTAAAATAGCTTCTGCTGCCACCAGTAGAGAAGAAATTGGAAATCCACCACATTATGGAACAGTAAACAAATTACGCCAAGTTGGTATTCCTGTGGTACCTCACACATCTGTACAGATGACCAAAAAAGACTATGAAAAGTATGATTATCTTATAGGAATGGATAGTCTTAATATTAGAAATATGCAAAAGATTACTGGTGGTGATCCAAAACACAAAATACACAAGTTGCTAGAATTTGCTGGAAGTTCTAGAGACATTTCTGATCCGTGGTACAGTGGAAATTTCGATGCAACATATAATGATATTGTTGAAGGATGTGAAGCTTTTTTACGCGGTCTGAACATTAGCAACGAATAAATTTTTTTTCTTAATATTTTCAAATTTGATTTTTGAATTCAATTATAATTTTAAAAAAAAAAGTTTTAGTGATGATGATTCAGGTTTTACATATTCAGCCAAATTTTTCTACATGTTTAAAGGCAAAATAAATCTTGCACATCATTAACGGTCAAGAAGAATAAATCTTATTAACGGTCCACATTAAATTGGAACGAAATGTTCTCAACAGACTTGGAATTTGTTACTAACTACATCAATAACAGTGGAAACATAGACAAAGCCGTTCATTTTATTGTTTTTTTGTTTATATATTTTTTTTAATGTTCAATTATTATTTTTAAAGTTTATTTTTTTCATTTAAAACTCTTGCAAGGCATTGCGTAGAAAATGGAAGTATTGATTCTCTTTCACTTCTTCTTGAAAAAGGGTGTCAAAAACAATATCTCATTCATTCAGCCGTTACTTTTCAACAACTAGAATCACTTAAAACGTTAATCAAGTATGGCTGCGACGTGAATGAGCTTTCGAAAAAAGGTCAAACACCTCTTTTACTTGCAATTCGGAAAAATCTTTTAGAATTTGGAAAAGTATTACTTGAAAACAAAGCCAATGTCCAAATGTTTGTTGAAGGGGTTTTTTAAATATATTTCAACTTCATTTATATCATGCCGCATCACTTGGGCATCTTGAATTTGTGAAATTACTAATTGAATATAACTCACCACTCACTGCTATTCAACCACATCTTCCACCATTATATGCCTCTATTGAGTATTGTCATTTTGATGTGACATCTTTTCTTCTAAGCAAAGGTGCTGATCCTAATCTCATTGTCAACCTCTCAGAACCCGCCAAAGATGTTAAAGACAAATTCCTGAGCATTCTCGAGATTGCTCTTTTAAAGAAAGATAGTCGTACTGTCTCTCTCCTTATCATGTGTGGCGCAAACGTTGATGATGTCGACACATCACAAGTCCCCCCATCAACTCTATCGTCACTTTTTCAGTACAAGTGTTCAAATCCACCTTTTGATAACGAAGACGATCAACTCCAACTTCAAATTTCGGATTTATCTGATTCTGTCTCTGAGGTTAAAGAGAAGACAAGTTATTTACTTCGAGAAAGAATAAACTCGAAAGAAATTGTTTTCAAGAAAAACTCATTAACAAACGTCGTTAATGAAATTCGTTTACAATATGTTTCGTTTGCGAAAGCTGTATCATTAGCCAAGCGCATTGTAGAAACAATTAAATCTAAACGAATGAAATTACTTGACTTATTATTTAAGACACTAATCGCAGAAGACAAAGAAATGTTTAGCAAAGCACTTGATAAAGATAATGAAGAATGGAAAATATTTTGCAACATGGCAATTGAAAGGTTACAAAAACGATTAAGCGAAAGTTCGGAAGAAAATCAGAAAAAGTTTGCTAACTTCTGCATTGATAGAATCCTTGAAGAACAACAAAAGTTAGAAAATGAGAAGAATCAAATAATGAATGTTTTCCCAGAGGTCGAAAACATTGAAATTAATGACGACAAAAAACGAACGCTTTTACTCGCACAGAACTTAATATATACTAAAGTTAAACCAATGATTGAGACATTAATTAGATTACTGAATGAATTTCATGAAGAATCTGTGAAAGCAATCGAACTTCGAATTAATTTCTTTGAAAATAGCATCGAAACTATTGACATGTTTTCGAAATCGCATCACTCCCTCGAAAGAATTGGTTTGTCAGATATAATAATTGCGCAGTTGGAATCAAATAATCAGCCAAAAGAAGAAATATTCGAGAAAAGTAAGGAACAGTTGAAGGAACATCTGGTGTTGACAAAGGGATTAGCAAAGGCAATGCAGGATACGCTGCTGTACTTGTTACAGTGATTTTGGTTGTTTCTTGATTTGTCAAAAATAAAAAATACGAAATTTGAAATCTTTAATGAAAATGGTTTTGATTTACCGTAAATATTCGCGAATAAAATTTTTGAATTGTATATCAATATGTTATTCTATCAGATGAACATGAATGCGTTCTTCAAAAAATGATTTAAATGATGTTGCATGAGAACAAAAAAATCATTTTAGATTTTCTGTTTAGGTGAATATGTTGTATCGAAAATTCATTTTTATTTAATGATTTATTAAATGTTAAGTATAGGCTTTCTTTGAATTTCTTCATTGATCAAATAAAACCAATACTTCATAGAAAATTTTTTATTTGTTCTACCAAGAAATAAAAATTATTTTTCATCATTATAAAATATGCTACATAATAAAGAAAGTATTAAAATGATTTTTTAGAGAATCATGCGTAAGAAAAAATAACAACTGTTACTAAAAGGATAATATATTAATCACATGAAAACATTTTAATGATTAGAATAATTCCTCATACACTATTGACCCATATTTAATATTTAATATGTCATAACATGATAATATATAAAAAATATTTTGAAATAAGTTTATTAGTTTTCTGGGAAATAAGAAATCAAATTTTCTAACTTATTTTGCAAAAAATCTGTGCTTTCATCCATCAATTCCAGTAACACATCGTACAGCTCTATTGACCCCGGTATGCTTGCGACATCAATGTTTGCTGCTTCAATCAGAGGAAACATTTTCAACAAAATATCCAAACATTCGGTAACGTAAGATGGATCTTTAACTTCAAGAATTTCAGCAATCTTTACCAAAATTCCTGCTCCGAGTAATTCCGATATGCATTCAGGTTTCTCAACAATCACAGTATGAATATACTTCATACATGATATCTTTGTTTGAAAATTTCCATTTTGGAGTGTCATCATAATCAACTCAAGGATTGGATTGATCTGGTCAGGAACAAACGGGAGAGCATTCAGAAGCTTAAATACATAACACCCGATTTCTGGTTCGTTGGCAGTTCGATTTAACAAACGATAGAAGAAACCGTTATCAAAAAGCCAGTTGAAAACGGTTTCCCTTTCGGAAAGACTGCAAAGGAATGAAAACATAAAATCAAGAACTTTTCCTGGTGAATCGGTAAGCAACAAAATTAGGTTAGCTAGCCCCTCATCTATACATGGTTTGAAACCATGCCGAACAAGACGTTGCATCACAGTAAATTCATGTCGAATGTATTTGTTCAAAGGATTTGATTGAATTATTGCAAGAGATAAATTCCAAAATATAGCCATTTGTTCTGGAGAAAATAAAAGCGGTTCGAGTTTGATCAATGAATAAGATATTGTTAAAATGTTCTTTTGGATAATATTTTCATCATATAAAGAATTGTTTTGGATTAATACATCAGGAATATGTTCAACAAATCCAAGTTCAGATGCTCGCCGGAAAAAAACTCTGTAATCGTCAATAAAATTTGTTAATGTATTTAATGATACTTGAGCAAGTTCTTTAATGGGATTTGACATAAGTGTAATACAACGCATAAAAAACATGTCGTTCCCGATAAAGCTTAGATCTAATTTTGGAAAAGAAAAGAGACGATCAAAAACACATAAGGATTGATAAGTAAGTTGTAAATCTTCAGGATTATAAAACAATGCAAGAACAAATTGAAAAAGCTGTTCAATAGATTGGCAACGTGATAAAGATCGATTTTCTGGTAAGAAGAAGAATTGATCAAAATATGGTATTTGTGATGAATCTCCTTGTAAAAGAAGTTTCAAACGTGTTCTCAGCTCGTCTTCATTATATTCATCTTCAAATATTTCGGGAATTCTCCGAAAAAAAATTGATTTTTCTGTTTCCAATTGTTGTTGGCTCCAGCCTGAAACCGTTTATTTCATATATTTAAACGGCCATTGCATCCATCTAGTTCAAAAACGCGTATTGATCGACTTATAAGAAGTCGGAATGTATAAAATGTTATTCTTCATTGAATTTTATGTCATTCGTTTTATGTAGGTAATAAAAATTTAGATCAACATGAAAGATAATTTATTAAATACACTGCTTCTTACAGAGAATGCAGTGATCTAACTCAAAAACCAAAGAGTTCTTCATCTTCTGCCGCACGTAGACCATTTTGAATGAATTCGACAATTGATTTTTTGTCGCATTTCATCTTTAAAAAGTTATGTTTTAACAATTCTGTTGCGCTTGGTCTATCATTAGGATCTGTTTGAGTACATTTTCCAACGAAATCACGGAATTCTGAGGAGTATCCTCTAAGTTTAGGAATTCCATATTTCTTTATGTACTTCATGACTTTCTTCGGCGGAATCTGTGAGTAAGGAGGCTTTCCTGTTGTCATCTCTATGCACATTATGCCAATAGACCAAATGTCAGAACTAAATGAATATGCAGTTCTATCTGATAATTCGGGCGCCATCCAATATGGCGATCCAACAATATAATCAGATCTGGTCTCCGTTTTGAGCGGATTTAACTGAGTGGAGAACCCAAAATCACCAATTTTGATTGATCCTGCTTTTGATAAAAATATATTTCCGCATTTCAAATCTCTGTGAACAATTCCCTTTTCATGCATACGCTTAAGGCCTCGGAGTACTTTCTTGATTATAAATGCAACTTGAGATTCATCGCATTGAACATATCTGAGGATGTCAGCTAGTGATCCTGCATCCATGTATTGCATTAAAATCCACGCAGTTTCATTGTAAACATGCGCTGAGATCATTCGAACTAAATTTCTTGAGTGCAATTCATGCATCGTTTTTATCTCGTCAAAAACAAATTTCCTTTGGTCTTTGGTTAATTTAATTTCTTTGACTGCAATTTCTTTTGATTTATATGTAGTTAAATATACTTCAGATGTTAATCCAGATCCAATTGGTTCAATATTTGTGAAAAAAGGTGTTGGATCAGTTTCACGAATCAATCTGACTCCTGAGTATGAACCATATTTTTGATTTATGGAAATGCTTGGTTCACTTTCTTCTTCGATAGACATTTTCCTCGATGTTTTCCTTCGATGACGAACTTTTACACATACCTTCTTTGTACCTGTTGTTTTACTATACTGTGGCTTCTTTGAAATTGGCTTTAAATCAGCTGTAGATAAAGCAGAGCTATCGAGCATGACCGAAAACTATAGACAACGATAGAGTGATATTTTACTTTTGATAAGGATTTGAATGAATGATTTTGGCCTGTAGTTTACAAATTTGACTGCTGTAAAGGTAAATTTTTGGTATCATATTATTCAATTTTGCATCATCAGAAATGTTTTCGTTTAGTGTTTTGAACAGGTTCTTCCGGAAATAACCGTTTACAAAAAAAAACGTTTAGATTTTTCTTGAATGTACGTTTAGAAATTTTATTATCAGATGGAAAATTACATTTTAAAGAACAGACTTGGACATGGAAGCTTTGGATCTGTTTGGGAAGCAACAAGGAAAGCAGATGGTAAAACAGTAGCAGTCAAAGAAATTTATTACGGAACAATGGATTCATCTGCTAGAAAAATGATAGTTAATGAAGTCAACATCCTTCGTAAACTCAAAAATCCACATATTGTCAGATATATTGATCGTGTTGTTGATCGTCCAAATCAAAAAATATACATTATCATGGAGTTTTGTCCTGGAGGTGATCTCCAATCTCTTATAACTAAAACACGAGCCAACTCTACATATATTCGTGAAGAACAAATCTGGCTTGTTTTAACTGAAATGGCTCTTGCATTACAAGAATGTCATTGTGGAACAGACAAAATTCTTCATAGAGATATCAAACCAGGCAATATATTTATTGATTCAGGTGGCCACATAAAGCTTGGGGATTTTGGTCTAGCTCGTCATTTAGTTGATTATGCTCGTACAATGGTTGGTACACCTTATTATATGTCACCAGAACTCAACGCTGGTAAACGCTATGATGAAAAAAGCGACATATGGGCACTTGGATGTACTATATACGAGATGGCTGCTCTTAGACCACCATTTACATGTATGGGTGAAGGCGATCTAAAGCTTCATATAAGAAATGATATTGTTCCTAGATTTAGCTCAAGGTACAGCGATTCACTATGGAAAATAGTATCTGCAATGCTGGAGAAAAATCCAGAAAGGAGACCAAATGTCCAACAGATTCTGGAATGTCGTAATGTGGCAATGTGCATAAAAATAGATAATGCAAGAAAAGAACTCGAAGCAATTAGAGAAAAAACAGCAATCCTAAAGAAGAATTATGAAGTATTAGCAAAAAGAGATGCGGAACTGTCAAGGGAGAAAAGAAAAGGCGGAAAAGTTTCGGAGAATGTGAACTTTAACTAATAAATTTGTTTTATGAAAAATTTTAGAAATTTAATATCATCATGTTACAACTTTATCATTTTAATAAATCATGTATAAATTAGTTGATATTTTGAAACTCAATTAAAACAAGAGACATAATTTTTGTGAGTGTTCTCTTGAATGAGTCTATCTGCAATATTTTATTCAGCAAAGAATAAAAAAAGAAATTATTTATATTTCCATTTTTCTTGTTAAAAAAAATAACTCCAAATTATAAAATGTAGAACGTTAAAATATTTTACTCAATTTTTTGAGATGGTTATTGAATTGTTTGATAAATCTATTCAAAAGTTTATTGAATTATTTCAAATGGAAACCGTTTGCAAATAATGGCTGAAATTATTAAAATTGTTTTCCTTGGAGATAGTGGTGTTGGAAAGACAAGCATTGTCTCAAAGTATGGAACAGGTGCACTTCCAGATACGGTTTCGCCAACAATTGGTGCCGCATTTATCACAAAGGATATAACCTTCAATGATAAAGCATACCAACTCCTTATTTGGGATACAGCTGGGCAAGAAGTTTACCGCGGTCTTGCACCAATGTATTACCGCAGTGCCTTGATTGCAATAATTGTATTTGATGTAACAAGTGCAAATTCATTTAGATCAGTTGATTATTGGGTAAATGAGCTTCACGAAAACACAGAGGAAAAAATAATTATAGTTATTTGCGGAAATAAAGTCGATGTTGCTGAAAGGGAAATAGGAAATTCTTATGCTGTTGAAATGGCAGAAAAATATCATGCTCTTTATGCAGAAACTAGTGCTGTAACTGGTGTTGGTATTGATGCTATGTTTCAAACAGCATTATCAAAATTACTCAAAGACTTTCCAAAGAAGGATGTACCTCCTCCGATGAAATTGAACTCAAATCCAAATGATAACTCTTCAAAATGTTGCTAAAAGATAAATTTATGTTTTATTGATATTTCCATTTAAGTCATGTATAAGCTTCTGTGAAAATTGAATAGTTTATTAATAGAATTTGTTATTCCCATTAATGAAGCAGTATATCAAATAAATTTGAATCACTTTCAGTTCCTAACATCCATTGGAGAATGCGTTCAATATATTTTTCTAACACATCATCACAGTTAAATACGTTTTGTTAATTTCATATCAATATACATATATACACTATTCATATTTTTACGATTTTTAATCAAAATGAAAATGATACAAATGAAAAATGCATTATAAATATTTATTGATTAGGAATAATAAAAAAAACGTGAATACAAACAACGATAGAGTTTTCAATGAAAAACGATATTTTGCCATTGAATTTTATATCGTTCATAACGAATTTTTCTAATTTCTGATTTCTTTTGGAGTTTCAATTAGTTTTGTTGGATCAAATTTGAACGGCTGTGCCATTTGTACTAAAAACTGTCTGCTCTTTTCTACTGCCTCATCTATTGTTGTTGAAATTTGACTTTCATTCATGAATTGTGTAATCCAATTTGGTAATTCCGCCATTAAAGCAGGTCTTGCGTATCTTCTATCAGCCAGTATTACAATTCCATAGTCATTTTTAGATCTTAATAATCTTCCGACACATTGAGATGCTGCTCTCATTGCGTCAAATAAAAGGAAATCTTTTCTATTAAACTGATACTTCGCTTCCACGAATGAAGCTCTAGTTTGGACGATCATTGATTGTGTGTTTCTCACAGGTAATCCGAACAATATTACGCATCTCCCGTATTGGTCTGCGAAGTCGACACCTTCTGAAACGCGGCCACGGGCCACCCCCAAAAAAACGGCTCCTCTGCCACATTCGATAGCTTTTCTATAGTTTGCAAAAGCTGTTGAAGTCTCTTCACCCGAATTTGCCTCTATAAAAATTAATTTATATTTTAAAATTTCTTGTATCAAACCATCATCATTCCAAATGCTAAAGACAAGCTTAAGATATACGTAAGAAGGGAAAAAGCAAGCAATTCCATCTGGAACGATTTTACAAAAGTTCAACAAAAGTTGATAATAATTATGCGCGATTTGTTCATCTGAACGATATTTAAATGAAGATGAAAGATTAACATTTCCGTAACCCTTACTACATATAATTGGTAACAAACACCTTCGCGAAAAGCTCATCGTGAAATTGACCATAGAGACAGGCTCAAAACCTAAAAGTAGTGGGTAAACGGATAATGGCGAAAGTGTTCCAGATGTAATAACAACGCGTTTAAATCGATCAACAACTCGTTTAAATGCAATAGTGGAATCAACACATGTTAAATGTAAAAACGTTTCATCAAGGGAAATGTTTTGGTCAACAAATACCCAATAACTATCATTAACATTCTCAGCTAATAATTGCGCATATTGTAATACTTCAAGTAATGGATCAAAGACAATAATGTTTGGTACTTTTTGTTGGATTAAAAACTTGGAAAAGCGGATTGCCAAAAAAAGAAGTTCATCTCGACTAATGTCACATTTTTTCTTGATTAAATTTAACACTTGTTGAACAGTATACTTCTCAACTTTTTGTTCGACAACATCAACAATATTATCAGAAGGATCTTGAAATTCAGGCGGTAACACGAAATCTTGTTGATCAGTTATGGATTCATTAATCTGATCGTCGCTAACGGTCTCGTCATCGGTTTCCGGCGGTTTTTCTATTCCTTGAATAAATGCTGCGAAAAATTGAACAAGTTTTCTTGCCTTTTCGAGGACATCATTAAAGGTTCTAAGAGAAGAAGGCATAGCTCTCTTAAGTATATATTCAGGTATTTTTGAATTTTTCAAAATACTTAAAGTGTCATCAGCCACGACTTCATTTTCATCATTTCCTAAATCAACTTTAAGTTTATCGAAAACATTTTGTAAATTTTCTTGTTCTTTTTCTCTTATTCCATTATATATTTCTTGTCCTGAATTTAAAGATATTATTGATTTATCAAGGATTTTCTTCCCGACAAAGCTACTCAAAAATTCACAGCAAACATCATCAATGTTATGCGCCTCATCAAAGACAATTATAGCGTTTGTTGAGATGAATGGGATTAAGACTTCAGCAGAAGAAGGATCAAGGATATAAGCATAACTACACATAATGACTTGGGCTTCCATCGTTAATCGTCGCATAAGAAAATATGGACAAATACCATTGGACATGCTGAATTCTTTCATCTCGGGAATCCCATAAACCCCTGGGCGAGGTCTCATAAGCATGTGATCATAATAATCACATCGTGTTTCAGCCCATGGAAAAGTTCGGTTTCGACACTCTGAATCAACATCAGAACGATTCGTGAATTTGGATACTTCTGGATTTATACAGACATTGACACGTGATGCAAGTGCAATGCCTAAAAAATTCTTGTCATAGTCAAGATCAGCAGTTTCGATACGTGTTCTATTGACATTTGCAAGTTCAGCTATGCCTTGATCAAGTTCTGGAACAGTTCGAGTACAATAAATAAGTGGACCCGAATCTTCGACAGCACTCATATAAGCGATAATTAAGGAAAGAATACAAACAGTTTTTCCTGTTCCGGAAGGCATTTCTAAAACGCAAGGCCCTCCTGCATCAAGTGATAATTTGAGCTGTGTCATATATTTAATTTGTTCTGGATATGGTACAGGGTATGGAAATATTACTTCTAGCCCATCAATGTCAATTACAGCAGATGAAGCACTCATGAGTTGGTAGCGCCCAACTTTAACATGTCATAAAATTGATTTACTCAAATTTGAGTTTTATTCTTAAGAAAAAAATTGGCAGAAAAAGGAAAGTGAAGACGAGATTTGACCAAATAAATAGTTAAAAAGTTTTGGCTCATCCAAGGCAAATTTCCATATACAATGATTTAATGGTCATTAAAATATTCATTTTGTTGAAAGTAAAATGATACTTTTACAAAACAATATTTTTAATGTTTTCTTGTGTGTTTTTCTTCGTGTTTCAAAAAAGTGCTTTGTTTATATTTTACGTTTAAATATTTACAAACAACAAAAAACGTTTTGAAATTGAAATCGACATAAAAGTGTTTTGTATCGTACTGACACTTTTATAAATTCATAGATTTAAGATTGCAGTCCGACCAGATATAAGCTGAATCTAAAATAGAAATCTCGAAAATAAAATAACAATTTTTAATATAACTAAATAAATATTTAATATATCTCAATGTGTTTATTTTAAAAATTTCTTATTGTTTGCGGAGCAAAGCGAAGCAAATAGCGCATCATTCTTGCATAATTTAAAAATTCATTTTTAACATTAACACTTTATTTTCAAACGTAAAAAACGTTTTTTGACATGTTTTTTTACCAGCAATTTTTTGTTGAAATTTTTCTTGTAATGTACTTCATAATATTAAAGTATTGATGTATTTTCGTTTTGCTTTGTGAATATATTTGTTATAATGTATATTGTGATTTTGATGATTTTCATATGTTTGAGTGTTTACATCAACACTTTTGATACTTTTCTTTTTATTGTTTTCTGTGAACATTTGATCTTCGAGTTGATTTTGATCATTCGTAATATATGCTTTATTTCCATATCTTATTGAAAATGAAGATTTGATGTTTATAGAAGAAGAGTCTGAATTGGAATTTTCGTTTGTACTTTTTCCAAGAAGTAAAATTACTATTTCTGTGTAACCTTTTTGTTGTGCAATTTGAATTGCAGTCAAATATTGTTAAAACATATTTCAGATTATTAAAACATATTCCAAATTATTTAAACATATTTCAAATTATTTAAACATATTCCAAATTATTAAAACATATATAAAATTATTAAAACATATTCTAAATTATTCGAATAAATACTTTTTGCATTGACATCAATTCCTTTTTGTTCTAAAAGTAATTTTACTATTTCAATATTATGATTTCTAACTGCTATATGAAGTGATGTTTCAAATTATTAAAACATATTTCAAATTATTAAAACATATTCCAAATTATTAAAAAATATCCAAAATTATTAAAACATAAATAATATTATTAAAACATATTTCAAATTATTAAAACATATTCCAAATTATTAAAAAATATCCAAAATTATTAAAACATAAATAATATTATTAAAACATATTCCAAATTATTAAAACATATATAAAATTAATCAAATGAATATTTTTTGCATTAACATCAATTCCTTCTTTATCTAAAAGTAATTTTACTATTTCAATATTATTATTTCTAACTGCTATATGAAGTGCTGTTTCAAATTATTAAAACATATTTCAAATTATTAAAACATATTTCAAATTATTAAAACATATTCCAAATTATTAAAACATATATAAAATTAATCAAATGAATATTTTTTGCATTAACATCAATTCCTTCTTTATCTAAAAGTAATTTTACTATTTCAATATTATTATTTCTAACTGCTATATGAAGTGCTGTTTCAAATGATTAAAACATATTTCAAATTATTAAAACATATATAAAATTATTAAAACATATTTCAAATTATAAAAATGAATATTTTTTGCATTAACATCAATTTCTTTATCTAAAAGTAATTTTACTATTTCTATATTATTATTTCTAACTGCTATATGAAGTGCTGTTTCAGGTTATTTAAACATATTTCAAATTATTAAAACATATATAAAATTATTAAAACATATTCTAAATTATTAAAACATATCCAAAATTATTCAAATGAATAGTTTTTGCATTAACATCAATTCCTTTATCTAAAAGTAATTTTACTATTTCTATATTATTATTTTTAACTGCTATATGAAGTGCTGTTTCAAATTATTAAAACATATTCCAAATCATTAAAACTTATTATAAATTATTAAAACATATTCCAAAATATTTAAATGAATATATTTTGCATTAACATCAATTCCTTCTTGTTCTAAAACATATTTCACAAGTTCGATATTTCCTGATTCTGAAGCATATGGCAAAATATTTTTTGGAATTTGACTATTTTTAAGGAAATATTTAACGAGATATAAATTTCCATTTCTTGATGATTGGTTTATATTATTAGCATTAACATTAATTCCTTTTTCTTCCAAAAATGTTAAAATTTTATAATTATCTTTCTCAATACAAAAACTTACTAAATCATTAGTTTTATCTTCAGACATTTTCGGTATTGATTGTATTTTTTCTAATTTATTTTCATAAAGATAGATAAAGATATCATTTTGATGGAACTTAATTGCTGTTTCATATGCATCTTCAAATGATGAATTGTTTTGTTCACACAAATGAATAATTTCAAGATTTCCACCTGCAACTGCATATTTACCTGTATTTATTACATTTGCACCATTCATAAGTAAATATTTAAAACATTTAACAGATCCAAAAAATGCTGCATAATCAATTAATGTAACATTCTTTTGATTAATAAATGAACACCTTTCATAAAGTGATGGTTCAATTATTTGATTAAAATCAAAATTTGTTAGTGATGATATTTCTTGAAGTTTTTCAATTTCATCATTTCGAATTATTTTCGAAATTTCATTAGGATTAACTCCTTCTTTAATTAATTGCTTATGAAGTTTCCAATCATTCTTTGATAGCTCTTCATAATGATCCATAAAGTATTTTACGATTGGACCAAATGCTCTGTGTGTTTGATTTTGGTTTTCTTCTTCTATTTTATAATGAGCAAAATATTTTGAATTAATATTTTTTGTGATATTTTTATCAATTAAATTTTGTTCAATTAGTTTCTCGATTAAATAATATGATTCTTGTGCGTTCTTTGTAGATATACGTTTGACAAAAATTGAAATTAGTTTAACGTCACTTTGATTAATTTCTTCTTCTTTAGATTGAAGTGTTTTTAAAAAATTTAAGTAAATATCAAATAAATGCTTTGGTGATGAAAATGCATTATAAACGATGCTACTTATAATCGTATTAAATGTATAGGGATTATTTGAATCAAATAATTTTAATACTTTTTTAATGGAAGGCTGAATGTTTTCTTCGGTTAAACTGAATATAGTTTTCTCAAGCTCGATTAAGAATTTCAAGCTGGTTGATAGATTATTCGAATTTTTATCTTCTGTATTTGTGGTAGCATCATTATTAGGCATATGAAAAATGAGTTTTAACGGTTATAAAAACCACCCTGTTGGAAATACAGTAAAAGTGGAGAAACACGTTGGACAGCTTTTTGTTGCAGATGGCCAAAATTACTGGCTTATAGACGCTTAATAATTATGGCCGATGGACATTACTTGCTGTCCGGGTGAAAAGAGAGTCATCATAATTTTTTCAATCCATGGATTTCGTTTGTAAGTTATATTTATTGTGAATATATGTTGTTAAACTTATTTTGTTATTTATACTCTATATTATACACACAAAATAAAAATATTTCCATTTTTATTCATTTCCCATTTTTTCTTTTGTTGTTTGGTCTTTGATTACACCAAAAATGACTTTGGTTTTCCAAACGATTATTTTTGATTCAAAAAGTTGTATACCAATTTGAATTTATTTCGATTTTAAAATGGATTAACCGTTAAAACTCATTCTAATAAAAAGAAGCTTTTTTTGTTTTTTGGATACGTTATCGTGATTAAAATTTCAATTTATTGTATTATTAACGAATGCAAAAAATTAAATAATAATTATGTGTTGATTCTTTAAACATAATAATGTTAAATAATTGATTTATTAGGTGGATGTGTGGATGGATTGTTCTAAACAAAACGAATGCGTTTTTGATACATTTCAATTTTCTCTTCTGAAATGTTCTGCTATTTCATTCAGGCCATCTGATTCATCACTTTAGTCGTCATCATTTTTCTTATTTGATTTTTCTTCAGCACTTCTTTCAATACATGTTACATATTTTGTCGAATTTGAGTCCTTCGTCATCTAAATTCTGCATTTGTCTCATTATTTGCTGTACAATTTCACGTCAATCATTTAGACCATGTCCATCTTCATCATATATATTATCCAATTTGATATCATTATCATCGAAACTTTGTGTTTCATCTGTTTTATTATTTCTATATCTTAAATTCTCATTAACTTATTTACGTGCATTACGTAAAAAGTTTCTCTTCATTAAGTGGAAAACATTCTGTAACTTTCTATATGCAAAACATTAATATACATTTATTAATTAATTTATTTTCTTTGACTTTAATTTCCTAATTTGTTTTTTTACTAAAGCTAATTCCAAAGTTATATTACCAACTTGGGAAGATTAAACAAATTTCGGTTGAGAAATTAATGTTTATGAAAATTGTAATGCACAATGAAATACTTCTAAAGTCGGATTGGAATCAGCACCCTTAAAACATATTAAACAAAATTGCTCAAGATCTTCAGAGTTAACATTTTATGCAAATTTGTTGATGAAATCACTTGCAATAGTATTAAAATACATTCATCAACTGGTCCATGTGTTTTAAGTTCATGTTCTTTTAATGCTTCAACAACTTCTGGTAAGAAAATTTATCATAATTTTCTGTGTTTAGTATTTATAATAATGTTAACATTAATAATAACCGATAACATACTGTTGGTGCGATTGAGTTTCTGTTGTATTTAACGTTAATTAATACAGATGTAAGGTATAAATGCAAAAGGGTGCCAAATTAACTTTTTGTGAGAAAAATTTGAATTTAAAAAAACAGTTTCATGATGAAAATGAATATGTTTTGAAAGGTATTTCACTGGGCTTGTTGCTATATTTGATGGCTATCGTTGCCACATTTGAATGATATACAATTTTATTGACTAAGTTTGTTGCGACGGACTTAGTGAAATTTATTTCAAAACCCATTCAAATTTGATTTTTTAAAAAATAGCACTTTTGCATTTCTGAATTAATTGTGATATGAAAAATACACTGAAAGCTTAATTTATAATTTTTTAAAAACTGTTCTTTCAATTTGGAGAAAATCGGTTTTTAGAAGCCCTGTGCTGAAAAATGTTGAACGAAACATAAAAATCCCACAGTCATCTCCTTTAAACAAAAATTGTTTCAACTAAATTATGCGCACTCTATTCTCTTTAACCACAAAAGTATTTTCAAATTTAATTTGAAAATGATATTGTTTTTCTAATACGCCAAAACAACAAACATGTATTCGATGAAAACCCAATAAAAAAGCTTTTCTTTAAATTTTTTTGATCCAAACCAGCTCTTCAGCACTCCCATTTCTTTAAAAAATCTATTCTTGAAAAAAACAGTTTCAATACTTTATTTTTCGATACACAAATTACGGTTTATATCGGTCTAAAGCTGATATATACACAAATCATATAATTCAAATCGATAAATTCATTAAAGAAACAAATATAAGTTAATACAAAAATTCAATTCGAATATTTCATTATTTGCCTTTTGTTTGTTTTTATTTTTTTTATTATCAAAACAATGAATGTTTGTTTGTTTTTGGTTTTTATGGTTCATTCATTTGAAGTGTTTGACAATCAAACAAAAACGCTCACAATAACAAGCGAAGAGGAATTCAAAACGGATGAAGAATTTATTCATCAGGCTTTGCACACCATAATAGGAGATGAAATCCGTGAAATTCAAGTTAATTTCTATTTTCTGAATGCAATCACACTTAAAATTGGCAATTCAATAAGTTCAATTCCTGGTGATTGTTTTAGAGAAAGTAGTTATAGGAAATTATTTTTGGTTCGAATGTTAGCTCAATTGGAGAAGGTGCATTCAATCTTTGTTATTCCCTTAAGCAACTTGTTTTTCCAAATTCGTTAATTTCTATTGGTAGAAATGGATTTTCAAGATGTACTTCATTGACGAACATAGTTTTCAGAGAATGCCTCGAATCAATTGGTGAAAATTGTTTTACGGAATGTAGTTCACTTCTAAATGTTAAATTCCCAGACTCATTATCTATTATTAATTCACAGGCATTTTTCACTTGTACAAATTTAACAAAAATAATATTTGGGAAATATATAACAACTATTAATGAAGCTGTGTTTGCTGTATGTATTTCACTCAAAAGAATAGAAATTTCAGATTCTTTAACGACAATCGCATCAATTTTATTTGCATTCTTAAGAACATTGTTTTTATTGATTGCATTCTTCCAAAATTATGTGTTGTCACTAGAATTTTGATGTTCATCAGGTTAGAAGCTTAATTGAAGATAACTGGAACTAGTGTTGAAGATCTTCTGTGATATTAAAGAAGATGCCCAGAAGTCAAAACTAAAATTTGTGAATTTCTATGATTAAAAGAGACTTATCGAATGTGTGAAAGAGGGCCAATGATTTTAGTTACATCAATTTTCATTCCACTTCCAAATTAAGCAATTTGACCAGATATTTGTTTTACAAATTCATGCATTGAAGTTGAGTAATAAGTTCCATGTTGGTCTTTTGGTAATAATGAAATTATGGGTAATACATATGCAGTTTTATGCCACTACCAGTAGGTGAAATCGAAACTATATTATATAATAACATAATCTCTGTGTATTTATTGACAATTGTACAACAATAGAGTTCGATAATTCGATTTATTGGCATGATTTGTAAATAAAATCTGAGGTTTCGACTCGTTGTTGTAAAATTAAACTTTATTCGGTAAAAATGAATAGTCTATTTTGATACCCATTTAATTATTGTGCGGAAATCGAAATTTCTGTGTTGAAAATATGCGGTGTTTGCTTCCAATTCAATTTTTTTTTACTTTTTGTGTTATATTTTACGTTTTATCGTGCATTAATGGATGGATTTTGATCGTCTGACGTGATTGTGACCCCCTTTATTTTTTATTAACTCATTTTTTTTTCCTTTTTTCGGAAACAACATAATAAACTTAAAGTTGATGTAGTAATGAAAAATATTTCGAAACCAAGGACTACATATAAATTTTTTCCAATCTTCTCTATTGATAAAAAAGTGGCAACCATAACCGTTAACATTTCGTAATGCCGCCAAAGACGAAAGCACAAAAAGCAAAAATACAAAACTTTCAAACAGGAAACGAAAAAATTCACAATAGAAACCAATCTTTACTTAATTATCTACAGTTTGCTTATTTTATTTTGATTTATGGTCTTTCTTATAAACCAGTTGCTCTATGCAAAATAATATTAATCCTACTTCACATTCTACTTATTATAGGTATGTAGATATAGTTATCGATAAAATCATAGAATTGGCGAGAGAGTGTGCTGAATTTTGGGAAAATTTAATGCGACCGAACACAATAATTAGCCTAGAAAGTAGTTGGGACCACCGACGTAACGGTCGTCATTGTATCGTTGCCTCAATTGAACAAAAAAATAAAAAAATTATAGATTTTGAAGTACTTCAACGATCAATTAATGCTAATCCAACAAATTACAATGGAAGCTCACAAAATATAAAGGTCATTTGCATAAAAAATCTGGCAGAATGTTTCAAGGACGATACAAGAATTGTCGGTTATTGCCATGACAACGATAGCGCTGTGAGAAGCTTAATGAAAAAAATATGGCCAATTGAAGAAATGTTGGAGCTTAATCACACCATTAAATATTTTGAGCGACATTTCATTAATTTTGACAAAAAATCTGATGGAAAACTATCAGATTTACAAATTCATCTATCTTGACTCATTGATAAGATTTTCATCATCACCTTTCGAAAAAGTTCGGTTGTGGATGAATGCTCTTGAACACTACAAAAAGAATCATGAAAAATGCATTCAACACAAACAATCAACATTTGAATGGAAATATAATGACGATTCGAATGCTTTTAAATGTTTACATGAGCTTTTAGGAAAGACTTCATTTATTTTGAAAAATTGCCAGCTATCGGTTTCTACACAATTGAATGACCGTTATCGTTCAATTAAATCACACATGATGAACAAAGAATTTGCATTGAGGAAAACAGCTTTGTGCCGATTATGTTGTGCTTTACTTGATTTTAACGAGATGAGTAATTGGAGATTGATTTTGAGTCAATCTCCAAACATTTATCACAGAATTATTCAAATCGAAAATCAAAGGAAATTGTTAAATATAGGAGATTTGTGGATTTTGAAAAAAAAATAAGAGAGCGAAGATCACAATACAAAAGAAGAAATGAGAAACTAGATACATCTGATTATTTGGGGAAACCAGATGAATCAACTTGATTCCAATAAAAAATTGAATATTATCAATTTTCACCACTTTTTGAATTGATAAAAAAAAGAGGATTGGAAAAAATTCATATGTAGTTTTCAATTTCGAAATATTTTTCAATATGATTTTGATATAATAGATCAAAAATGATTTGCTAAAATTCCTAGAGGATGGAATGTCAATTTTGTTATTCAGAGTTAAGATATTTTAATCCGTAAAAAAGTCGATTTATCGAAGATTCATATTACAATATATATAATAAATATTTTAACAAAAAGAAATGATATTCATTTACATCATGAATATGTTCATTTACGATATTTATGATGATATTAGATATTAATCATGCGAAGCTGGAAGAAAAGATCCAAAATTTGTGGGAAATTGAATTCATCACAATGTGATCGACTTTTTGAATTCGAATTCTAAGTTTTCGATTATATAGTGGTCGACACGTCGGTTGAACTCTTTTTTTTTCTAAAAGCTATTATTCGAAATGTTTACATATATTTTCACAACTTTACATTCCTTTCAAAAGTTCGAATGATATGTTTCATTCAAATCGAAATGGTTTAATTGAAAATCATTGAAAAAGTTATTCTGGATCTCATAAAGTCTAAAAATCGTTCGATCTGGGGTGGCATAAACAATTCTCAGCCTCTTTGGAATACTCATGACAAGTCCGTTTATCGTTCGCCATTGGAGGGCTTCCCAAACATTTTTTACAATTTTTTAAAATCATCAATGGTTTTATGCTGAAGTGCTTCTACTCTGGTTTCCATAAATGCCCAGACTACTTCAATAATGTTCAAGTCTGGGCTATATGGAGGCCAATCTTTCAAAATATTTATCTCCAATTCATTTAAAACGCACATTGTTTCTTTGGGAATATGAGGACGAGCATTGTCCTGCATGAATGTCCATTCGCCGATCCCGTACTTTTTATCTGCTTCTTCAATTAAATTAGAACCGAAAATTATTTGTTCAATATAATTCTCCGAGTTCAGTGTTCCTTCAATGATTACCAAGTCCGTTTTAAATTGATATCCAATGCCACCCCATATCATAATTTTTGGTGAATGCGATTTTTGATTCGATAAAACTTCATTGGTTATTCGAGTTTTGTCAACCCAAACCCAGCGTTTATTTCGTCCCAAAATAAACCACGATTCATCAGTAAACACAGTTTTCAAAAAATTTGTATTATATTCAATATGAAATTTTGTAAATTCATATCTTTTCTGAGCTGCAGCTGGTGTGATATATACAGATCGAATTGGTGGTCTGTAAAATAGACCATTTTCCCTTCTATGCCTATTTACAAATCTACCTGAAATTTTCAATCCAAAAAATTCATATAATTCATGAGCTAATTTTTCACCTGATATATGAGGATCTTCAATTGTTCTGCAGTGAATGTACACCGAATGAACATCTTTGATTTTTTTCTCATAAATTCTTTGCGTTGGCATTAGATTTGATAATGAATTATATATTGTATTTTTGGAAATATCTAAAACTTTTTGACTCAGGTTTATATTCCCACCCAGCGTAATGTAAACGTGTCTGATGTATGCGTATCTTTGCGCAATAGGAATAGATTTTAAAAAACTTTTCATTTGACAAATACCGTTTATTAATTTGTTTCATACAAACAGTGATTTTGTGAGGTTCAACCTCAATGTCTTCCACTATAAATTATCTCGGATTGAATGCCTCTCAATTTTGATATGAGGCATAAATTTATGATTTTACTATTTGATTTTCCGGTTATTCGAAGAAATAGTCGAAAAAAATTAATTTCCTTTATTTTTCATAATTATATACAATATATTTTTTCTGAATTGTCAAATGAATAAAATCTGCAAATCCTTCATATTCACATTTTAAAAATTTAATTTTGAATTGATATCTAGCCTTAAAGAAAGATGATTTATAAAATACGTTATTTTGCCTTAACGTACAAAAATGAGTACAGGGTCGTATTTTTCGAACAAAACAAAGTGTTTTTACCATGTACTCTTTTTCCTTGTTTCAAAGCAATGTCAATTTGATACAGTCACTGTAATTCATAATGCGCAGCAACCTCTGGTTTCGTTAAATGACTTTTGAATGGATATTTGATTACGAATTTTTTGGGGGTGGTTTATTTTTTGCCAATAAAAAACCGTACCGAATTACAGTTTATTTCAAATTCAAGTAATTTCAATCAAATTCAATGTTGACAACTCAATTGTTGTTCAAACAAAAATTGATTTCACAATGGGGAATAGTCCATCTCACTCTTCATCTTTAGTGTCTCCACCCGAAGCTAGTAATGATCCTGAACAGCTTCTATCTTTTAAGATGCTTTCAAAATTATTAAAAGAAAACGACAACATTGTTATTTCACCTTATTCTTCTTATGTCACTCTTATAATGGTAGCTTCTATATGTCCAGAATCCCCTCGAAAGCAAATCTTAGAAGCGCTCAATATGCAACCGAATTTAACATCCGAAGATATTCTTAATTCTCTACAAAATTTATCCAAAAAAATTGAAAAATCAACTGAAATTGTTATCCGAAGTTGCAACAATATTTGGCCACGAAAAGATAGTAACATAAATATTTTTCAACCACTAAAAGATTTTCTTGGTATTGAAGTTACTCCTGTTGAATTTCCTCAACCAGGATGTGATCAAATCAATCAAAAAGTATTCGAACTAACAGAAGGATGTATCAAAGATCTTCTTCAGCCTTCAGATCTAATTGATTGTAAATATGTAATTACAAATGCACTTTACTTCAATTCTGATTGGTTTCGTCAATTTGATTGTGATTGTACTAAAGAGCGAACATTTTATTTTTTTAAAGGCAAGCAACAAACTGAATTTATTACCCAAACCAGAGATTTTATGCATTACCAAAATACTGACTTCCAAATTCTTTGTATGGATTATTCTGATGATGATTACTGTATGTATATATTTCTTCCTAAAAGTAAAAGCATTAATTCCTTTATTAAATTAAAAGATACACTTATATTATATTGTGGATATTATATCAAGCAACTTAAATGTGAAAAAGTTATTGTGAACTTGCCAAAGTTTAAATACGAATGGGGAACACAATCTCTGAAAGACGTATTAATCGACTTAGGAATTAGTGAAGTTTTTACACCTAAAGAAGGACAATTTTACATATCCAATATATTACAAAAGGTATTTATTGAAGTAAATGAAAAAGGGACAACAGCAGCAGCAGCAACTGCTGTAGTTACAATGGAAACTGCATCAATGATTTCGAGTGAACCTGTTTCATTCAATGCTGACCATCCTTTCATTTTTACAATAGCAAATAAGAATGGTACAATATTATTCGCTGGTTCATTTCAAAAACCTTAAACCATGTAATTGGTAAACATTTAATCTAATGATTTTAGAATAATTACATACGATTTAAAAAAACTTTTATTTGATTATTAATTTTATCAAGAACTGAGAGGATTATAAACTTTTTTTCTGTTATTTTATGATACGAGAAAAAATGGATTTGTCTAAAAGCATTTTCAAATTCACAATATTATTAGACTGCAATGAAAAAGGTGTTGGCCAACACCTCAGCATAACCCAAGCCCACACTGTAGTATTACTCATAGAGAACATATTTAGTAAGATATATTTACCAAATTTTTTTCAATTTAATTTTGTAATTTTTGCAATACTCCTGTTTTCACTAACTTCACTGAGGAGAACGTTAACATGAAACAATATAATTTCTTGATTCTCTTTGCATATTTTAATTAATTCATATTCTTAGGATTGAACATATGTCAATATTTCAATCTGCTAACAAAATATATTAACATATAGATTTATCTATATTTCTATTCTCTGTCTACAGGTTTCACGGCAGTCTAAGTATTTTATATTGATATAAAAATAAAGAATGAAAGAGTTTACCATTGGTTATTATAATCTTGCGATCTAACCTTGAAAACCTTTGGTAATGAAGAAACAGTTCGTTGAAAAAAGTGAAGTAAGCAAAATCATCGTCTAGTCAAATTTTGTTGTAATATATTCAAAGGGATTATTCATATTCAATTATTTGAATTGTGATTTAATTTTCTGAGAAGTTCATGGCCATGGTTTAAAACCAAATTCAATGACCATACCAGATTTTTCATGTCTATATATGAACAAGCTGCTCATACATATTCCTCAGAGTTTAGTTCAATAGACACAACCATCATTTCAAAAAAAGTTAGTGGAGACTTAGATCCAAAGAAAGAAATGAAAGCAAGACTTAAATTATATGGAATGTTAATGAAATACAGGAAAGCTGTCATTGGTATATTTCCTTCCTTTATATTTGGTGCTGCTCCAATCATTACTTTTACATTTTTGGGTAAAGTTATTACATGTTTAGGAATTCATATTTCATCAAATGGAGAAATTGATGTATTTGGTGATATAGAAAACTATTCCTTAGGTTTATTAGGTGTAGCTGTTATTCTTTGTGTATGTAAATTTTTTGATAGTTTTTTATGGATTCGGGTGGGATCTGAATTTACCACAGATTTAAAGGCAAAAGTATTTGACAAGTTGATGAGAAGCGAAGTAACATATTTTGATGTTACATCGATTGGAACTATATTAACATTATTAGGAGAAGAATCACAATCAGTTCAAGATAATTTTGGCATTACGAAAGGAAATCAGTTTCAATATATCGGACAAATGCTTTCAGGTTTTATCCTTACATATGTTTTTGCATGGAAACTTGGACTAATTATCACATGCATTATTCCGTACACAGTATTTTTCATTTTTATATTCAGTAAATTTATTGATCGCCATATTAACTTACGGTTTATATATGTTTCAGATTCAATGACAATCGCAGAAGAAACGTTATCAACAATTCGAACTGTCCGAGGGTTTAATCGTGAAGATTCCGAATATAAGCGATTTTCTGATAAAACTGATTTATCAACACGCGAATATAAAAAGTTTGGATTCTTTTTAGACAGTATGTTCAGTGTTGTATTAATTGGATTATGGGTTATCTTATTAGGTAATTTATATTACGGCGCATTATTAGTCGATAAAGGCGAATTAGATTCAGGCACATTAATGTCTGTGTTTGGCTATATGACATTTGGCTCATTTTCAATCATTAATTTACAAACATCATTACAAGGAGAACAAAAGGCGATTCATGCAGGCTCAAGACTGTTAGAAATGATTGAACATGAATCATCGATTCCATTTGATGGAGGAGAAACTTTAGAAAACTTTAAAGGTCGAATTGAGTTTCGAAATGTTTCATTTAAATATCCAACACGCGATTCATATGTATTAAAGAATGTATCATTTGTTATTAAGCCTGGTCAAATGGGTGCTTTAGTTGGGCATTCAGGATCTGGTAAGTCGACATGTGTACAATTACTTGAACGATTTTATGATGTAACTGATGGACAAATATTATTAGATGGGCATGACATTAAAACTTTAGATCCGCATTGGTTACATCAAAAAATTGGATTAGTATCACAAGAACCGATTTTGTTCCAATTAAGTATCAAGAATAACATTAAATATGGAATTAGAGATGCAACTGATGAAATGATTCGAGAAGCTGCTGAAAAAGCAAATGCATTAAAATTCATCGAGAAATTGGATGGAAAATTCGATTATTTCGTTGGTGAAAAAGGCGATACACTGAGTGGTGGACAAAGACAAAGAATTGCAATCGCAAGAGCTTTGATTAAGGATCCGGTGATACTGATTACTGATGAAGCAACTTCTGCTTTGGACGCTGCAAGCGAAAAGAAGGTCCAAGCTGCTTTGGACAAAGTAATGATGAATCGAACTGCTGTTGTCGTGGCGCATAGATTAAGTACTATACGAAACGCAAATATAATTTATGTGTTCGATGCAGGCGAAATCGTCGAAGTTGGTAATCATCAGTCGCTGATTGAGAAGAAAGGACATTACTATGATTTGGTGAAAAGACAACTTGAAGAAGGAACAAAAGAACAAAATGATGATGATAACAATCATAAAGTTAAAGTTAAAGCTAAAGAATTAAGTTCAAGTTCATCTTCATCAAGTGAATCATCAGATAGTTAAAATTATAATAGAAATAAAAATTTAATATAAATAAAGTCTAAATAGAAATAATCATTGTCAATGTGATCATTGTTAACAAAGTAATTCAAATAATTTCCAATAAGTAAAAGCACTATCAATACCTCTATTTCTGAATAAACGCCGATTTCGAATCAAGTTTATATTCTCTTCAAAAGATAGAAGAACAATTGTTAACAAACTCAAATTTGCGGGATATCCCACTGAAAGATTTTTACACTAATTTATTGAATGATTAACAATTTGAGTTTTGGGATTTACTGGATTATTGAACAATACATAAGATAATCATACACAACTGATCGGATTATGTGATTTTGTGAATAATTCTTGTTAAACACTGATAAAAAATGGAGATTTAATATATTTTATTAAAATGTTTCTGCTGGGTATGGTTAAAGGGGTTTTCGTTAAATTTCTTCATATTCAAAATAATTTAATTTCAACGTTCATTTTCATTTTTAATAACTTTTCTTCTTTTTGAATATTATCACAATCATGATCACAATAGCCACAAATATTAAACACCCGATCACTATTCCAGCTATAGTTCCGTTGCTTAATCCTTTACTTTCTGGCACATATTTCACTAGTCCTATTTCGTTAATATCGATAATCGGGAATCCGTCTTTTGCCGCATCGCTCTCAGCTTTCAGTGTATAAATTCCGTTTTGGAAATCTACGAAGTCATCTTCTGTAACGTTATACATTTTCCCGAATGTCCATTCTTGGGAAACGCCTTTCGATATCACTCCTCCATCCAACGATACCCAATTGCCGACAGTTCCTGATGAGTTAAGCATCATATCGATTCCAGATTCCTTAAATTTGCTATCGACGATTCTCAAGCCCGGATAAGTCTTGAACCAAAGCGATGAATTCGCATAGCCTAAATCGACGTATCTTTGGTATAATGTTTCTTTATTTGTTTTCGAACGTCCACATCGATCATCATACCAAAACGAGCGCGTGTTATTAATAAATATATTATTATTAAGTACAAAATCTCGGCCGCCACCCATTTGCGTCGAATATACATTATTAACAAAAATGTTCTCATGAATATACGTCTCTGAAAGACAATCATCATTATATACTGCAACATTAGCACGTCCTTTAACACCATTATCATGGAAATAATTCCGACGAATTGTGGTGCCACGAACAGTATAATCTCGTCCACTATAGATGACACCAGCATCATTCGTGTCCATAAGAATATTAGCAAATTCATTGTACTCAATTAGATGATTATTACCACTAAATGCAAATGCTTCATGATGACAATGTGTGATCTTACAATGTGTAACATTAATCCCAACGCCACTAATAGAGACAGCAGGCTTGTATACACGTGACCAATTACCAAACCAATCAAAAGAACAATTATAAATCCTATTATTATAAGATGTGAGCGTTTCTCGATCACCGCCGGAAAGAGTTACGCAACCGTCGAAAACCGTCTCAAAAGTGCTCGATTCAAGAGATATGTCATGTCCTGAAAGTGACATACAAGTAGTGCCAAGGTATTTCATGTGGACATCCTTAATTGTGATATTGTTTCCCGTAATAGAGATTGGCTGGCCAATTGTTGATTCAATGTTAAATCCTTCGATTGTGACATTTTCAACATTGGTTCCATAAAACATATTGTCAGTAAAAGTGGACAAGAGAACTTCATTGAAACTTTGGGATGGTGGTATAAAGTAAACCATGAGTGAATTATAATCAAGATAAAATTCACCAGGACTTGTCATCTCTTCAAGAATGTGGTAGAAAAAGAAACGCTGGCCTTGTGTACCTTGGACATTATATGGTACTTTGGCAGTGTCATTGGTAATTGTAACAGGCATGTGATTTGCAGCCCAGTCATAATTCCACATTCCAAATGCCCAAATATCATCTAGAGATGCCCAATTTTGTAAGTGTGTGTTGTTGAAGCGAAAACCGACATTTTGTACTGATGTAGTCGTATTTAATATTCTAAGATACTCACCAAATTTGGGGTATTGTGGTACATTCATTTGTACACCATCAATATATAATTGAGCATGTGACCCTTTTTCATTTCCACCAAATCCACGCTTTTTGAAATACTCAGGATTTTGAATTAAATTTTGACGCAAATCACATTCCCAAACTTGGCCGCGGACAGATTCATCAATTCTTTCTCGTACCGTTCCATCAGTGAGCTTCCTACAAAATCGAAGTTTTTTAGCGCCAATAAAACGACTTCCTTTTTCTGCTATATAATGTGTATTGCTTTCAACTGTATACCTACTGGTAAAGAAATAATCGCCTGCAGGGAATCTTACAATTTGTTCCGAAACCAAAAAAAGCAAAAACATTTTCTGGAAACGTTTCAGAATTCTGAATTTATCTCAATTTCTGAGCTATTGAAATTTCACTGCGAGGTGACATTCGATTTGGGTTTGACTGTTAACATGGTGTCACTTGGATATTTCAAATTACTATTTTGAACCTCAAAATCTTTGGTTCAACATCATTCTTTGATAATTCTTGGATGGGTTCATAATTTGGTAAATCAAATTTTCAGTGAAATTGTGTTAATATTTAAAATATGTGGATGATTTAGATAGGGTAAATTTTTTGCTTCTTTCAAATTATATTCAATCATATTCACAAGAAGATAACAAGATGCTTGCTTTTTCTTATTTCGAAATTGTTCAAAAACATTAAATATTTTTGACTTAGTATTATGCTTCAATCACCTTTACAAAATTTAAATATGTTTCTAGAAACACTAGTGATTTCATTTTTACTGGAAAAAAAAATAATATCATCGCTAAAATGAAATTTCTATGTTAGAGAATATTTTTCATTAAGTTGGTAAATTATTTACTGATTGAGTAACAATATTTTTGTTCATGTCAAATATAATATGTTCAAACTCTATAAATAATTTCCATTTTGGGATTTTTGATTTTTAGATACTGGTTTTTTTTTATTTTTTGTTTTATCCTTTTTATTTCATATGCTTTGTTTGATGTAATTTTTTTTTTATATCTTGTATTGAGAATTCACAACATAATTCATTAAATAACAGTGTTTTTTCATCTTTTGATTAGAAATTTTTTAACATTGTTATGTATTCTAATTCTTTTAGTAAGGATTTTTTATTTTTGATATTGAATGATTAATTCCCTTTATAAGAATCAATTCTTACAGGAAAATATTATATTCATTAATTATACAAAGTTGATTTAATAAGATCAAAATACATTAAAAATGGTTGGGAATAAAAAAATATGAATTTTTTATTTACTCAAAAATGCTTGATGAAAAAAGTGATAGAAATATATGTAATTTTAAAATTCAACCTAATGAAAGAAGAATCAAACGTTTAATCTAAATGATTGAAATTATATTCTATTAATAATAATAATAATGTTAACATTTTATTCTAAACTTATTACTTATCATAAATCGATTTATATTACATTTCACTTATATTTTTATCATGATCAATAAAAAAATAAAAATACAAAACAAAATCACACTTAGGAGCGGATAAACAGAACATACTCATAATCATAGTGTTGGGTGAATCTTTTTATGTAAACAAGAATAAACAATCATTCATACATGCACAGAAATATTAAAATAGGGAAAGTGCACATGTAAAAAATAGTATAAAAAACAATGAAAAGAATGTTCTATCTGAGCATATCAATATTTATCAAAAGAAATAAAGAGTTCATTATAATGCATTATCTCAATTAAGTCAAAAGCATTTTTTATTTATTATTTTGTGATCTCATTAGATTTCTCATGACTTAAAAAAATGGCCATGGTAAAATAACTTTAATGAATATTATACAATTCTTCAACCTTTTGTCTATACTTTTGATCAAGATTGCTTTTGTCCATCCAATTGATAATTATTTGAACTATCTCATCATCCGTTGGTTCCCTTATTTGGACGTACTCAATATCTGATGGCATTGGAAGGGATCTGACCATTTCAACAACTTCTGGTTGCTGAATGAAATTAATATTTTGATACAAAATCAAAATATTTTGAGCAATTATTGGTGCTGCTTTATCTTTGGAAAAAATAGTCCAACTGTCAAGAATGGTTGATAAGGAGTCTTTAACTTTTTCAAGAGATTGTATTCTTATATCAATGTTGTATTTCCTTTTAGCATATTTAGTAATTTTATACTTGTCTCCTTGAAGTAGTGAATTGTGCAGAAGATTATTTATTGATTCAGAAGTTCTGATTAAGGATCCCAGATCTGATCTTACATAACTTACCATAATACGGAATTCATTCTTTTTCTTTTCGTTTCTTTGGCTGTCAGTAAATGAGAACAACCATGCAAGTACTCTTTCAATGAAGTTCGTCATGAGGATTAAAAAAATTTATGAATCGACCTTTTGATAAGTTTACAACATAATATAAACGGCCTCGAGTTAAAGGCGTATTCAATTTCCGGTGAAGAAAATTTTTGCGTGAAAACTAAAACTCTTTTTTCAAAAGTGAATGGTATTTATTGATTATCATTACTGCCGTGCACTTTTGTCCTTACTGCAGTGGAAGTAGCGTATGATCAAATTTCTTGATGAAAATCAATTGGTATTTGGTCGGAAGTTAGGACGATAGTTATAAGAACATGTGTCATATTACGCGTAATCGCATCATACAAAATATTGCAACGCAATTTTTAAATAAATTTTTATTATTCAAATATATTTTCCAAAGTATTTTAAGTATTTTCAGCGTGATTCATGACCTAATGAATAATTGTCGTACAATCGCTTGATAGCATCAGTCGACTCCACTAATTGCCAAACGAATATGTTCTGAAATCAGTATCAATTATAATGCAAAAATCAGGAAATGTAAATACATGCAGAAGCTCATCATCAAAGATTGGAATGGATGACCTTTTTTGATGTTATTCGCCAAGAGTTCCAAAGATATAAACCTCTTTTTGCATTGTGGAGTCACAACTTTTAACTTCATTAAATAAATTACCGCCTTTAAGTGCAATTGATGGTACTATGATGGGGAAAATATTTCTGTCTTCTTTGCTGATAAAAGCAGTGTGGTTTTCAAGTAAAACCGATAGAAACCGTTTTTAGCTCAGAATCAAAATGCTGAGTAATGGGAGAAAAGCTACTTAAATCAGGCCAATAAATGACTAAACTATCATCAGAAATAATTGCAAAAGATTTGTTATATGATGCTATAGGTTTTGCTGTCAGATTCTCTATTTGGGTTGGAATATTATTCTGTGTGAATAAAAGACCTGAGCCAAAAAGCTTATTTTCTGTTGTTAACCAAACAGTAAAATCTTTGCCACATGCAACAGATTTGAAATTTTGCTCCAATTTAATAGGATAAATTCATTTACAGTACTTTCGGTACTTTCTATACCTAACTGGAGTTTGCTGTTATTCCCGATTGCAAGACTCATATTTTTTTAAGAATAATTACTGAATGTGATTATGAAGAAGATCCAGAAATAATCGATCCATACTCTTTTTTGAGGTTTATTACTTGTGGCTCCTTTGAGTTTCCATATTGAGTGAATGAGTTTGGGATTGATCCATTATTTTGGATAAAAAGCAATTTTACGTAAAATAGCTATTTAGACATAAGCAAACCATGTGATATTGTTTGACAAGGTCTGTTCCATTTTTCATGAAGCCGATAGTATCGTAGGATTTAAACGTTCAAAAAAAAATCTTTTGTTCAGCAAAAGACACCAAATTACTTATACCGCCGATTATTTATTCATGTTGCACAAACGTAAAACCATTACTTTTGAATATGTCAAGTGCATGATTCGAAAAATATTTTTCAAAATCACATGATCTCAATATGGGCTTAATCCAATCTATACGTTTCTAAAATGTTCAACAACTTGAAGAATTTTGTATGTAACAACACATTTGTTCCTTTATGTTTGTAATGTACAATTGACATACATTTTTTCAAAGTATGATGTATTCATTTTGATCCATTTTCTAGCAACAACTATAGTTAGAAACAGTATCGTTTTCATTATTTTATATTTTTTCACTCCAAAACTATTCTAATCTATTTATTTTTTTGAACACGTAAAACAATCTAAACCCTGAAGAAATGCATCTCATTAATTAAAACTTTATTTTATATTAAAATACATCAAGTTAAATCTTTTAAGAAACACAAATTCATGATGACGAAAAAATACAAAATCTTTTTTTGTTCAAGAAATTAAAGATAAAGAAAATAATTTATCGAACAATTGTTCTAATTCTTTGTTAACATATTGTAGATGACTATTTTGATTCATTCGTTCACTTCAGTCATAAAAAATTGTTGTCAAAATGGAGCGATTTGTTTAACTTTTATAAAACTTCCATTTTTATACAAACAGTAAAATGGAACGACATGAATTACAAAACAAATTGAAGCTCTAATTCAGCTCTATAGCACGTATTCATTATGTTATTTAAAAGTGGACGTGCTGCATTATGTGCATTTCTTTTCTTGTTATCATTATATGTTGCTTAAAAAGGTTTTAAGGGCAAATTGAAAAACTCCGATAAAACAACAATTTTTTAATGTTTAACCGTGAAATTTTTAACTTTTGTATTGGCCGATGCGTATTTGGTACGAGTCTTCAGCTATATTTCAGCTCGAAGCATGAAAATCCTTCATTTACTTGTCGTTTCGAATCTCGCAAGGCAATATAAAACTGACACAATGTTAAAGGCATCATTTTTCCCCCAAATAGAAATATTAAAAATATCAAACAATAACAACAGCAAAGAGCTGACTCATCTACACTATGAAGAAGTTCCAATTTTTGAAATTATGAGAAAAAACTTTAATATATTTATCAATAATTACAAAGTTTTGATAAACCATTTGTTTTTAACCCACATGACTAACAGCAAATGTGCATCATTAGGACATGATAATTATGGTGACAAGCTTAAATTTTCAAAATCAGATTTTCCAATTGTTACAAAAAGATACATTAAAACCAGCATAATTGTTAAAAAAGATATACCCCTGCAAACCCTGGACAAATCTCACGGTTATACATCCGTAATACGTTGGGGATTTTCATGCTTTTCCTTTATTCAAGAAGAAGGACCAAATATTTTCAATGTTTTACTTCATTTAACCGTCATTTTTTCAATGATATTTCCAGTTATTTATAAATAACATCAAATTTTATCAGAAAAATACAATTTCAGTTCAGAAATGTTAACGACCAAATATACATTGAAAGTAAAAGAAAAGAAAAAAATTGAAAATATTTTTGTATATATTTTTGTTATTGTTATGTTTTTCATGAATTCTTATCAAATATATAATAAAGATAATTCAACACTTATAATCATGAGTTCAAATGAATTTAATGAAATTTCTCAATATCAAAACATCACTAAATTTATAATTATCAGTGAAAATATTTATTCAATTCCAAGTAATGCATTTTCAGGATGGCATTCAGTTGTTTCAGTTAATTTTGGTAATTCAGTCACATATATTGGAGGTTATGTGTTTTCTTCATGTTTTAATTTAGAAAGGATTATAATTGGAGAAAATGTTACGACAATTGGTGGTGGAGCATTTTCAATGTGTTCATCAATCAAAAACATTACAATTCCAAATTCAGTTACAATAATTGGAAATTCAGCATTTTCATCATGTTCTAATTTAAGGATATTAACACTTGGATATGGAATCAGAGAAATTGGAGGTTCGGCATTTGGGAATTGTTATCATCTTGAATGCATTTATTATTATGGATATTCAGAACCTGATATTGGTTTAAGTGCATTTTATAATGTATCAACAAGTGTTATCACATATTCAACATACAAAGACAAACAATTTGGACAATTAGAAGTTATTAGCGAATCGGCAGAAGGAATATGCGAACCACTTCCAACACACTCGTTTAGTCAATCGAATACATTTTCTAATTCGAATACATTTACTAATTCAAATTCATTAACTCAATCAATTGCAACAATGAATTCAATTGCATTTACAGTGTTAAATTCATTTTCTGAGTACATAAGTGCAGTATCGAAATCTTTTTCATATTTATTGACTTATACTTTATCAATTACCCATTCATTAACGATCTATGAAACAAAAACAAAATCATTTTCTTTACATATAGTTAATTCATCATCTTCATATATTGAAACGGAATTAGTTTATTATAATTACACAATTGTTATTTACACAACATATTACAATTATTACTCGAATTTCTTTACAATGTTTTATACAAATAATTCGCAAACGAATGATAATAAAACGACAATTATCATTGTAATTGTTTGTGTTATTGTTGTAATCATTATCATAGTTATATTACTTATTATGTTATTAATTCGTATTCGTAATAAAAAGGAAATAAATGAAAACGAAAACTCAGAACACAACGAAAATGAAACAGTAAATACATTTACAACGGGAATAAACATATCAAATATTGAAGAAGATCCATTTGCAGATGATTTTAAAGAAGATAAATTTATTGAACAAATATAATTTTTAAATATCAAATGCTTTGTGTTTAATATCAAATTTTTTAAGATCTTTTCCACCTTTCATTCTTTTATCAAATTAGATTAAAATAATTTAAAAACATATTTTATAATTTATTAAACATTTGTGATTGGATGTATTTCAATAATTGGTCTTCTAACTACTTTCGACATCTCATTTCACGTCATCGAAAACATTTTTTAATATAAACTCCAACAATTTCTTTACTTTCAATTGTTGTTCATTAAACTTTTCGACATTTACTTTCCAATTACAATTATTTTCATCGATTTCTTCACACACCTCTTCCCAAAACGCCAAAAAAGCAGCACATCCATTACAGTCTTTAACATCGAACTTCATAACAAATGATTTATCTTTACCATAAAACTCACCATTTAGACCAAACACATCAATGAACTCAACATCTCTCAACAATTCCTTTTTCATATTAAACAAATCAAAAAAATAATTTGTGTTTTCATATGTGATTAAATATGAACAATCACTTATAACATACTCAAAAAAGTCTAATAAATTTATTGTCTCATTACACTCAACAAATGGTTCAAATGAAGAAATTTTAAAATTTAAATATTCGAAATTATCAATGATATAATGAACAGATAAAAAACCAAATGCTGACGATATTAATGTTGGAAGTATTATGACATTAGTGACAAATGGTTCAAATGATGTCGGATCGTTATAGCATTGGAAAATTTGTTCTCCAATTCGAGCCAAAAGCTTAGCAGAGACTTTAAAATCTTCGTCGGTGAGAAGCTGTTTGGGCAAAATTGGAAGTGTTTCATTTTGGATAAGTGATGTGAAATAATTGATTATTCCATCTAATTATTGTTGAATCCCTGGACGTTGAATGTGAAGAAAATCTAATATAAGATGGACATAGTTCAAATAAAAGTCTGTAAAATTGGAAAATGAAATTGATAACTTTTTGGAATCAAAAATGAAAATGAAATTTTGATTAAGTGTGTTAACTGCAATAAGCTCTTGAAGTAGTTGTTCTGTAATAAGTGATAAATATGTATATTTGACGGAATTACGTGGACCAACAATTACATCTTTGAAATGATAAGAAACACATCCTGGAGTAATTATACGGCGTTTTGATACATTGGCTGTACGCGCGTCATAAGATCTGGATAAAGTGTAAGTTTGTCTTTGTTAATTTTGGGAAAATGTGATAACAAATTTTGAAATGTAAATTGATGTTGATGCTTTTCTTCAAGCTTAGCTTTTTTTGTAAAATGATATTGTTTTAGAATAGAACAGATGTTATTTTGATCATGTACTTTCTTTTTTTACCAACTTGAACACCAACGACCGTTTATTAATACGAGTCAACCGTTAAGACGCGAGGAACAAATTTAAAAAATTTAATCCAATCCCCAATGTGCACACCAAGCAATGATGAATTTACCGCTAAGATAATACTTATTGGAGATCCGCGAGTTGGAAAAACTTCTCTTTGTAATAGGTATTTTAATTCCACTTTCAATGAAAATCAGTCTGTTACATTTCCAAGACAAGATTTTAAGTGCGAAAGACAATATGATTTAGGCGTTGTTACCATGAATGTATGGGACACTGCAGGACAAGAAGATTTTAAGAGTGTTGTTCCTTTATATTTTAAAAATTCTTCAGCTGGCATATGCGTTTTTGATATCAACAACGAAGAATCTTTTGAAAACATCAAAGAAAGAATCAATGAATTTTTACACGTTACCAAAAGTTCTAATAATTTTAAAGTACCAATCATTTTTCTTGTAGGGAATAAAAATGATTTGAACGAATGGAAAGCAAAAGAATCTCTAGTAAACAAAGCAGAGCAATATGCGAGAAATCAAAATGCTCAATTCATATTAACTTCAGCAAAAACAGGCGAAAATGTTGATCAATTATTTCAAAGTGTATTTGATGAAGTTTACGCTCAAAAGAAAATATGCACACCTGATGGTGTAGCTCTTAACCCAGATGTACCACCAAAAAAAGGTTGTTGTGATTAATTCTTATCAATAAAATTAAACCTAAATAAATATTTTTTTGTCTTATAAAAATTTATTACACAACCGAGCATAAAGAAGAGGAATTCAAACTGAGAAAAGAAACATATTTTGGTGAGTTTTTTGATTTCGATTAGATCACTATCATCATGTGGATAAAAATATGCCTTTAAATCGGAAAAAATAATAACTTTTGCTCAATTGTTAATATAAAATAAAAAAATGAATTTAGAAATTTACATTTTTCATTTTTCAGAACAAAAAAATTTATCATTTATTCAAATTTAATCTCTTTTTGACATTTTCCAAAATAAAACAATTAAAAAATAATAAAATTAATTGACTTTAACAAATGAAATTATTTGATATTTTGAATATATTAATATTAAAAAGAGAAAAAAATATTATTAAATTGAATTAGATCGAATTTTATATAATTGAATTGAAGTACCCCTCCTCAAGCAAAATATAATATATATTATTTCAGATTCATATCAATATTTATAAATACCTTCGTATAAACAATACTAGAATGTTAACATCACATTTCCAAGTAAATCTTTCAAAAAGTAAAAACAACCTTGCTTAACGATCAAATTAATCTATGGACTTTCCGGACGAGCCTTTTACTTTAATACTTCAAAATTGTGAATTAAAAAGCCAACAACCAAAGAGTGATCTCATAGATTTAATTACAGATATCCAATTTCCAAAAATTAAAAAAAATAAGATTTCCCGATTAAAACGGAAATTCGATAAAAGCAATTGTATAGGAAAATGTATTCAAAAAATTGGGTTCCATTTTCCTTTTTTTCCAGAAATTCTTAAAGAAATCAGCGAAACAGAAATTGATCAAACTAATGAGAATTGTATTTCATGTTTTTGTTTATACAGTTTTATTTCATGGTATTCTTATTTTGAAGCAACAGATGATCAAACGGATTTACTTTTAATGTTTAAAATACTATTAGATATTTCAGCATATTCATATAAAACCATTGCATTAGCTTCATTTAATTACGGATTTGCTCATATTCTTTCAACACAAGTACATATTAAAAATGAACATATTCATCTTATCACACGTTATTTCAAAGAAAACCCAAAAATTGATGAATCTTCATCAGTTTTATTAATCCAAGTAATTCCATATTTAATAGATGATGATTTATGCGTTAATATCTTTAAATTAATCACATATATTTCACAAAATAAATCATCTTTTTTTACTCCTACCATAGCTGATGTTATTATATCTTATTTAAAAGGTCCTATATTAGAATTTAACAAATATGCATTAAATTGTTTTGAGTGTGTATTTCCATACTCATCAAAAACCGATACGTCAATTTCAAAGGAGGTTCCTCAGAAAATATTTGAATTGATCTGTCAGGACCCCCCAATTGAGTGGCCTGAATTTAATTCACGTAAAAGTTTTCAAGTTAAACAACTTGAGCATATTGATGCCACATATGATTTTTTAAAGACTGAGACATTTAAAAACGGCGTTAAATTTGATTATGAATCGCCTAAAGTTGAAATTTATGGGAAATTATGTACAAACAAAATCCTTGGAATCATACTTAATATTATACATATTTTTAATGACAATGAATTATGTAATAAAGTATTTTTAGATTCATGTTTTAAGACAGCATCAGAGAATGAAAACTCGAAACATTTAGGCTTATTTTTCTGTTATATTTTATTTCTTTGTAAAAAGTTCATCAATAAATTCCATGATTATTCCATTGGTAAAATGTTATATACATCGATATTATTTAATCCTTTGATTACAATATTTAATAAAGATAATAACTTATCTATATATAGCTCAATGCGAAATCAAGCAATACAATGTATATTAGAAGAAGATTCCGAAGTATTTATCACATTCATCAAATATTTTTCTTCATATCCATTAATGATCTCTGAAATCTTTTCTAGGTTACAAATGTGGATTGATAATAAACATATTTCATTATTATTAAACTCTCGAATTAATAGAGCTATTTCAGAATCGATGATGTATTATCGAACATTAAACTTAAATCTTGATTATAATGTCGTATTAATCGAACAAACACGAGGTTATCAATTAAGTTATATTAAGAAATTATTAGAGAATCAAACAGCTTCAATTATATTATTTAATGATCGTAATTTTTTAGATTGTTTTTTCTTGTTAATATATGAACCAAAATTATATAATTTTGTATATGAAACAATACAAAGTTTTTTTAATAATAATTCACCTAAAGATTGTGTATCAGCAATATCAAAGATTTCATCGATTATATTAACATCATCAAAATATTTCATTAAAGATGATCGACATTTTAAGCTAATAATTAATATGATAACATTAATATCAACTTTAGAACATTCATATCCATTAATATCAGATGCATTATCAGCATTTCATATGATTATCTTTGATATATTAATGTCATTAAGTGGTTATACTGAAAAAGCAATAAAATTATTACGTGAATTAACAAAATGTTTAATCCAAAGTAATGATGCAATTATATTAACAAATGATAATACTTCTTTATTAGTTAAATGTATTCAAGGACTATATAAAGATAATCCACCTAAAGCTATGTATGAATTATTATTACAATTATTAAGAGGAGATTCTACGTCACCTCAAACGCCTGATTTCATTATGAAACAACCAAATTTATTACCAATGATATTTAAAGTATTTTATAAAACTCCTTTTTTAAATAATTTGTTTGAATTTGTTTCGAATTTATTAAATTTTTCTAAAACAAATTGTAAAAATTGTCATAAATATAAAGTTGATTTGTTTTTTATTGAAATGATTGAACAAATTAAAATAAAAAATGAAAAAGATCCACAAAAGATTAATCAATTTTTAAATTTATTTAAACAAATCGCTACAATTAAATCATCGCCATTTGTAGTAAAGAAATTTATTTCGTTATTAGCACCTGTAGAAGATAATAAAATATCAGAATATGAAATAAATTTTATTGATTCATTATATGAAATTATATCAGATGAATATTATAAATATAAATTGTCGTTGTTATTCGGTAACTTCGATATAATTGATTTAGATTTAATGACATCTTTAAAAGAAGGATTTTCAATTGTTTTTTGGATTTATCCTCATCGATTATATAAAGATGATAAAATAATGATATTTAAACTTACTTCTACTGATTTAAACATGTCGTTATATATTAAAAATGATAAATTAGTATTAATTAATGAGAAATCAATGTTAAATCCAACATTTTCTTTGTTACAAGATGTATGGCAATTAATTTCATTAACATTTGAAAATAGTCAAACAAATACATTTGTATCTATAAAAGTTAATGGAGAAGAAGAAAACAAATTTTCGATAACTAAATTTACATATAAAACTAATCGTTATTTCTTATCGATAGGTTCTACTACAAAGCCTAAAATAGCACAAGTTGAACTTGGTCAATTTTGGTTTACTAAGATATTAACTAATGAAAACTTAATACGAATTATACATTCTAAGCCATGTTTTGATGATTGTAGTGATATTCGTACATGTGTAACATTAATACCTAAAGACACACGAATTAATGTTGAACATGAATCATTTGTTAATTCATTAGTTAAAATTTGGAAATTAGATTTAATATTACCAATTTTAGTATTAAAAGATAATAATAAAATTTGGGATTATTCGACAATATTAATATCATTATTAATAAAATTATTATCTTATAATGAAGAAGCTCAAGAAGAATTTGTTGATTCGAAACATATATCAATAATTTCATATTTATTAACGACTTATGAAAGTGATAAATTAAATTATAAATTATATTTACAATTTTTCTCATTTTTCCAATTAATGACTTCAAAAAGATTACAAGAACAAATTCTATTATTCATATTAATTAATCCAGATATATGGATAACATCGAATGATCAATTACAAATAATTCAACATTGGGCTAATGTATTATTTCCTTATTATATCTCATCATTTAATTTATTTAATTTTTCATATTTTTTAAATTTGATTTTTATATATTATTGGAATGAAAATAATCAAATTATTATAAATAATAAATCAATTAATAATTATTTTGAGAAAATTTTATTAGATTTATCATTAAATTCATTTGAAAAAGAAGATTATTTATTATTAATTTCACAATCGATTTTAACAAATAATTTATTACAAAGTGAATTTTGTATAAAATTATTAAAAAAGATTTTCATTAATAATGAAAATGTTAAAATATTACAATCACAAGATATTTATTTATTATATAACTTAGTTAAATTAAATAACAATGAAATTTTAATTGATATAATTGATATAATTATTCATTCGAATAAATTAAAAATTATTAATAATAATTTGTTATTAGTATATTTAAATATTATTATGAATAATGTACAACCTAAAATATTAAAAAATACATTTTTCATACATATAAATGAATTAATGAAAGAAGGAATTCCCGAATTGTTAAATTTTAATTGTTTTTTTTGTATATATTATCCGGAATATATAATTCAATTAAATGAATCATTAAAAGATTCAAAGTTTTCATATAATATTAATGAGTTTTGGTATACATATTTAGTAATATTAATATTATCTTGTAAAAATATATTACAACAAACGAATTTATTATTGTTTTTATTAAAAGAAGTTAATGATAAATGGGTAAAATTGTTTAATTTCTTTGAATCGATTGGAGAATTAATTGATTATAATCCTGAACATGTACAAAGTTGTATATTAATAGAAATCTCAATTAAATTAAAAGAAGATCAACAATTTTATGATAATAATATTAAATCATTTATTAATATATGTATTAATTTCATCTTAAAACGTAAAAGTTATCAATTAAATATTTGTTTAATATCTGCATTTAATAATTCTCCTTTTGATGTTAATTATCCTTTACCTAAAGCTAATGAATTTAATTATAATTTATTCGTTGAAAATAAATTCTTTGAGAAAATATTAAACACGAAAATTAAAAATATTCATTATAAATTTGGTATTAGAATATCAAATAAAGGTGAATGGTTAGATCAAAAACAAGCGCATATATGTGCAATGATGATAATTAATGGGAAACTTGAAGAATATTATGATTATGTAATTATATTATGTTCATTATTAATGCATTTTGATAAATCTTATCAACAAATCTTTCAAAAGTTATATAAAAAAATATTAAAAAATTCTTCAACAAAATCATTTTATTATTTATATCATATTTATAACTCAATTGATAATGAAATTGTTAATACACATAATAAATTATGGAGAGAAATTAAGAAATTTATAAAAATAGAATATTTTGATATAATATATAAATTAAATAAAATTAATCAAAATTGGAAAACAATTTCAAATGTACAAAAATTACGTAAAAATATTTTACAAAGTAAATCTAATTCTCGACATTTATGGAATAATTTAATTTATGGACTTTCTTTAGATAAAGGTCCTTGGCAACCAGTAATATCACATAATAAGAACATCGTATTAAGTCGTGATAATATATTTTGCACCAACTTTTGTCCATTTAAAATTAAACATTATAAACCTAAAACTAATAATAATAATATTAATGAAGAAAATGATGAAAAAATACAAATTAATAATAATAGTAATAATGAAAAACGTACTATGGATTCATCAATCATTTGTTCAAATATACAATTATATAAATCAGGTAAAACTTATGATTGTATATTTATTTTATATAAGAAATTCATCGAATTATATAAACATGATAATAAAATCATTAAAATATTCATCAATTCAATACGTCATATATTTTTACGTACTCGTTTACATAAACTTACAGCAATTGAATTATTTTTAATTGATGGTAAATCATATTTCATTAACTTTAAAGATATAAATCCACAAATTGTTATTCAAAAGTTAGCGAACTTATGTCAAAAGACAGTTTTATCTATACAACAAAACACATTTTCAAGTTATTTCCAAAATTTACCACATAAAGATAATTGGATACAAGGGAAAATATCGAATTTCGAATATTTAATGATCTTAAACATAATGAGTGGACGAAGTTTCCAAGATTTAAGTCAATATCCAATTTTCCCATGGGTAATAACTGATTATAATTCGGATCAATTAGATTTGACTAATCCCAAAATTTATCGAGATTTAACTAAACCTATTGGAAGTATTAATGATGAAATATTAACACAATTAAAATCAACTTCAATAAATTCGATATTATATCATTCAGGACCAATGAATATATTTACTGTTCATAAAATCCTTTCAAGAATCGAACCATTTAAATCACAAATATTAAAACTAAATAACTCAAATGATATTAATAATACATTTAATTCTATTTCGGACTTATATGAATTAACTGTTAATAATATATCATCACAATTTTGTGAGTTGATTCCTGAGTTCTTTTTTATGCCGGAGTTTTTAACCGGATTTAAATTATATAATTATGAAATCTCTGATGTGATATTACCAAAATGGTCTAAGTCACCAATTGATTTTATATATTTACATCGGAAAGCTTTGGAATCGGATTATATCTCACAGAACTTAAATCATTGGATCGATTTAATCTTTGGGTATCAACAACGTGGGAAAGAATCAATCATCGCTAATAATACATATCCGACATATTTTTATGATACGAATACACAAAATAATAATGAAAATTTAACGACATTAGAATATATAGGGCAAATGCCACCACAAATGTTTAAGACACCACATCCACAACGAAATATATTAAAGAATGAAACAAAAGTTAAAAATGATTTTAATCTTTCGTTAAATATTAACTCCGAAATTTTATATGTTTTATGTGAAAATAATTTTCGGACTAAAGTTACATTATATATCATAACTAAAAACTCCGAAATTATTCCCAAAATAATTGATTTTAGTGATGACCAAAATTATATTATCACTGATAAATCGACGCGTAAATTAAACATTGATTTAACTAATATGAAATTTAATTCTAATTCGAGTTCGAATCATTTAATTATTATATATAATCAAAATAAAGCATATAAAATGAACACAATAAAAAATAAAGTGAAAGAAATTGAATTTAATCATCCGCAATTAATTAATGGAAATATTTCCGGAGATTATATCTCATTAACTGGTAATGATATGTCAACTTCGATCTATTTAATGAACATGTTAAAAAAGCCTTGTTTCCAATTACATTCTTATTTCGATGTTACTAACAGTTGTTGTCTTTCATGTAATTTTAAAGTTTTCATTAATGGTACTAAAGATGGAGTTTTAATTATAAGTTCAATAACAAATGGTGAAACTATAAAAGTAATTGAACTTGACGGAGGTATAGCTGAGAAAATATTAATTACGAATTCGTGGGGTTTCATTGTGACTTTTGTAAAGAAAAAAGGTTTAAACTTTGTATACGTGTATAATATTAATGGAATAGAAATTATTAAAAATAAAATAGAATTCGAACCGAATAAAATTGTAACTTGGACTTCCGAAAAAGGTTTCGATTACATAGGATGCACTGTAAAGGATAATAATAACGCTTTGTACGCGTTCGAGGCTTATTACGCTGAGCCTGTTTTGGTAAAAAAAGAAATCGGTAACGTGGAACCTGTGATGCTGGAATATCTAAGAGAAAGTGGTGGCTTCTTGATAGTCAAAGAAGACGGAACGGTACTCTTTGTTCGGTATGAAACTTAAATTAATAAATTGTTAATTATTGTTAATATTTTTCATTTTTGTTGGAATTAAATCAACAGATTGACTTAATGAAAATCTGGCTAAAAAAAACAAATAATTAATAATAGCACATTTTGGAAATAGGATCTTGTAGATTACTTTAACATCAACAATTTAAACTTATTTATAATTTGTAGAAAATTGTGCAAAAAATTACCCAAAATACTAAATTGGATTATAAAATTATATCTTTTTTTTATTGAAGATCTGTTCTCAACTATTCATTTGATGAATACCACATATTCTTGATGTGATTTCCCCATTTTGCAAAAAGTTTTTATAACAGGAAAATCCACTTTTTTAAAGCATACTTTCAGGTGCAATAAAAACCTCTGAATTCAGAGGTCCGATGACTGTTAAAAACGTTATTTACCCTCAAATTCTTTTTACGTTACAGAAAAGCAGTTATATTGAATAGTTTATTTATCATACGCGTATGAGCTCATAAATTCAATGTATAGCCGAACGGTCAGAATTTTGGCTCCTGATTTATAAATTGATGCTTTTTCACCTCCTTTTTATATCATCAATATATCCTTGGATTGTCCACTGTGATGAAACACTTGAGATTAAAAATGTAGAGGTTATCAGCCAAGATAATTATTCTTCATACAAAGGGACAGTCAAATATCTTGTTATTGGAGATGGTGTTTATACAATAGAAAAAAGTGCATTTTCTAAATGGCCTATATTAAATAAAATTACAATTGGTGATTCACTTATTGAAATCAAAAATAATGCTTTTTCTTATTGCTCTTCTTTAGAAGCTGTTATATTTTCTAATGGCAAAAATCTAACAACTATTGGCAATGATGTATTTATTTTTTGTAATAATCTTTCAGAGATTATTCTTCCAGAAAATTTAACAAATCTTGGATGTTGTGTTTTTTATGGGTGTTCTAACTTGAAGACTGCTTTTATTGGTAGTGGTGTTCAAAGCATTGAATCGACTCTTTTTTTTCATTGTACATCTTTAAAATCAGTAACAATTAATTGCAAACCATTAACAATTGGCCAAGGTGCATTTAACGGCTGCAATTCTTTGGAGAATATTACTATTCCAGACACTGTTCAAACCATTCAACCAAATGCATTTTATAAATGCTGGAAATTAGCCAATGTCATTTTTAACGAAAGTTGTTTAACTTCCATTGAATCTAATGCTTTTTATCACTGTTATGCATTAACCCGTTTTTATTTCCCAGATTCCATAAAATACATTGGTTCTTCATCATTTTATGAATGTTCTTTGGAAACAATTACATTTGGACGTAATTTAACAGCAATTTTTTCGAAAGCGTTTTATTATTGCGATAATTTATTTAACATTACTTTTCCAGAAGGACTTAAAACAATTGATGTTTCTGCTTTTTTATATTGTACAAAACTTACTGATATTAAACTTCCTAATTCATTAACTAAATTAGGTGAATATGCATTTTGTAAATGTTATAATCTGCAAACATTTGATACAGGAGATGGACTAACAAAAATAGAAAGAGAAGCATTTTCATATGCAAAATATGTTATACTTGGTAAAGGAATAACAACTATTGCATCCCACGCATTACAATCTTATAGCGCTTACACAATTGAACTTAGAGGTAATGTGACAAAGATAGAATCATATGCATTTGCTCAATGTTCAATGTTAAAATCTATTTCATTAGAACATATTGTTCATATTTCTGATTTTGCATTTTCGGGATGTTCTGGATTACGAACAATTACATTTGGAAATAATTTAACATATATTGGTCATTATTCATTTCAGTTTTGTGAATCATTAGAATCAATTAATTTAAGTACATTAACATCAATTACAAGTTATGCTTTTTATTATTGCGAATCATTAAAAACAGTTATATTTAATGATAACTTAACTGAGATTAAATCAGACGCATTTTATAAATGTTATAATTTAACAAATGTTAAGTTCCCTGAATCACTTATAACAATTGGTTCATATGCTTTTTGTTCTTGTTATTGTATATATGAAATATGTATACCTAAAAACGTTAATTATATTAGATATAATGCATTCTTTGATATGAAAAATTTACGTAAAGTTGAATTTATTTCAAGCCCACTTGAAATTGGTTCATCAGTATTCGAATCTTGTACAAGTTTGACTTCAATTGATTGGCCGAATTTATCATGTATTCCATTGGATGCATTTTGTCAGTGTTCTTCTTTAACATATATAAATATTCCAAATTCTGTTACTACAATTTTTTCAGGTGCATTTAGATACTGTAGAAGTTTAAATAATTTTACATTTCCTAACAATATTTCAGCTATAGGTTCCAAAGCATTTGAAAGTTGTCGTCAATTAAAAGAATTTATATTTCCGAAATCACTTACAGAAATCGGTCCAAATGCATTTCGATATTGTCATAATGTAAATGAGTTATTAATACCTATTAATGTAATTTCTATAGGTGAAGGTGCATTTAGTTCAATGAATAACTTAACGAAAATTAATATTACTTCGAAAATGAATTGTTCATTAGGAAAAGAATTGTTTTATAATGATCAAAAGTTACAAATTGTTATATTACCAAATTCTACATATATTCCATCAAATGCATTTGAATTATGTACTTCATTAATTAATATAAATATACCAATTCCAATAACTGAAATTTGTTCATATGCATTTTATAATTGTACAAATTTAACAAATATTAATTTACCTGAAACACTTTTAACGATAAGTAATAATGTATTTGAAGGTTGTTATAACATAAAAGAAATTATTTTACCAAATTCACTTTTAAATATAAGTAATAATGCATTTAAAGGATGTAAAAACTTAGAAAAAATTATTTTACCTGAATCACTTGAATCAATTGGTTCATATATATTTAATTCATGTGATAAAATCAATGAGATAACAATTCCTAATAAAGTTAATTTTGTAGCAAATGAAACATTTAAATCAATGGAACATTTAATTAAAGTTATTTTTACTTCAAAAGAAATTTCTACTTTTGGTAAAGAAGTATTTCAGAATTGTATTAACTTACAAACAGTTATATTACCAAATATAAGTTATATTCCAAGAGATACATTTTATAATTGTTCTTCATTAACAAATATAACTATTCCAAGTTTAGTAAGTTATATTGATCGATATTCGTTTGGAATTTGTAATAAGTTAACAAATATTACTTTCTCTGAAGGACTTGAATCAATATATATTTATGGATTTTATAAATGTCCTTTAATTGAAACATTAATATTTCCGAATTCACTTAAATCTTTAAGTAAATATTCATTTTATTCATGTCTAAAAATTAAAACGTTACAAATTGGAGATAATTTAATTGAAATTGATAAAAATTCATTTGATTCTGATGCAAATATCGAAAAACTTACAATTGGAAAAAGTATATTAAATATTAGCACAAATATTTTTTATAAATTATTTAATGATGTAAATTATCTTGTAGTAAATACAACAGAAATACCTTCGAAACAATTTTATCAATATAATAAATTAGAAACAGTTATATTAACAAATTTAGTTTCACGTATTAATTCTTATGCATTTTATGAATGTAAAGATTTACAAACTATTAAATTTGGTAATAACTTATCATACATCGGAAAAAGTTCATTTTGTAATGTAAAGATATCTAAATTAGAAATACCAAAACAAATTTCTAATAATATAATTCAAATTGGTCAAAATGCATTTAGTAGATGTCGATATATACTCAATCTTACATTACCAAATTTACCATATGATTTAAGTTCTGGTATTTTTCAACTATGTACTTACATGACATATGTTACATTACCTAATTCGATTTATCAAATTCCGGATAAAATGTTTTATGATTGTATTAATTTAGAAGATGTTAAATTCGGTAATAACATAACAGAAATTGGTGAAAATGCATTTGCTGAATGTAATTTTAAGAGTTTAATAATTCCGGATACTGTTAAAGTATTTGGGAAATATGTATTTTTTAAATGTATATCACTTAAAAGGATTAAATTTGGTAAAGGAATTAATGTCATTTCTGAACACGCATTTTCTGAATGTAGAAAAATTATTGAACTTAATTTCCCTGATAACATTATAACTATTGATGATTCTGCTTTTTTTTCGTGTGAAAATATTTTGACGATTAACTTAAGTAAAAACATTAAAAATATTAACAGTAACGCATTTTATTTATGCATATCGTTAAATTGTATATATTTTTATGGAGAAAATGAACCAAATTATATCGCTGATAACGCATTCTTAGGTATTGAAACTAAAAGAGTTTTCGTACCTAAGTCATACACTGGTAAAAAATTCGGAGCTCTGTCAGTGAAAAAAGGGTTTGAAGAATGCGATGAAGATACTCCTGCTGAGAATTCAAACACAACTTTAATTGTAATTATTACTGTGTTTTCGATTGTGGTTGTGATAGTAATTGTGGTAATTGTTATTGTGGTTGTGAGAATTAATAAAAATAGAAAAGCTAAATGGTTTGATGAGAAACTAAAGAACGTTTTGATCGATAATGATGAATATCAATTTGAAGATTTATAAGCAAAATATTTATGATCAATCTTTTGATGAGTAAAAACTCTTGTTTTCTCATGAATTTGTTTTTAAAAAAGCAAATGAATAATCAGAAATCAATGTTGTTAACCAGAAGTTATGTATTTTGTCTTACTTCTCTATAATAACAAATCTGATCGAATGAATAAATAAAATTGTTTAAACTGTTTAAATTTTTTTTTCGAAAGAAATGTTTACAAGATTTTTCACTGTAACAATTTCATTAATATTCTAAGAAAGAATTTTATTGATTAAGTAATCTAAATTTCATGAACTGTAAACGTCATTTTCTTGTAAAAATTTATTATCTTGAGTTTTTTTAAATATCTGTATGAATTTTGGTGTAAGTAAGCGAAGCATAAACTAAACTCATTTGTTTTTTAAGAAATTTTTGTAGATATTTTAATTTTAAATGTAAAATATTTGTAATTGAATTAAATTTATGATATTACATATTTGATCAAATGAAAAAGTTCCAACATGATTCAATTTTTAACTATACAGTGATTTAATTGACAGCATGGTGACAACCGCTGAAGCTAACATAATTTTTTTGACTCTTGTTTTATTTTATAAACATATTAAAAAAACATTTTTATGAAATTTACTTGCCAATTCATGTGCATCTTTAGCAACTGTTTTTTTGGTTTTTTAGTTTACATGTAATTACATATTGAACCATATTTTTTAGTTTAGAACAATTTACTAGTAAATATTTAAAATACTTATTTAATCCAAAAATACTACACAATTAGATGATCATCATTTACATGTAAATTCTTGATTAATAAATGAAGATCTTTCATAAATTAATTATTCAATTAATGATTAAAAACAAAATTTATTTGTTGTTATATCACTTGAAGTTTTTTTATTTCACCATTTCTCATAATTTCATGGGTAACCTCCTTCTTTGGTGTCTATAAAGTTTCCAATTTACTTCGGTAAAGTCATTGAAATTTCAAAAAGCTTTTTAACAAACCGCATGTTCACAATGAAAAAATTTGAACTTTCGTTTTCTTATCGTTGTTTTACAGCATTCAAATTTTCCCCTACAAATTGTTTGCGTAGATTATAAATTGACAGGCTAACTACGATAGGGACTTTTTGTGAGGCCTGCCCAAAAATGGGTTGTTGTGGTTCTGCTGTTTATCTTGATTACCCAATCGATCTCGACGATCTTGTTGCTACGGACAGCGAAGAGGAGGAACTGATGAATTCTTACCAAGAAATGATATCAAGTAAGGCACCTGACTTAATTAGAAGATTTGGAGATTATCACGACGCAAATGAGCAGATAGTGAACGCAATTTCAAAAGCAACCCCAGAAGCTCAAGAAGCTGCATTTCAAGCAGTGGTTCCTTTGGTTCGTTTTCAATGTGAAATTTTCGACTTCTCTAACACTTGCCTTGACTTTTTCAAAAGGATTATGTCCTTTTTTGTTGGAAGAGAAGAACCTACTTCAGATCTATTTACCAAATATCAACATTTAGTGAAGATTATATCCGAGTTTATTTCTATTGTACTAAAACTTGATGAAATCAAACTTATGCTTCCAAAGCTTCTTGGTGATGTCTCATACTTTAGACGTTCCTCAAGACGTCCAGACTACAATCAATATGAAAGTTTATCCGAAAAATCATCTGACCTATCAATGTTCTTTGCTAACTCTAATCCTTTCTTTTCTAAGCTCCTTCAGTATCCAAAAGATAATGCTAGTAATCAAGAACTCTTTTCAAAGATAATAATTTTATACGCAGGATTTGCTGATATGTATGCTGCTATAGCTAGAAAGCAGACAAACGAGGATAACGACCTTCTTTGCGTCAAAGGTGTAACCTTCTTTATCATGGCATTGGATAATATTCACCCATCTGGAATATTTGGACCTAAATCACCAGTCCACATTGTCGAAGACGTACGTGTTGTAGTCGAATATCAACCAAAACAGCAATCATTGATCAATAACTTAAAGTATACAACAAAACATTTCAACGATGAAACAACACTCAAAGCTGTTAAGGATTTGCTGAATTAATAAAAGCCATGGGTCAAACGTGAATCGCTAGAGTTTGTTTCAAAATGAAAATCTATGTGCGATTGAAGTAAAGGTAGTGGATTTTGTAAATTTTTCACATCAAATGTCCTGAAATGCCGATAAAAAATTCACAAAAATTCTTCATCGGCTGCTTTCAAAATTTGAATGAAAACATATTCATAAAAAGCCGATCAATAAACATTTTAAAAATTTCGGATTTCCATAAAATGAGCACTTTTACAATAAACCTTTAATTTTTATTTTAATTTATTCTAATCATGTCTATGTATGTTGGCTTGTTTGCAACATGATTCTTCCCATCAAGAATAGAAACATTGCAGTAGAGGGTTTCACCTATTGTCTGGATTGAGTGAGCTTCATGAATATGTCCAAAAATGCAAAGTGCAGGTTTTGCTTTTTCAATAGCTTTTCTAAGTTCAGGACAACCTGCATGGAAACCTGTGCTTGTTGTATCTCCGATTTCTTTTGGAGGACCATGTGTGATAATTATGTCAGCGTCATTTGGAACATCAGACCAACGACTAACAGCATCATTACCATACATATTGAAAGCCAGATCTTTGAATTCAGGCTGATATGGAGAACCGAATATTTTTATTCCATCAATTACACAAGAATTGTGTTCTAAATAAGTGATGTTTTTATCATCTAAAACATAATTTTTAACATCCTCTATCGGTATATTAGTTTTTGAATATGATTGGTAAATGTTTCTGAAATGTTCAAGTTTCTTAGTTTCAAATGGTAAATCTGAATTACCTGCAATTACAATATTATTTTTGATCCCTAATGCATCAATCCATTTTACAAATGAAGCAACTTCTTTAGGATTCCCAAGATTTGAGAAGTCACCTGCAAATATTAAAATATCACATTTAAATAACTGTTCTTGTGGTATTTGTTCATGCATTCCATGGGTGTCTGATAAGCAAAGTAAACGTATTGCTCCATCAGGTTTTTGTTGAGTTGGATCAACAACTTTTGGTTTCCACATTCCAAAAATGATAAATTGGCCAGTTTTATATAAAGCATTGAATGATGACGTTTAAAAATGGAAGCTTTAACAGTTACAGAAATAGCTTCTTCTCAGATAATGAATAATCAAATATTTTACTATTGCAGATTTACAAGTATGCTTTATTTCTAACCTTAGAAAATGGAAGAAGTCATAAATGGGATTGGATTCCAAGTAATGCAATACAAAATTTTGGTGAACAAAAATCAGAATTTAATGCACATCTATTTACCAAAACCAAAACGAATGCAACTCAACCTAATCTTACTATTAACAAATCTACTCCATCAATTTCAGAAACCATTCAACTAAATGAAGGTGAAATCCTTTACTCACTTAATCCATTAATATCCTCTACCGTTCCAGTTGAACCTCGCACTATGTTTAAGAAGGAACCAATAATCACTCGAATTATTGGTTTCAAAAAAAGAAATGAAAGATTAGAATGGACCGTAGTCTCCGAAGATGACAATGTGCCATTTACAATTTCACATAGTCAGCTTCGGCGTCGAAATTTGCCGCTGATGCTCAAGTTCATGAAAGAGTATTTGATGAATGATCCAAAATTATGTAAAGAATAAAATTTAGTAATGTTCTTGTTGCATTAAAAACTGATATTCGTTCTGTGGAAAGAATGTTCTTACATCAAAATGTACGAGTTCGCTTAGCATTGACATCCAACAATTTAATATTTGCGATGGATGATTAAATTTTGGTGGCGGATTTTTAATTAATCTTCTCATGACTTCTTCAAATGCAGACCATCCAATATTATCTTTAATTCTTAGAATGCAATATAATAATCCATCATGATGATATTTCCCGATCATTATACTTCGCTCATATGAGCGACGATAGAAACCGTCCTGGAGCCCCCTGCCGACCGTTAACTCGTTATCAAAATGTATCGGTAGGTTTAAACGTTCGACAGCATAACAAAGGGCAAAATTTGCCATCATTTCATGATTGAGTTCCCCTAATGCTGTTTGGTCAAAGTCATGCCCCATCTCATGTATTGTACCAAAGCATGCATCAGTATAAACATGATTAACAAAATAATCAATGCAACATTGATTGTTCCAAAAAATTGGATTTCCTGCAATTGCATATGCACCAATGTTTTCACGTGTTTCATAATATATGGTTTCTCCATTAAAAGGATATTTCCCGTATAGTTGACCCATTGTTTTATAAACATTCGACATGCGATTTAAGAAAAGTTCGATTTTATCTTCAAATGGATCAATTTCTTGAAGATCATCAATTGTGATTTCAAACCGAATAATGCCTTCACCAAATGTAATAAATTTGTCTGATTCTTGGATCTTGAAATTGGAAAAAATTACTTTACCTTTGGCTTCACATCCCCAATATCCAAGACGAAGACCAATTGTAACTTTGGTGTCTTTGGCTCTAAAATCAACTGTTAGATCACCTTCAAAACTGTTCACTCCGTTGTTGAATTCTGTGGAATGATCCCATGTTCCAAATACACAAATATTAGCACCAACGCCATTTGGATATTGGGGAACAATATCAGTACCAACAGCATGAACTGTGGCACTATAGCGTTTCCCAGGAATCAAACCATTAACTTCACCGAGAAATCTTGAATCATCAAGTTCTGAAAAGTCAAGGACAAAAATACCACCATTGGAAGTGTTATGACCACCCCTTCGTCTTCCTTGATAATGAGATTCGTATCTCCAATACTTTGGGGGCTGCATAAAAATTACATTTGTAAAGCTTTGAAATATTTTTCAATGAAAAAAGAACGTTCGACAAAAATTCCTTTCTATCTCAACATTAGTAATGTTTAATTATCCTTGCTGTAGGAGGTGAAACTTGTTTTAGTATGGGTGAATGATAGGTTTTATAGTTCGTTGTATGTTTTTGAATTTTCGATTTTTTTCTTGACTTGGTTGTGATTATCTCTAACATTTTGCATTTTAATCTCCTTTTTTCGTTTATTTACATCTTTCTGGAGTTTCTTGATAATTTTCTGATAATTTTTTGTGCTGGGGCGTTTATGGCTGTGCTTGTTTTTTTGGTTCTTGAGCTGCTGGTTTTCTTTTTGAGCATGTGATCCATGATTTCTTTCTTGAATCTCAATAAATAATATTAAAGCAAAACCAATAATAGCAATAAACAATGCAATCACCTGTAAGATATTGTTTTTTAGAAATATAGAAATCCTACTCCAAGAATTTTTTTCATAAGATTGTTTTTTTTGAAAAGCTAATGATAATATTCTTTCCATATTCCTTTTTCTTATTTCTCTATTTCCTATGTCCTCATAGTTTGAATGAACTTTACTATGATCAATTATTTTTTCTTTCTTTTCATCACTCATGCTGATATCAAGAAGTAAGTTATGATATTAACGTTTTCGGGGTACCCCAAAAATTAGTTCCATTTCCAAGACAAAACACAAGAACCAATCTAAAAATAAAGATTAAATCTTTATAAGTAACAACAAAGACACACCTTTTCAAAGTTTGTGTTAAAATATCCACATCTTTGTAATCAAGAAATAAGTTAAATCACAAAGTTATATCAACCAAATATGTTAATATGCTTACTAAGAAAGAAGCGCGTTGTGCTAAATATATGAAACGTTAAATTTGCACTTAAAAAAATAAACCAAAATTAAATTTTTCTTCGTTTTCAAACTCTTTTTGGAATAAATAAAATACAATCAAATAACACTAAACAAAAGAACAAATAAATTTAATAAATAATAATAGAAAATATTTAGCTTTTTAAAATTTGAAACAAAAAAAAGATTTACTGTGTGTATTCAGAAAGAAGTTCTTTAAGACCTTCAATAGAAGGAACTAAACATTCGCAAAGAAGCTTTGTTTCGCAATTTTTGACTTCTAAAAGTTGAAGAAATGGAAGACCTTCAACTTTAAATGTAGAATCAATCATTTCAACGTTCTCAAAAACATCAATTTTAATGATTGTTACTTTTGGAAATTGGCGTGCAAGTTCGGAAACGTTGATTTCAAGTTCTTTGCAAGGACAGATTTTTGGTGATGAAATCAAGATTAGTGAAATTCCTGAAAGACTTTTTACGAAATTTTGAAATTCTTCTTGTGTTCCTTTAAAATATTTTAGATTATCTGGCGACTTTTTTTGCCCAATGATGCCCATCGGATTTTACACTTTTTGATAAGTCTACATTAACGATTTTGTTTGGATATTTTTCACTTAACATTTCACTTCAAGCATTTTTTGACAAAAGAGAATTCACATGTTATTTAATGTATGAATTACCCATAGTTGTTCTGGGAAATTATGCCTCAGGGAAATCAGCAATAACAATTCAATTTACGCAAAATTTGTTTGTAGCAGATTATGATCCAACTTTCGAAGATTTTTTCACTCGCACGATTGCAATTGATGGTAAAGATTTTCATTTTAGCATTCTTGACACAGCAGGTGCTGACGATTTTTCTGTATTCCGTTTATCATCGATTCGGAAAGCAAATGGTTTTGTTATTATTTATTCCATTGATGATCGTAAATCATTTAATGATGTTAAATTCTGGTATAGTTTTATTCGGGAAAAAGATGCACCATTTTTCATTTGTGGGAATAAAATCGATCTTGACAAGATGACTCGAGTCATCAGCCAAAAAGAAGGAAAAGCTCTTGCGAAAAAATTAGGAGGACATTTTATTGAGACTTCAGCAATGAATAACACGAATGTCGAAGAAATGTTTATTGAGCTTGGAAGATTAATAGTTGAAAAAAGAGAAGCTCCAATCCATGAAGCTCAAGATCAAAAAGCAACGAAGAAAAATCAAAAGGAAATATGTAAAATATATTAAAGATAAATTTTCTTTAACAAGAGTGTAATTTATTTTATTTTATTCAAAATTTTCATTTTGAAGATTTATTAACACTTTCATTTTATATAATAAATTTAGTGAATTTGATTAATTGTTGAAACTGTTGCTTTTCCGGGTGATTCAAAACAAAATATCTTTTAACTTCTTTGACCCCATTGGAATTAGTTTTAAATGATAAGAAAACTTTAATAAAGATAATATTCAAGGAATGATGAGCGATATGGCTGAATTAAAAAATTTAAAAAATAAATACATGAAAAGAGAATTTAATTATAGATATGTTAAAGAATAAATTAAAAGACTTACGATTTAATCAAGAACAAGCTTATGTAAATTTACTTGGAAAAAGATGTTCTTGGGGAATTGTGGGCATTAGAGTTTTCTGACAAAGATTAGCACGATTTTTTGATGACTTTTTCGAAGGAATTGAATTGGTTATCATTAATATGTAAACCATTCATTAAAAATAGTAACAACAAATTCCATTCAAATTTCATTTAAGAAAAAGTGGTTAAACGGTTTCTAGAAAGCATGCTAAATTGGGTGAAAGGTCAAGTATCTAAAAAGAAAAGGAGAACAAAGGAAGGACACTTTGACCTTGACCTCTCATACATAGGTAGTCGAATCATTGCTATGGGTTATCCTGCTCAAGGCATTGAATCAATATATCGAAATAGCTTTACCGATGTCAAAGAATTTCTTGATGAAAAGCATGGCGAAAACTATATGGTTTACAACCTTTGCAGTGAAAGAAGTTATGATCCAGAATGCTTTGATTGTCGCGTTGAAACTTATCCTTTTGAAGATCATAATCCTCCAAACTTCGATATGCTCCGTCAATTTTGTAACCATGCTTCTGATTGGCTAGCGCAAAATGAGCAACACCTTGTTGCTGTTCATTGCAAAGCTGGTAAAGGCAGAACAGGAGTAATGATTTGTGCTCTTATGCTTCATATGGGTCAGTTTGATAATCCTCAAGAAGCTCTTAAGTTCTATGGCGAGAGGCGAACTCTTGACGGAAAAGGCGTTACAATTCCATCACAGATCAGATATATTTATTATTATGATCAATACCTTAAAAGTGGGGTTCCAAGGGATGTCCCATTCTCCCCACGAGAGTGTTGTGTTACAAAAGTTAGGTTTACAAATGTTCCTCAAAAATATTTTTCCAAAATTTCGTCCATTGAATTTCGTAAAATGGATAACAGCTACATTGTTAATACAAGCGGTAAGAGCCATGATGGTCCTCTAAAGTCGAAAGAAGGGAATGTTATCGAATTTGATGTCGATGGATTGATCGAACCAATCAAAGGAGATTTCAGGATTTCTGCCATGAAAAGTGGAAAGCCTTGTTGTTACATGTGGTTTAACTCAGAATATATCAAAGATGATGAACTTTTCCATCGATCAGATATTGATAAGGCATCAAAAGATAAAGATTTTTCTGACGAATTCACAATGGAAGTATTTGCTCATCATTAATAAAGCGATATTAAATTTATTTGTATTTTTTTCCCCAATGATTTGTCAATATTTATCGAAAATTATTTTTTACTGTAATGAAGTATCTCTTTATGTATAGATATGAAGAACACCATGAAATTCTCTATTTAATCACCTGCTTTACAAGAGGAGTTTGTTTGTATCAAAGAGATATTTTTATTTAAGGAATCACTTTATGTTTTTTTTTAACCTCATACAAAAAAATTTATTATCCAAAAGGTCCGGGAAATCTATTTTATGTTTCTTTTTACTTCCATTTTAAACAACATTGAAAACAATTAAACAACAAAATATTTATTTTAAACTCATTTTACAATATTGAACATATCCTAAGTCTGCAAATATACTCTTTTTGTGCAAAAAATAAATTTGATAAAATCACATTTTGAATTGAGATGAAAAATAAAAATTTTTTTTGAAAACAAATATTCCAAAAATATTCCATAACTCAATTACAAATGGGATAATGATTCCAAAAACGACTGCTGAGATAATAAATGCGCTTGATCTTATATAAATGATATATACATATAGCAGAATAATTCCAACAAAGTGAAGAATAGATATCAGCAACGGTGTGTGAGCTTTTGGTGTGAGAAATCCAAGAATTATGAACAAAAATAAAAATGCTATGAATACATCAGCCGTTATTCCCCAAGCTAAAATGCTTTGGCGAATTTCGCGGAACCTACCAGATTGGCTAGTATTATTTATCATATAGTTAATAAAATTCATTGGAATATTTGTTGAAGTATGTTGAAGTTTATTATAAAATGAAATAGTTTCTTCTCTTGCATACAAATCTCTATTATAGTATATAACGTTTGTCAAAATATAAATAGAAATGAATGTAATAACACGTAAAGGGAATACGATTTGTGCGTAATGTATCATCTGTACGTTGGAATTCTGTGTAAATAAAAGTGCAAGACGTTTATTTATTACATTTCTTTTTCTTTGCAATATTAATCATAATTATAACTGTGATACTTTATAAAAAAAAGAAAGCATGTTTTCAAAATGTGTGGATTGGAAAAATTCAAGATAAGAAGCATATTTAAATATTAAATAATATAACCACATTATTAAAAAAGAAATTGTTAATATTTCTCTCTGTTTTCTTTGTGAAATTTTTCCAGTGTTTTTAAATGAATACATTAAAATAGTAAATAAAAATTATATTTCATAGATAAGTCAGTTGACATAAAAAAAAATAATTCGTATGAACCAGGATAAACAAAATGGAAAAACAAATAATAATAATAAAGGGATGACATTTATAACTTATTTAGAAAACCAAAGTTAATTTCCTTGTAAAGGCGCTGTAATTTCATCTCCGAAATCATCAAAAAATGGATCATCAGTGTTTTCGAGTGTTTCATGTGCCCAAATAGGTAAACGATTAAAGTTGTTCAAAATTTCGTCGTTTTGATTTTTCTTACTTTTGGTTTTAGCACTCGGTTTATCTTCTTTCTTTTTTTTACTTTCTTTCTTCTCTTTCTTTTCTTTGTTTTTCTTGTCTTCTTTGTTCTTTTTTTCTTCTTTCTTTTTATCTTCTTTGGCTTTCTTCTCAAGTTCTTTATTTTTCTTTTCTTCTTTCTTCTTTTCTTCTTTGGCTCGTTTCTCTTCTTCCTTCAATCGTTTCTCTTCTTCCTTCTTCTTCTTTTCTTCTTCCTTTTTCTCTTTCTTCGAGCTCATCTATTTGTGAAACCGCTGGAAATAATTCAAAATTGACACTGAAATTCTTTGAAAATTGATCTAAAACCGTTCCGTAATAAATTAATAATTTTAACGTTCTTCGGTTCCAATTAAATTCTTATCAACCAGTGGTCATGAAAAAATTGAAAGTTATTATTCTACATGTCGGTTCGAAAATTGTTCACAGTTTTTATATTTGATATATTATTAATTATAGGTTACTTATTTATATAATAAAACACATCGATCAAAGAGACGAAAATTCGAGTGTTGATAATATGATTCTATCGGTACGATTAAATTCAGCTCAATTTACGTATAAGTGATATAGAAAAAAAGAAAGCAAAGAAACATAAATATTTTATTATTTAGTTCAAATAATAGATAAAAATTCACACCCCTAATTGAATAACTTGTGTGTATCATTATATTAATTTATTATCAAAATTAATCATAAACTTACATTAAGATTGTAATTCAGGATATGCAAAAATATTATATTAGTTTAATATATTCCTATTTCAACAGTAATTTCACAATTTTTATATTTCCTTTAATTCAAAAAATAAAAATATATTGGTAAAAAATCAAAACAAGTTATAACTTAGCTTTAAGATTTAATGAGAAAAGAAAACTTTTTTAAAACAAATAAATTCTTAAATTGATGTTTTACACGATTAATTTAATATACTTTATAATAAATAAGATACATACAAGGAATGATGTAACTTACTATTTATCAGAAACGTTTCTTAGATCAAAAGATATTCTCCAAATCATTACACAGTAAAAACCGATTTTTAACGGTTTATATCCTTGTGAAATGACAAAAGTTTTTGAATGTTATTGAAAATTCAATTATTTCCAGCGGTTTCACAAATAGATGAGCTCGAAGAAAGAGAAAAAGGAAGAAGAAAAGAAGAAGAAGGAAGAAGAGAAACGATTGAAGGAAGAAGAGAAACGAGCCAAAGAAGAAAAGAAGAAAGAAGAAAAGAAAAATAAAGAACTTGAGAAGAAAGCCAAAGAAGATAAAAAGAAAGAAGAAAAAAAGAACAAAGAAGACAAGAAAAACAAAGAAAAGAAAGAGAAGAAAGAAAGTAAAAAAAAGAAAGAAGATAAACCGAGTGCTAAAACCAAAAGTAAGAAAAAAATCAAAACGACGAAAATTTCTTTGAACAACTTTAATCGTTTACCTATTTGGGCACATGAAACACTCGAAAACACTGATGATCCATTTTTTGATGATTTCGGAGATGAAATTACAGCGCCTTTACAAGGAAATTAACTTTGGTTTTCTAAATAAGTTATAAATGTCATCCCTTTATTATTATTATTTGTTTTTCCATTTTGTTTATCCTGGTTCATGTTTTCACCTGACATCATGATCATGATCATTTAGTTTTTCTTTTAACAACAATCATCATTTAATTCTTCGTTTCTTTTTATAAAAGATTTCTTTCCTTTTATATCAACTGGGAGGATATTTGAAGTCATTGTAATATCCCCTTGAATAACTTTCTGATGAATTTTTGTGGTCAATCGAACAAATGCTTCATCAACATTAATAGATTCTTTGGCTGATGTTTCTAAATACATAATATTATGTCTATTTGCAAATCCTAATGCATCATTTTCTGTTATTTGTCGTTTTTCATTCATATCAATTTTATTTCCAATTAAAAAAACAACTGCATTTGGAGAAGCAAGTGAATAAAAATCATTAACCCATTGTTCAAGATCATTGAATGATTGTTCATTGTCAATTGCAAATACCAGAACACCACCAACTGCATTTCGAAAATATGCTTTTGATATCGAGCGATATCGTTCTTGTCCTGCAGTATCCCATATACTTAATCTAATTGTTTCTTCTCCAATATCAATTGTTGTGGTTTTAAATTCAACTCCAACAGTACTTTGAAAATCATTTCCAAAATAATTATCAACAAAACGTTGAGCAATTGCTGTTTTTCCAACACCAGAGGATCCAATAAGAACAATCTTATATGTTTCCACTTTCATGTGAATTAAAAAAAACTTTAAAGTTTTGGTTTTAAAAAAAATCATATTAAGAAAACTGAAATCAATTTATTTTCTTTTTGAATATCATTGCCTTATTAATGAAAGATTTAAAGAATTATTGAATGAGTTATAAGTTAAAAACATATAATGATATTAAAAAAATTGTTCCTTAAAGTTAAATATCTTGACATGGAGCATATGAATTGAATATTTTATTTTAAAGATCAACATAATTTCAACTATTATTAGACTTAATACCTTTAATTTTTAATTTAATAATGAAAACAAGAAGATATGAATTAATTCACAAAAAATCCAACATAACAAAATAAATTTATATATAAAACGTATTGTATGTAAATCAAAAAAACATATAAAGCACATTGTTTTATATTTATTTTTGCATAAAACATATAAAAAAAATAGTAATTTAAATTACGATTTTTATTTCATCATTAAACATCAAATTCAATTGGATTTTCCGCAATTTTCCACTTTTCAAAACTTTACTTTTTCTTTTTTTCCTCATTCCAATCCACACATTTTATGCCGATTTGATTGCCCATTATCATCTGTGCGTTTCTTACGAATGTTTTTATATCTGATTTGCCATCTCTGTCCATAGATATTGACGGTAAAAATTTGAGTGTTACAAACGATGGCGGCATTGACAATAATCTCCAAGCGTAAGAAATCAAACTTTCGCTTCTTCTATACGCATACGTATTTATTCCGTGTGGAACGCCAAACATTGTGTAAACAATTGTAATCGGCTGAATTTTATACGGAGTAACAAATGCATCTTTGCTAAACTTCATAAGAACGTCGCCGCAGCCATTACTAAAGTGTCCTTCAGGGAACAATAGGATTGGTGGACGTAGGTTATCATCAGCCGCATTACATATGAGTTTGATGCGATTTTGTTGACTTTTCTTGGAAATGTAAATCGGATTAAAGGGTTCAAGTAAGACTTTAAGAAGACGAATTTTGCGCAACTGTGCATTAAGAACAAATGTAAAGTCATGGTATATGAAAAGAATAAAAATGTCAAGAATACTAACATGATTTGATATCGTAAAACGTGATGGATCATCAAAATAACCATCAGTTTTTATGTAGAAAATTCCAAACCCAAATAGCAAACATCGTGTGCCGAGGCGAGCAATGGAATAACAGAGTTGTTGCCATGTGTTGCTTGGAAGTTGAAAAACTTTGATGAATAATCTAATTAGTATAAGAACAGATGAAGTAAAAGTAAAAATTAGCATGTTAAAAACAAGCCTAATTGGTCCTAAGAACAATATAAAACAAAAAAATTGATATATGTATTTAAACGGAGTGTATTTAAAAGGTTTTGTTAAGTTTTGATATTCTTCCTCAGTTAGACTACTAAGCTCAAGTTGGTTTTGAAATTCTTTCGATCTGTTTGGAACTGAGGAAAGAAAAGACATATAATTCAAACAGAGATACTTAATTTTATCATAACGGTCAAATCACTTCACAAAAATAACAAAAAAAATGTCGAAACCTCCTTTACGATCACTTTGAAGGTAATGACTCGTGAAGTATATAATATAATGCTTGTAAAATTTCATAAGGAAAAAATGAAATCTGCTTAAATTCAATAATACATTGAAGGTTTGGTCAATTTTTTGAAGAAATGATTTCAAGCCAAAATAAGAATTAATATTATATTTCAGGTGCTATAAAGAATGCAAAAAGCAAATGATTTCATAATTCATTTTTCTCACTATTTTATAAGCCAAGTAATTATTTATTTTAATTTCAGTATTAAGCTCTCGAAATGGCAAACTAATTTAATCCTTATAAGTAGCATGTTAAACTAATTGTATTATAGGGACGAGAGTATGAGTATAAAAAGTGATTCCATCTCAGCAGGATATGGTTTGAAGCTTAATTTTGGTGAACAGGCTCAAGCATTCTTGATTCTGTTCACAAATGATCGTTATCTTCAGAAAAAATCTATCGTTTGGCGTCAATGGTTATATTTACGATAGAAAATTGAACACATAACTGCCAATGAAATTTTTTTTTAACATTTCCAAATTTCTACTATATTCATGACAACGAAAGCCTCAACTTATTTTTCACGTATCGGAAACATCGATCATAACAATTCATTTTTAATGGCGCACATTAAATAATGAAATTTTCCTTAAAAAAAAAAATTTTACAAATAAAAATTATTTTATTCAATCAGTTCCTTTTTCTAGTTCAATAATTCTTTTTTGATACATTTTCGGTGCTCGACAATTAATTTGATTATATGCCACTTTCCATAACCTTCTCAATTCTTTGTGTTCTTTTGCACTTTCCAGAGCAGCAATCACTGCATCAAATGACGCATCACCGATTTGGTGCTGCCACTTCTCCAAAACCTTTTTCGCAAGCTTTTCCCTCGTGCACACAACGCGTATTGTGCTGGCAGCCAAGTTATCCCTTGAAGTTGCCTCGATTAATGTTTCGATAACTCTTTGTGATAGATCTGTACCTTCTTCTGCCATTTGTGCGATTGCTGCATAGATAGCAAACCTTAGCTGTTCATTATTAGATTGTAATCCCCTAATAAGAATGCTTGTGGCTATGTTACGAGTTTGTTTCATCCCAATTAAACATCGAAGCGCCGATACAGAAATTGAATCATCTTCGACGGTTAACGATAGAATACAACGTGCAGTAACCGCACTAACGTACTCCGGCTTGACATTTGTACGAGACAAGATTTCTAAAGCTAATTGAGCTTGAATACTTTTGAACGCACATATAAGGGCTTCTTCAGATTCGTTGTTACGACATGCAGAAACTATTAAATCAGTATCAATAAGATCATTACCTGTAGGTATTAATTGAAGAAATTGTAATATAACTTCTCGTGGAACTGACGTCATATGCCGAAGTTTTGATGACGCCTCACGCGCTTTAGATGTTTTAAGAAATGCCGAATATCCTTTAGATACTAATGTGGAATCAAGAGACGAGTGCGTTTCAAGGAAGTTCCAACACTTTTGGATGTGTTCATGTGGAATGGTCTCATTATAGATAATGTTGACAAACTCATCAAGTGAAGAATCTTCGAAATTATTACGGTTAATAAACTCATCAATCTCATGTGTTTCTTTGGCATCCTCAGAAAGGGAGACTTCTATGTAATTCATAAATATTTTCATATCTGTTCCTGGATAATATACTTCTCCGGATTTAAAGAGCTTAAGAATGTCTTCAAATGTTGGACGTACTGTTGGGTTACGGTCCCAACAAGATCTAATAAGGTTGAAGAGACCTGGATCGCAATCAGTATCAACAAGTTTAGGTCTGATATCATTATGAGCTACTTGATTGATAATTTCTTGAGGTTCCATTCCATGGTATGGTGTTTGATGGGTAAGAATTTCCCAAAGAACTATTCCATATGAATAAACATCAACTTTTGAATCATAAGATTCATTTGAATCGAGGAGCTCAGGTGCCATCCAATGAGGTGTGCCAACATTTTTCGTCATTATTGCCTTTTTCTCGAGTTTTCGAGAAAATCCAAAGTCGCATATTTTGGCATGCTTTTGATCGTCAAGGAGAACGTTAAGAGATTTCAAGTCGCGGTGAACTATTTGCTTGGAGTGGAGGAAATTCATCCCTCTGGCGATGTCGAATGCACAAATGGATAAGTCGGTGTTATTGAGCTTGTGGTAGTTGTGGAGTTCATGATAAAGATTACCTCCTGACATCCATTCGGTGACAATTCGATATGGAGGATATTCAGTTGCACCAAAAAATTTGAGAAGAGTAGGATGAACAGCCGTGGCAAGGACAGTGATTTCTCGTTGGTAACCACGGAATCGAAGTCCTGTTAATTTAGCATATTTCAGTTTCTTGATGGCAACTTTTTGTTTGGTTGATTTAATAATACCAAAATAAACATTGGCAGAAACTCCACTACCAATGATTTTCTTTTCTTCGAGATCATTGGGATCAATAATCCATGTGGAATAATTGATTGGAATTGGTGAAAAAATTCGGGACGTGGTTGGATTGACTTGCTCATTTTGATATTCCTTACAGAAGTTTTGAATGCTTAAAAGTCTTGAGTTGATTGCTTGATATGCTTTAGATCCAATGTCTTTCCCATGCTTTTTGAGATAAGCTTGAAATGATATTTCAACAGCATGCAAGTCGAGCAAGTGGAATTGAAGCCAGTTAGGATTACCAGCATCAAAAATTTGTGAATCTTCAGGATCAATTATCTGTGCAGCTTCATGTAATTTTTGCGTGATTTCACACATTTCTGAAGCAGTGTTTGTTGATGAATTATTTACTGCTGTGTGAGCCCAACAATGAGCCATGTTTTGACTGATAAGAGGCTTATAACGATTTGTTAGATCATTAAATTTTTTCATAGCAAGCAATTCATTTTGGGTTATGGATTTCTTCACGTTTGCAAAGCGTTCAGTAAAGGCATTTGAAAAAGCGCGAAATTGAGATGCTGCATACATAAACTTTTTTTTGTGTGCGATTGCGTTGGACACTAGCATTTCAAGGTCACGTGCCATATTTTGTAGCTCATTGGAACAATCTTGGTAAGTCCAACTCAAGTTCATGCAGCGCTTATTTTTTTATATTCATTCAAAAATTCTGATGTTTATAGTGATGGAGATTTAATTTGAACGGTGGGAGCTTGAAAACCCACTTTTTGAATTATTTATTTTGACAAAAAGTGATCTGATAAATGGGGTCATTCAACTTTTTGAGGTAAGCTTCACCTTCTGGTTGACCTGTTATTAGCGAAACAATATTACAAAAAATATTGTTCAAGAATAATCTTTTCTCATAAGGAATACAATATAAACCAAAAAGGGACAATATACTTATCTTATTAACTTCTCGGATGAATCACAAAATTTCATGTTAGTTTCACTTTTGTGTACGGTTTTTATCGTATTTATATTCAAAATCGATTTGATTAATTTCTCAATTAGAGCTGGCGAGCAAAAATTCAGATTTATACAAGGAAATGTTTTTTAGCAAAATGGAATTTTCCAATAGAACTGGCTATACCCGAACCTAGATTTCTTAATCAGATAAGTGAGAAAAAAATCAAATCAATGAATTTTTATATTTAAAAACACAGTATTTATGAAGAAATATATATAAGTAATGAAACTCCATCGGAATTATGAAATTGTCTTCTTCCATGATTGAGATATTTCAATCAAAAAAAAAAGTTAACGTGCATTATGCCGATCAACGCGCATTCAAAAAGTAAAAGAAAACATTATCGAAACGAAATTGCTCGAAAGAACTGAGAAATCATGACAAGGATCTCAAAAATCAATGTTTGATTCAAAGTTCATTTAAAAAATAAAATTTTAAATCAATTTTTTTTTCTTATGAAACAATTATGAACTTGAGTGGTATGAGATTTTTTTATGCTAATTAGCTTGTTTTATTCATTAAAATGAAATCTATGGAAAAGCTGAGCAAAAAAGAATTCACAATTTCAAAAGTAAGACGAACTTATATTTAAATTATTTCTGATTTCGGTTTTTATAAATCATAAAAAAAAATTGATTATCAATGGTGTCCTTCCTATCAAAATTGGAACATGGACAGTAGTGACTGTAAATTTGCTGTATTATATATTTATTTTCTCTCTCTTAATTGTTTGGCGTTCATTTTTTTATTTTCTTTCCTGAATGTTAACCGCTTTCAACGCACTTTTTAAAGGCAGAACGTTTTTAATTTCAACAACAAATTTTTCTGACACCACTGAAATATCGTGAGCCATAGAAAAAATAATATGAAAGTATCTTCGGAAAAAATTAATTTTTCTCTATATATCTTCAATTTTAAAACTGCCGTGTATCTTTTAATGTTATTTTATTTCGTTAACTATAAATAAAAAAACTTATAATTGAGATTTTCGTGTCGAGACATAAATTCATTTCGTTTCATGAAACTTTTTCAATTTCAACGTCTTCCCTGGAATTCGGTTTGATAATATAAATATCTCAAAGAATTCGTAGAATAAGACAATACTTTCTCGAAATAAAATTAAACATTGTATGTTAATTATGATTTTGCAATTATTTCTCTTAATAATTTCAAAGTGTCGAAATAATCCTGTTTTGTTTAATTGCAGAATGAACGATAAACCTGAATATCAAAAAGGTCGTTTCTCACACCCAAGCCCCAATGGAAAATTCTTCACCGCTTCTCGATATTGCATTATCATATGTAAAGCAAGTCGCGCCCCATATACTCGACAATCCAGAAGCGAGAGAAGAAATAACTAACGTTTTTAATAAATTCTTATCAAACTCTATTTCAAGGGAGGAAGTTAATGAAGTTGTCCGAAGGTACACTGGATCTTCACAACCACTAGAAAGAATTGAGACAATCTTAAATACTCCTGATACTCCACTAAGCTCAAATACACCTTTATGTTTTGATCCAATTTCTTCTCTTCGCAAGAAAACAAGACCATGGTCACAGATAGAAGACATTCGCCTTCTCGCAGGCATTCACAAATTCGGTGTTGAAAATTGGGCTTCTATTGCCAAATTTATTGGAAATGGCAGAACAAGAGCCCAATGTTCACAGAGATGGTGTCGATGTCTCGATCCTAAAATCTCTAAGGATCAATGGACGGATGAAGAAGAAGAAAAATTGATAAATCTAATCAAAAATAATCAAAATCGCGGGTGGACCTCTATTGCATCTTTAATGGTTCATAGAAGTGACGTTCAATGCAGATATCACTTTTTGCAAATGCAACGAGATGGAAAAATATCAAAAGAAATTGCAGAACTCATTCCAGAACGCCAACAGCGGTCAATCCCAGCGCCACCAAATCGCAGCCAACAATCTCTTGGCAGTAATTTGGGTATTGGTTTCAATCTCGGAAATGCACCGTTAACAAAATCACAACCATCTTTCCAACTTCAGAGTGCCCCGCAACCACAACAGTACAGCCCAATATCTCCTTACACATTACAAGCAAAAAATCTCCCACAAAAGAGAAGAACAAATTCGCAAGCTGCTATTGACTTCCAGCAAGCATTCAGCCCGAATGTGTTGGGAAGCTTCAATTCAGACGATCATTCTGTGCCTCAGCCACCAAAATTAACGCCTTCATTTTTCGAAGATTTGAATACGAATAATCCATTCGAACAAAATAGCGATTTTGATGAATTCTCTAAAGAGTTCGACTCTTTTTCGATGCAGATGTGGTAATAAGATAAAAATATTGTGTTGTCGCAAATCTACAAATAATTAGTAAAAGGAAATGTTTTTCTGATTTTTATGTTTTTGTATACTTTGGCCCAAGGTGATTTAAAGACATGTTTTCATTGCAAATGATTCAAATAGTTTTTGATGTTGTCCCATTTTTCAGTTAATTAAAGTTTTGCGACGATAGAGTTGAATGAATTAAGAATCATCGTATTTATATTCAAAAACTGGATTATCTCACCATTTTATTTCTTGATTCATATATTTGGATTATTCATATTATTCATATTATTATTTTCATCTCCGGCACTACTAGATGATAAATCATCCTCGAATAAAACATCTCACATTGATGACATCTTTTATATTTAGGTTCTAACCTACAATGTTTGAAGTATAATATTTCATTCATCGTAGAACATATCTTGATACAAAACAGACAAAAATCTTTGCTTAAGAAAGATGATGTAGATTATCGTTTACTAAGTAAACTAGACTTTGCTACCGCAAAAATCGCAGCAGTTAACCTTGTGCTTGCTAGAGCAACGGCTGCAAAGTCTTCCCATTGTTGAGTTTCCTCTTGTCTTTCCACAAACTGGACATTTCATCCCAAGTTTTCTTGAATTACGGCAATCCTTGCATGCTTTTACACCATTATGTGAAGCACCTGAAGCACCACAAACTGCACACTTTGATGCACAACCTTGGCAAACTGATACAGACATAAGTGAAGTGATTTTTTATTGTCAATTTTTTCAGGAGAAAATTGAGAAGAAAGGCATTTTTTTCTATTTGTTTTAAAATTTCTGCCATTAAACTCAAAAAATTCAAATAAATGCCAACCCATAAAAAAATTTCGTGATCGTAGTAAAAAAATCCATAGACTTCTCTTGAGAAAATGTTTGTTTATTTATAAGCCTCTGATTTTGAAACTGAAAATAGTGTCAAAACTTGTATGGATATGTTGATAAGATAATAAAAATTTGGATTTTGTTTTCTTTGTGATTTTGAAACTTTATTTTTGGAACAACTCACAAATTTAAATATTAGATAGGGGAAATTTTATGGAAATTTTATGTTTAAATTTTCTTTTGTAAAGAGGTATATTTTTTGTAATATGCAATAATTTTTGAAGAGCTGAATGTTCACATTCGTATCGTTAGTAATGAAAAATTTACCAATATATGTAACCATTTGGAATAATTCAACATTCACTTTAAAACACATATAATGAAAGTTTGTAAATTTTTCAAATATTTTCATATAGATTGAGTGTACCAACGTTCATTCCTGTTGGAAATAACCAACTACTGATAGATTTAGTTGGGATCTGATCTTTAAAGAAAAAGATGTTGAAAGACAAATAGTTTAAATCAATTGCAATAGCAAATGCTCAAAATATGAATTAAAATAACTATAAAGCAAAAGTATATTGTTAAAGTATATCAACATTCTGGTTAACGAAGAACAGCTAATAAAATTTTTTAAACAATGAAAAAAATTCTGGAATTGGATTTCAATATTTCTAAAAATAATATCCTACTGGCGATTGGATTATATACTGCTGTTATTAAATATATTTTTATATTTCAAGATTAAAAGCAAACCTGTTTCTTGTAAATTTTTAAAAGATAATACATATTTATCAAGAATAAAAGTACAATAATGTACTCGAAGGAAATATTAAAATTGAGGAAACTCAAAAAAATCAATGAGGTGAGTGCAAATATTATTTCGTTACATATACTTTAAGTAAACAAATCTCGAAATAATTCATTCATTGAAGGACTATTTTATGCAATTCAATTCCACATAAATGATATATTTCATTCATTTTTATGAAAATAATCCATATCAAATTTAGAATGATTAAAATATTTCGGAGTGAATTATGTGGATAAAAAGAGTTAAAAATGTAATATTGGCGATAATGATATTTGTAAAAGAAGTGTTTCTTGATGAAATTTTTATTTGATGACTGTGTCCTAGTAAACAAAGTAAAATCATCTTTAAGATGCATTACAAAACACAAAAATTTACAAAATGATCAAAAGGAAATCATCACAACGAATGTCATATATACCTATAATTGAGCGCTCTTTCTCATAAGGACTGAATTCTTATCTTCATTTAAATTTTAGCTTTGTTTGGTTTACTTCTCATTTTCTTTCGAATGTTATCTTCAAGTACCACTCACATTACTATATTAATAAATATTCATATCAAACCATAAAAAAGTTAAAAAGCATAAATTCGTTACTAGAATTATGATCATTTAGTAAAATTGATTGTAATTTGTTGATTGCGGAGTACTTTGTTCATATAATTGTACAGTATTATCGAGTGGTTGTGTTGGTTCTTCTTCTTCTGGTACACCATAGTCTGTATTTATTAAATATACCAATAATACAAAATGGGTTAAAATATAATATGACAATATGGCTGAACTCATTGCATTAGCATTGAAGCATCCGTTACTAAGCTTTTCAGTGGGTGAGAAATATGGAACCAATTCGTAACATTTGTCAACTGATCCATCAAACACAAAAATAAGTAGTGCAATGATCGGACCTAGACTAAAGAATGCAGTGAGCCATACGAATACTTTGATGGCTATTCTTTTACTGCAGCAGTTGCAGCATAAAAATATGAAAGTTAATGATGCAAAGAATAATTCAATTGGTACGGTGCTTAATAAGGTAACCGGGAAATAATCCAAGTCTAAACTATGGTAATCATCACTATCATATGAATAAAAATATGTTTGTTCGTAGAGCAACATTATTGATAAAGCAAGTGACCAAACCAATCCTCCAAAGTAAAGTAACACCAAAAACGCTCTTATAATGGTTGACCTTTTACATTTGTATGATATATTATCATCATTCATGTCGCAATGGTGTTGATTGGACGGTTTTCATTTGAACGAAGAATGACGGTTAATGTATTTTGACTAGTTTACAATATACCAAAATTTCTTATCGTGCAATTCAATTGGGTTTACATTCAAAAGTGCTACTGATTTTTTGAAGAACAAAAATCAACCAAATGATATTCTGGTGTTTTTATAATAATCATATTTACTGAAAAGAAAATGATGTCTCAAAAATTATGTTTACAATGCGTCTCAATTATGAATTAAAATAGAAAAATAGAAATAAGTTAAAACACGTTAACCTTGATCACATATTTGCATAACAAAATGGACAAAGTTTAAGAGCAAATGTATGCATAGCTAGTTAAAAGTATTTTCTGGTTGGTAATACTTTTATAATTATAATTGATTCCATCTTCTATGTTTAGTAGTGAATACTTTGAGATCACCAAAACAATACATTGAATAGCTTATGTATAAATAATTATACTACTATAAACAATTTTTTTATATATTTAAAAATTAAAAAAAAATCAAAATAATATTGATTTGATTTATAAATCCAAACGCAAAACATGAATCAACACAAACATATGAAAACAGTTAACTTATAACATTAAAGAGAAAAATCAAATCAAATAAATCGAGACATATCACAATACAGTAATATGGCTGAAAAAAATGTATTATTCTTGATTTACATGCACGATAGGTGTCAAATATATAACGTCCTCCAACTACCACTACTAACTTTTTCAGTGAAAATCAACTTTTTAATAATATGTTATAACATATTTGAACGTGCCTTGTAATAATCATAAAATTGAGAGGCATTGACTTTTAGCGACCGTTTAGAAATTGACAGAGTCGTATCATTAGCACTCAAAAATTCTTTCATAGTTTAGTTCAATTGACTGTAACATTCAAATTTTGAACGATTATTGAAACAATTGTCAGTTTGCCAACATTAAAATGCTTGCTTTACTTGCAACCTTTGCTTGCTCAATCCCAAGCTCTGGAAGGGCAACATTCACCACAACAGTCAATGTTCGTGCTTCCCCATCAACATCATCAGCTGTTGTTGCACAATACAGTGCTGGTCAATCTGTTACCTATGATAGCATCTACTCTAACGAAGGCCGCACATGGATTTCATACATTGGTGGATCAGGAAACCGTCGCTATTGCTGCGCAATTGATACAAACGGAGCTCAATATATCACAGTTGGTGGTGGTGGCAGTCCATCTCCAAGCCTTCCATACTTACAACGCCAATCAAGCCACTCCTCAGTTCGTCAATGGGGTTGCCTCTTCTGCGCCTGCTGCTGGGTTGGTGGACTCAACACAATTGGTGAAGTCGATGCTGCTTTCACATGGGCCAGGAACAACAACTACGTCCGTTGGGATGCATATGTTTTAATCGGTTCACAAGATCTCTCTCAACGTATCGCTAACCATTATGGACGCACTAAGAAGTCAGGATGTGTCATCGTTCACGGAAATGGTCACTTCTATGTCACTGACACAAGCGGCAGAGAAATCTACAATTCTGCTGGTTGGGGCTGGGGTCATTAAATAAAACCTCCTCACTATTCACGTTTTTTATTCAATATTTTGAATGTAAGAGTTCCTTTTTTTATTGTAAACTTCTTTTTAACGAAGTAATTAATTGTACAATTAATTATGTAAAATAAACAATACTTCTATATATCATAAATCATCATTAATCTGGCATTAGGTTGAATAAGGTCAAGGAGCTGCCTATTATATCTTAAGAATATGTTTGTTTGAGTTAAAAAAAAAAATTTTGTTTGCATTAAATGAACGTTTATTTGAGATAACGTATTTTATGTAATCAAATGGATTTTGTTGTGAAGATTTCGAGGAAGTTCAGATTCCTGTTGATATCACAGTTTCGAGCTACGAAACTCTCCTAATTTTAATGAAAATCTAATTATGCCGGCGTTTTGATGCCAACAATTTCACTACAAGTACACAAATTATTGACCATATTATAGAACTTGCAAGTACTTTTCAGGATGATCAATTACAGTTTGTAATTTCATGTTTGCAGCGCTTGCCAAAAATTCGTGTGCTTCAAAATGGGCGCTATTCAATACGAATTAATTCCTATTCAAAAATTGAAAATTGAAAAGATTATTTCCGAAACGATAACTTTTTTAATTAAAAATTGGGGTTTAAGTAAACTCCGAAAACAAGTTTGAGAACTCGGCTTCAATTTCAAGTCCTAATGGGTCCGAAAAACTTAACTCCGAAAAGAATTCTGGGATTTGATTATCATATGGAAGGATTGTTTCTTCTTTCTGTGGAATTTCGAAATTTTCAATTTTCATCAACTCATCTTCAAATGAAATTGGCTTTGAGCTTGCAAGCATACTTTGCGAAGCAATAGCAGGTTGAGGAGGCTCAGAAATTATAGGCTTTGATGCCGGTGTATGAAAATTTTGACTTGTTAAAGAATTAACCGGACGGCCTTTTTCGTTGAGCTCGTAGCGGTGCTTAAGTGTTCCGTCTGGTGAATAAATGCAGATGTATTTAATGGCGACTCTTGGGTTTGCAAATTTTCCCATTTGTGAAGTGAAGTACACAAAATTTGAATTAAACACAAATTTTATTTCAAAAAAAATTAACTAAAAAAACAGCTCACATACTGATTAAAAGTGAAGGTTAGAAAGAAGATAGCGAGGTGTGGCCAAAGGAGATTCGATTTGTTGTTTGATAGTTTGATTATGAAAAAATTTTGATTAATTAATAAATATTAGCATTTGATTTAGATGATTAATTTACATCAAATTAATGATGAAGTAGTAATGCTTCCGTGTGTTGATGGGAAATACGGAATTGTAAAGTGAAATTATTTTTTTGAAAATTCAAGAAAAAAAATCATGCTTTTATTTTCGATATTTTCATAAAACACAAGTTTGTTTTTATTATTTTCACTTGTAAATATTGTGAAAACCTTTTAGAAAAATGATTTTTTAGTTTGAATAACGAAAGTTAACATGTTATTTGTAAATCATAGAATATTTGGAGTGCCCTAATTTAACGGTTATTGATGACCAAACGAAGCTTCTTAATTTCATATTAGAAGTACAAAGGAAAAAAATGTATGTTTTGTGATGATGAGATTTTCCTCTCGTTCAGCAACTTGGTGGTGAGGTTAAGATCTCTCTGAACAAGATTAAATTGATCTAACACGCAGAATTTATCTTTAAAGTAATTTTCAAATTAAGATTTTCGATAAATTTTCTTAATAAACACTGCTTTTTATAAACAAAAGATATTTGTTTGAAATTTTTAAGAAGAAGAAAAAATTGAAATGAAGTTAATAAATCTAAATTTTTGCTAATATAAGATTAAGTAATGTTTTTAACTATTAAATATTTTTTATGAAACTGTTTCTTTTTTTTGTGTGTGCAATTGAGACATCAAAAATTGGAGTAATTAAATTTCTTCAATTTTTTATAATTTTGTATATACAATAACCACCTTTTAATTTTGTAATCACTTTTAACTTGTTGGAATATTTACATTGTCCTTCACCAGAAGTAAATTTTGGTGATTTTGAAAAAGAATTTTGTCATTTTGCATATTTCACATCAAATGTCTCTCGTTTTTCCCGCCAACGAATTTAAAGCATTTAATTATCATTCAATATTTTATTGACCAAAACGACATCGGAAATTTTGCAAAGATAAATTGACTATGGTCCGTTCGATTAAAAAACCAAAATCAAAATTTTCAGATGTCACGTAGAGCCCAAAAATGCGAAGCTTGCGGTGCGATTGGTACCATTATTGAGGATACATCCCGTGGTTGCATGGTATGTACTTCATGCGGTTCCATCATTCAGCAATCCGTCTTAATCAACGAAGTCGATTTCACAGAACTCAGCAACGGTACCACATCGCGTAATGGGCAATTTGTTGCATCAGCGTCACAAAAGTCAAATTCGTTCATATCAACTCAAAGTTCAATAGAAGGCAAAGCGCGTATCCAATCCATTTGCGATCAGCTCCCACGTCTTGCAAATCAGCCCGACGTCTGCGAGCTCGCAGAACGGATTTTTAAGAAGGCATTACATGAAAGATTTATTCGCGGCAGAACAATCGAAATCGTCGCCGCTGCATGTGTATATGTCGCAATCCGCCAAAAGCGTTCCACCGGCTATTTATTAGTCGATGTTGCCGATCATGTTAATTGCGGAATATTCGAATTAGCGGCAACAGCTTTACGACTTTCGACATGCGTAAACGAGCTTATGCCAGTTATCGACCCAACTTTATACATCGATCGATTTGCCGATGAATTGAAATTCGGTCGACTTTCAAGCGATATCAAAGAAACAGCAATCAAAGTAATCCGAAGATTAGACAGAGATTGGATCCAAACAGGGCGTAAACCTGCGGGCGTATGTGGTGCTGCGATAATGATCGCAGCACGAATCCATAAAGTCGATCTCACAAAGGAAACAATCTTAAAATGCGCGCGTGTGTGTAATGCAACTATCACCAAAAGGTTAAATGAAATCTCGAGGACGAATTTGGCCAAATCTAGTATCAATGAGCTCCGAGAAAACCAAGATTTGCTTCAAGAAGAAACACACGAATTACCTCCTGCGATGTTAATTAATAAGAAGTTGAATGAAATTAGTGAGAAATTAAAGGCGCCAAAGAAAGAAGAATTGTTGGATGGCAATTTTGATGATGAAGAATTGGATGATGTCGATGATTTGATTTTGTCAACAGAAGAAGCAGAGAAAAGATCTGCTTTGTTTTATACTATGTATAAATCAAAGTTAAATCAGCCGCCTAAAGAACCAAAGCCGAGAAGAAATAAAAAGAAGGAACAATTGATCGATGAAGATAAATTCGATCAAAAGGAAAAATCATTCGAAATAGAAGAAGGTGAAGAAGTATATCATGATGATGACGTTTTACAAAGTGATCCAGGCGAAATAGATGATTTTTATTAATGACATTTTGTATAAAATTTTTATATTAATTAAGTTTGATGTGATGCATCAAAATGTTGTGTGGAATTGACTACTTTATTGTCTCACAAAAAATCAACTTTTGAATGAATTAAATGCACTTACAAAAACAAATACTTTTACTAAATTAAAAACTTTTACTGAATATAATACGCTTACAAAAACAAATACTTTTGCTAAATCAAGCATAGTTTCTGTTTCTAATTCAAGGCATGCGCATACTTTTACAAAGCAAGTATTGTTTACCGAAACAAAAAATATTGAATCATTAACATTTGATAAATCACATTGGAACATTATATCTTTATCATTAACCTTTTCAATATCATTAGTTCAAACAACGTCATTTTGTTATTCTACATTTATAAGCACTATTTCACGTACAATTATGACTCAGAAGAGAAATATATTTTTACAGATTTTATTTATCATGAATATACAGTTATTGTATACTCATCACTTATGTTTTTATTCAAATTATTTCGTAAATATTTAGCTGATATATCTTCAAGTGAATCTTCACACAATAATAAAATAATAATTGTTGTAGCTGTTTGTGTTGTAATTGTTGTTGCTTTACTTTTTATTTTTTTAATCAGAATTCGAATTCACACGTGAAGAATAAATGAAGAAAATCAAAATGATGCACAAAACTCATTTGTATCTGTAATCACAAAATCAAATACTGAAGAAGATCCTTTTGCGGATGATTTTAAAGAAGAAAAATTTATTAATCAAATATAAATAAAAAATATACATAGTCCATTTATTAATTTTTAATTAAATTCTAAAATTATTTTATTAAAATAGAGAAATAACCATAAGAAAGCATATGCACTATATGTTATACTGTATAAATCAAATACACAAGTAACTTACTGTATCGAATTTGATAAAAATCAAAAACTGATGATCAAAAATCAGGGTTTCAGTTCAATTTGATCGGAGAACATGTTCTAAGAATTCAAACGTTTCTATGATATCATAGAAAAAAGACAAACCGGTTTCAAAAATCACAACCTCCTCAAGAAAAGTATTTGGGGGAAAATGCAGAAGCTTATGCAACTTAAGCAAATCGTTTTTGACTTAAACGAGGAAAATCTTTATTTGTCAGTTCAACAAATATTAAATTTATTTGATAAAAATTTACCAATACATACACTTATAATGTCGTGATAAGCAATTTAACTTATTTGGCATTTTACTCACAAAATAAAACATCTGATATATATCTCAATTTTTTAAATTTAATTCAAGATAAAGAAGAAGAAATAGATGAAAAATACCCAAAAATTATAAAAATTTTTGCAAGACAAATATCAATAATTAAATCACAGGAAGCATATTATCTTCTTGAAAAAATGATTGAACAAAATTTAGTTGATTCAAATATAATAGCAAATATCAGCGCGAAATATTTTGCACATTATAAAAATGAAGGCCAATGAATTTATTATGATGATCCAGTCCCGAGATCATGTTTAAGTAATATTGAATTTACGGACACATTTTCTAAATACTTTTATAAAAATTATAAAGAACTTTCAAAGAATGATTGGGAACTTCATAAGCAATTAATTAAGGAAGGAGTTAATCCAAGTGAAATTGCGAAAATAATTCGAAATGACGAAATAGAAAAACTTCAAGAAATAGCATCACAAAATAAATTTAATTTTAACCAAAAAATTGAACCATCACTTTATGAAAGATGTTCATTGGTTAATGATAACAAAGTTACATTAATTGATTATGCAGCATTTTTTTCTTCAGTTAAATGTTTTAAATATTTACTTATGAACGGAGCAAGTGTAGAAAATACAGGTAAATATGCAATTGCAGGTGGAAATGAAGAAATTATTCATTTATGTGAACAAAATCATTCATCATTTGAAGGTGCAGATAAAGCAGCAATTATGTTTCATCGAAATGATATCTTTAAATATCTGTATGAAAATAAAATACTTAAATTTAAAAATTTAAATTATTTAGGACTTATATGTATTTTTTATAATAATTATGAAATTTTATTGTTCTTGATTGGAAATTAAAAATGAACATATTGATGCAGCCGCAGAAAATGGGAATTTATATCTTGTTGAATATTTTCTCCAAAATAGCCAAATTCCATGTGATATTTTGTCTTATTCTGCAAAATCTGGCAATATCGAACTTGTTGAATATATAATTAAACAAAATGGAATTGATATCAATGCTGAAGATATTTATTTGTTTTATTTTGGGTTTATTTGATCAACATAAATTTTCAATGTTATATTTTTTAATTGTTTATTTCTTTTAAAACAGCATTTATAAATGCATCTGAAAATGGTTACAAAGAAATAGTAGAATTCCTTCTTGACCAAAAAGGAATTAATATTAATGCTGTAGATATTTGTTTTATTTACATTATGTATTTTTACATCAATATAAAATTTTAAAACAATATTTTCAAATTATTTGGAATATTTGATTCTTCACTTATGTTTTCATCTTTTAATGAACATACTGAAATTGTTAAATTACTTCTAGAACAAAAAGGTATTTATTTCAATAATTGTAATATTTGTTTATTTTATTAAGATTTAATTTTTATAATTTTTTATTTCAAAATAATATTTGGAAACTATTTAAATTATATGTTACAGCACTTATGAATGCATCTAAAAATGGACAAACAGAAATAGTTAAATTAACTATTCAAAACTGGGGTAATAAATAAAATAGCACATGTGTCTCCTTTTTCAAAAGCTTTATTTAATGTTGTTGAAGGTTAAATATACATGGGATAAAAATCATCCATGGCGTCGTGCCCATCGTTTCTAAACCAATTTGGCAAAATACATTGAGTAAGATTTCGTAATGAATCTACAGTTACACAGGAAACGCCATCAAGATCTATTCTTTTTGGGAGCTATTTTCGAAATTTAACCATTCGTTTTTATTCACAAAAATCCAGGTTTTTGTGATTAATCTGGAACGGAACCTTTTCAAAATGTGTGGACAATCGTTCGTAAATAATTTTTTGCTGATTGGTATTTCAAATATATTTCCTTAATGATTCACAATATGTTTTGACCATTCATCAAAAAAAGTAGCAAAATTACTTCTTGATCAAGAAGCAATTGAAATTAACGTTTAAAATATTTAAATCTTTTATTTACAATTTGTTTATTAAAATTCGGATTTCATCTTCGTTTTTGAGTTTTTACCTCTGACACATGTATGTTTTTTACAATCATTATGTAATTTTGAAGGTTTTCCTGTGTGTAAGTTGCCCCAAGATGTTTTGGGCTGAACTTTACTTTGAAATATTCCAAAATATATGATTAAACAAGCGTGCATGATCCTTAAGTATTTTTGATATAATTATATGAAAATTTGTAATTTGTTTGGACAAAAAAATGGAAATCATTTTTTTTTAATGAATTTCATACAGATTTCATTCTTTGATGACGTGTTTCAATATTTCTCATTAATATTTATGGTGTTAACGCGAAAAATGAATAAATCAAATCGAAATTCTATTAAATTTTAAGAAAAATCAATAATTCGTCCAAAAAAAATATTCTTTAATGAAAAATTATTTAAGAGGTTTCGCAAAAAAAAAATTTCAACAAACATTAATGAGATATTTTTCAATACTAATTAGCCCATCAACACATTTTTTCAAAAATCATGAAATCGTCAATTTTTAAAAAAATCCATTTATTATTCTATATTCTATTAATGATAACGATACAATATTTAGTATATAAGTACTGTTTATTTTCGAAAAATAAAAAATACATATTTCAAAATTCATGTTTTAATTTTTCTAACCGTAAAAGTGAACTGCTTGCACGACTCAAAACATTAAATTCATCTTTTAACCACATTTTTCTCGTCGTTGGATTTCAAAACTATGAACGCGGTTGCACTGAAATTTCTGTGTAATGAACAGAAAATCATCTTCCCAAACAACTTAAAGCGGTCTTTTTGAAGATTTCAATATAGAATTGTATGTAAACATCAGAATTAATTAATATAACCGTCCAGAAATATTTTTAGTCATCTATTTCCAAAATGAGTGACTCTTCAGATATGGGAAACAATAAATTAGAATCCAAAAAATTACTTTTTATTGTTTTAGGTATCGTTGTTGTATTAATAATTATTGTGGTTGTAATTGTTGTTGTTGTAACATCAGGTGATGGACCAAGTGAAAGACTTTATCGATATACAGAAAAAAAAGTTGTAGGGAATGGTGGTGGAGGTGTTCTACGTTATGGTGTTATATCACCACATGATTCTAATCAAATGGCAGTTACCAGTGATATGGGCGGATTTTATTATTCACATAATGGAGGAGAAAGCTGGAATTTCCATGGTATTATTGGCACCACCGGACGAATTTCTTATCATCCTAAACTTCCAGGAGTACTTTATGCGACATCATCTGGCATTTTTAAATCATATAACAATGGCGACACACTTGAAATGATATATCCACCACAAGAATGCATAGAAAAACATAATGCCAAATACGAATATAATGTATATCTTATGTATATGAATGAATCATGTGATAATACATATAATACAGGTTCGTTCTGTAAAGCAATCGCCATTGATTCCAACAATGAAAAGCATATTTTAACTCTTTGGAAGAATGGTGACATGGTTTGGGTCAAAGAAACATATGATGAATTCAAGACAATTGTTAATCTCAAAGAAATGCAAATATCAATTGACACCTTCAAAGCATTTTATTCGAGTATTACCAACAAATTTTATTTTGTTTTAGATAATGCGATTTATGATGCAACAAAACCAGAAAATCCAATACTTGAACTTGATACATTAGTTGATGTTAATCAACTTGAAGATCAAACATTTATTATAATTACATCGGAATATTACAATACATTAATTACAGGCAAATTATATTCAACAACTGATTTTAATGAGTTAACACCAATTGATAATAATATTTTAAATCAATTAGATTTAACATATAATGAAAAACAAACAAATATCAATTTGAAGTTCTCAGCAGGGAAATCACTAAATGAATTCGTCATTGCAACTGATGGGAAATATGATGGTTATGATGTAGTTACAATGATAAAAGTTAATTCCGTCGATAAAACAGCAAAACTTTTACTTCATAGTTTTAATGCTTCTAATCAAGTAACACCATATGGTTGGGTCGAAAGATCCGGTTGTATACTTACTCCATATTCACTTGAATATAATTCTAATGAATATCTTTTAGGCGCATTAATGGGACTTTATAAGGTAACAGAAGATGACAAAGTATTAAATCTTCACTCGAGAAGTATAAGTGATACAATTGATCAAACGACTGGACTGAATGAAGTAACAACATATTTCGTTCGAACAGATCCATTCGATTCCAATCATTTGTTCATGCCAGTGACTGACTTTAATTTAATCGAAAGTTTCGATGGAGGAGAAACATGGAGTAAATCAGATAGTGGAATTCCGAGGGAATACAAGAACACTGTCTATGACTTATTATTCCATCCAACACAAAAAGATGTGATATATATTGTTGCGCAAACATTACATGATTTACCTTATACATTTAATAGTTATGACTTAGAAAACTCTAAAGGCGGATTTGGTGTATCTAAAGATGGTGGTAAAACTTTTGACTTTAATAACAATTTACCACAAAACGTTGTTCCATTACGAATAGCAATTGATTTTACTAATGAAAATGAACCAACAATTTACTTGGCGACATTTAAAGACGGATTTTATCGATCTAAAGATGGAGGGAAAACATTTGAAAATATTAATAATGGAATAATTAGAGATGATGGAAATTATGTTCCAGCTACAGATATATTAGTTAAAGACTCACGAGTATTCGGATTAGCTGGTGTGTTTATAGAGGGTAATGAATTACATACGAAAGCGAGAATTTATGAACTTATCAATGACCAATGGAAACAAATCGAAACGCCGAACTTCAAAAGTATTCGTTCTATTGCATATGATGAAACCACTAAAAGATTATACGCAGGTGTTATGGGCGAATATAATAATTGGCCAGAAAGAGAACACATAAATTGCGGAATTTTCTATTACAATGAGAATAATAAAACGTGGTTACAAGTAGAATCAGATGGAAAACAATTACCAGTGTTCGGCGTTACTATCGAAAAAGGTAAAATAATGGGGACAATGATACCCGGCACTGTGTTCCAAGTGAAAAATGGAAAAATAGAAATTTTGATGGAGAATTTGTTCCATGGTTTGAAACACGTTTCATTCACACCAAATGATAACGTCGTTTACGTGTCATCTTTCGGTGGTGGAACTGCACGAGTTACTATGAAGGAAGGAAACGAAGGAGAACTCGGAGGGATGGACACAACGCATCAAGGAAGCCGCTTTTATTATACAGGAAATGATCGATACCTAATCGATCATCTTATAGGGTAAGAAGCAGAAAGTAAAATATATGTAAAAAATATCAATTTTCTTTATGTTTTATATGAAGAAATTATCATTAAGCGAACAAAGGTTTCATCCAACGATTTTTCAATCATTAGATCTATTGGTCGAAATTAATACGTAAAAAACGACTTGTGTTATTAATTATCCATCGTTGATCGATGGTACATTATTATATATGTTATAATACATAATTATATATTTCATTAAATACATTTTAGTGCATCATTATAATAAATTATAGAAAATTTTTATGGCATAATATGGTGTATTATTATAATGTGTTAAAGTAGATAATTATCAAGGAATGCAGTGGGTTAAATACGAAAGCCGTTCTGGACATTTGACAGTCATTTTTTGTTATTGAATACTTTATTTAGGATCATCGGTGAAAAGTGTAAACTTTATTAAAAAGTGTCACAATGAATTTGTCTCAAGGCGATGAATTAATTCATTTAAAGGCTAGAATATCACAAATATTATCTAGAATTGTGGACTTAGCAAGCACTGACACGAACCTTACGTTGACAGTTAAAGCTAACTTAGAAAGAGCAATTGATAAGCTTTCTAGAAACAATTTCGAAAATGGACAATTTATTGCTTTTCCCACACAACCACAGTTTATGATTCCTGAACAACAGGTGATAGTTAACAATATTCAAAAACCACAAAATTATGGCGTTAATCAAGCAATTTATGATTTAGCAAGGCAACCAATGTCTGCAGAAAAAGAGAGAGTTCGGTTGAAACTCATTGGGTTTGATCAAAATACATCTGAAGCATGGAATTACATATCGAAAAATTTTGGCCAAGATGTTAAGCAACATTGTCTCTGCGAAATGGCAAAGTACTTATCTTTGAAGCGTAGTATCCCACTTGACAGAGATTCTAAAAGAAGAAAATCAGTATTAATTAAATGGTTCCATGATAATTGGCCACTGATTGCTCAAGACATGCAAAAGTTCCGAATTCAAAACGACGAATTAATTATTGAGGATACGGATGACCAGTAATATTCTTTTGTCCTCATTGAGAAACAAAATTTATTTTCAAAGCAACACACATTTCCACCAAAAATACATATTTTGGAGTTCAATTTCGATGTTGTTATTTGATTTGAAGAAAAAATGACTAATTTCTTATCAATAGCTATTTTGTATTTTAATAAACAAATCAATATAAGGGAATTTTGTAACTTTTTGCTTGAATTTTATTCGTATGATCTTTTTTTAATGTTATTTTTTTAAGTTAATCCTGTTTATTAATAATGATTACAATCTGCAGATTGTGCTGTATATAACAAATTTTATAATTTTTTTTTCAATTGAACGATTAACTGCTTTAAAAAATATAGTCAAGGTAGTTCATCCTAAAATACTTACACCAGAGAAATGATACAATAAAATTTTGTTTAGCAATATGTCACTTTTGTGATATGTACGTTTAAAATTTGAGATTTCATGATCAATGCTTTGCTTTTAACTATTATAATTATTTTATTGATTCTAATAATACTTGTAAACAAAGAAAATTCAGTAGCAATGAAGCTTTTTGTTCTCAGCAAAAATTCAGATAATGATATTTTCAAAAATAACAGTTTACAGAACATAGAAGCAACAAAAGGACATGAACCATCAAGGTATTTTAAATATTCAACTTTACAACATAGAAAAATAAGAAGTTTGAAAGATTTAAGTAGTTCATCAAGCACACCTACTCCAAATAACAGATCACCTACTGAAGAAAAAAAGAGCTGGTTTATAGATCCATCATTACTTAGAAACATATTTTCATCAAAACAAAAATATAAAATGAATGCTCAACCTCTTAATCAAGAGAAACCCAAGAAGTTTTCATATAAAATTCAAAATGCATATAAAAATCGTACAAATTATTAGTAGTCAAACAATAATTAATGTCTTAATAAAAATACTGTTTTTTCTTATTTGCAATTTTTATAAAAATTATTTTCTGCTTGAGAAATTATAAAATCAAAGCATTCCATATATTCATTCAATGAACTTTTAATGTTTCCAAAGTTTAAATAACGAGTCAAATGTGAAAAATTGTTATTTTCTTTCCAAGAAGAGATTTACGATACAGAAATTTCAGAGTAAAGAATTGAATTTTCTATCGTTATCATTTTCAAAAATTTACAAATTCAATTATCTGTTGTTTACTCAGAAGCAAACCTATCAAAAGTGACTTTCATTCTCTTGAAGTACCTTTTTCCGTTTTCGTCGATCAATTGGACACGAAGATAGTGTTCAACTTTGAGTGGTGAGTCTCTGTATCCTTTGAATGACCAAATGTGACTATTTCCCAAAAACAAACGAATTGGGATGTTATCACCTCTCACTGGCGAACCATCCATAATTTCGTATGTGTTGAGAACTGTTCTCTTTTTGATGTAAGTATTTGAATCTTCGAAAATTTCATTACAATAAACAGATATAGACATATAAACAATCCTTAATTTCACAAGAATAAAGAATGCAGCACCTGAAATAGAATCGTTGATGTCATATTGTGTTTGAGGAAAGACAAATTCTATATGTAATACATTACGAATACCAACTTCATTATGAATTGAAACGGGTTCTGGTCTTGGAGCAAAGATCATAACAGCAAATGGCTTTTGAACAACAAAGTCAGAAATACGATGAACAATAATAACTTCAATTCCATAAACAGCAGAAACTCCAACGCCATAGTATGAACCAGTTGGATATGATAAATGATCGAACTTAAAATCTGTGTTGATCTCTTGTGAAAGCGTTCCCTCAGGAGTTAAAAATTGACTTCTTTCATAAAACCTTGAAAGCCTTTCACCTTTCTCATTTCTGTATTCTCCGAATAGTCTAAGATTTATTCCTTTATGCTGAACAGATTTTCCTGGTGGAGTAATAGTAAGTTTTCCTGTGACTGTTTCATTTTGACCATAAATAGGAATATCTTCCGTGAGGAGGTGACCGTATTTTTCTTTGAGTTCAGCATTTCCATTGATGGTTATTGTAACAGTGGGATCCTTTCGGAACAAGCCAGAAAGCATTCAAATGTTTGCATCGGTTATTTGCGGTTAATTGTCAATTCGAAAAAATCGGAACATTTTCATCAAAATCACAACTCTCAGTCAGTAAAACGCAATTCTTTACATTTTATTGTGATCAAAATAGGATTTTGCATAACGTGTTCTCTTTTATTTAATAAAAAATTATGTTGACATTGATCATTTTTAATATTTTTGTGCTTCTATCTTCAAAAAACATTAGAAATATCAGAGTTAAAGGGCGTAAAATGCCTGAACAGTATGAATTTTTTCCAAATTTCCTATGCTCGAAAAGATGAAGAGAAGTGTCAAAAACATCAAAACCGTTTCAATTCAACCGAACAAAGATTGTCAAAACAATCAGATGTCTGATTCAGAGATCTACGAAACAAATGAAATTGAATTTCCTTGGGAAGGGCGCATTCTAGTCGTCTCAAACTTGTCGTATGATGTCCGTCCTTCAGACCTTCGAGATCACTTTGCAAAGCTTGGTAAAATTTATCGAGTTGATATAGAACGTAACAAGCATGGCGAATCAAATGGCCTTGGATTTATTGAATTTGCTTCTCCATCTGACTGCAATACAGCAGCAGAACAAGATGGATTAGAATTTCAAGGACGTAAACTAAAATGCAAAGTTGCCCTCAAGCCTCCAGCAGAACTCGTAAGATTTTACATCAGGGACATCAATAAGAGACAAGTTTCTGAAAGAATTCGTCAAAGGATCATTGATGAAAGTCAAAACGGTCAACCTGAGCCTACTCCAATTCCAAAGCGAATCAGGAAAACTTTGCCATATAAGAGAAGATATGATAAACCCCCAAGTAGCAAGCATCATTCCAAAGATTACTCATCTGATTATTACTCAAGTCCAAGCTACTCTTACTCATCAGGATATAGCGGCTCGGATTACTCCGATTATAACTCTTATTCTGGCTCTTATTCATATTCTAGTGGAAGTTCATATTCCGGAAGCTCATACTCCCAAAGTGATTAAACTATTTCATAAATAATTGCGCAGCCCCTTTTTAGTCCAAATTATTATCAACAAATTTTTAACGAAAATGCTTGATTTTTATTCAAAAAATCAATAAATTATAATCATAAACTTTTTAGTATTTGTTATATTTTCATCACTCAATATTAAGAACTTCTGTTTGTACAATTTGATCTTGATAATGAAGCGAAAAACACATTTTTTTCATATTTCAAAGAGGATAATAAAGTATTCAAAAAAACAAAAAGTACCTTAAAAAAATCAATTTGATCTTCACACATCGTGTGACAATTGTTCTATTACCACATATTTGCATGATATTTTTGTACATAATAAAAATGTGATGTTTTTATAATTTTTAAGAAGTTTGGAGGCAATATTTTTTGTTTGACCAAAACTATTGTGAAATCCAAAGGTTTGTTCGAATCTATCGTCTAACAAACAAATGAACTTCAACAAATTTGATGAATTCGGTAATTATATTGGAGATGGAGAATCTGACTCTTCTGAAACAAGTGAAGATGAAGACGAACAACAAGATTTCCATGGTCCAACAGAAAACTCCACAGAAATATCAGTTCTTCCAGAAGATAAAGAATTCTATGCAAATCCAAATGATGTTTATCCAAGCTACACCAAAGTAAAAAACGAAGATGAAGATAGACAAGATTACACTGAACCAATTATTCAACCCATTCATCATCGAGTTGTTGCATCTGATATGAAAAAACGTCCATCAACAGTATATTCCACAGAATTTCTCATATCCCTTTTTGAAAGTGGACATCGTATTCGTAACGTTGCAGTTGTTGGATCAATTGGTCATGGAAAAACCGAATTAGTTGATTCACTTGTTCGTGAAACACACCCCAACATTATTGAGCAAGCAGTTACTAATCGTGATGTAACAAACCAAATTCTTGGTGAAGGTCGACGTATCGATCGACTTGGATGGACAGATCGACTTTTCCTTGAAAAGCGCCGTCGAATGTCGATCCTTACTGAAGTTATGTCCATGGTTGAAGAAGATCTTGAAGGCCGTCAGTATGCGCTTTCATTGATCGACACTCCGGGGCACCCCGATTTTCTTGATCAAGTCATTTGCGGCCTTTCCATCGCTGATGGCGTGATCTTTTGTGTTGATTCCATTGAAGGTCTCACTAATGTTGGAAAGAGGCTTTTAAACCAAGTTATTGAGTTTAATTTACCAATGGTTTTAGTTATTACCAAAATTGACAGACTAATTCTCGAAGTTAAACTTCCACCTGAAGAAGCCCACAAGAAGTTACGCCGTATTATTGAAGAAGTTAACACACATCTTAGTCAATGTCAATATCCATATCGATTATCACCCGAACTCTTTAATGTTGCCTTTACTAGTGCCCAATTTTCATTGTGTTTTACGTGTGAATCCATTGGCCTTATGTATAATCGCAACGTTTCCGTGAATTACAAATTTAGTGAAGATTTCCATCTTCGAATGAACACCAAAAAGACGGATGGCAAAGCATTTGGCGCACGTCTATGGGGCGATTATCGTGTAGATGGACGCCGTATCATCACCTCTACCTCCAAAGAATTACCACATCCATTTTTAATTTTTGTCCTCGAGCCATTATACAAAGTTTTCACGCATGTCCTATCATATGAACCCAAAGAATTCAGTCGTTTATTACATGTTCCATTAACCACAAGTGAAGAAAAACTTAACACTGCTCCATTATTACAAATTGTATTATCGCGAATCTTTGGTACTTTTGCATCACTTGTTCAAATCATTGGCGAAAACATTCCAAGTCCATGTGACAAGACATTACCCGAGAGCAAATCTAATATTGTTGCGTTTGCTCCCAAATTTGTTCCATCGACAAATGGCGAAAATATATATGCGATTGTTCGAGTGTTTCGAGGCGAACTTAAAGAAGGCGATCAATTGTTTGCGATACCTGAATCATATCGCGAGACACAAGTTGATGATCCGACAGTAACAATTGGACCAATTGCTCTTCCACATGTTCGATATGACACATTAATTCCTAAAGCAGTCCAAGGGATGATAGTTAAGATCCAATACACTAATCCGAAGTTGACTGAAATCTCCACACTTACAGATGTATTAGCGAACCCATTACCGCCATTGTTGTTACCATTACCACTTATGAAGATTGCTGTCGAAGAACTCGATCCGAATAAGCATAACGAAATGATCCAATCAATTAATTCGGCGATATTATGTTATCCCGGATTAAAAGTGAATATCTCGATTAATGATGAACATACATTATTAGGCACTGGCGAAATGTATTTAGATTGCGTAATGTATGACATAAGAAATACATTCCAAAGTATCGAAGTTAAAGTGAGTGATCCTTTTGTCGTCTTTAATGAAACAGTCGAAAACAAAAGCCTTACGATATGTGAAGCTAAAATCGATGACAATAATTCATTCGGTATAATAGCTGAACCTTTAACTAACGCTACATTAAATGGGTTGGAAACAGGACATATTAATAGTGCAAAAGATTTATCGAAAGCATTGCAATCATTGGGTTGGGATCAATTGGAAGCTGATAATGTGTTATGTTTCGGACCAAACCCTATAATGGGCCCGAATATTCTTGTGGATGATTTTGGGAATTTAGCAAACTTTTCGAACATGATTAAGATGACAATACAAAGAAGTTTCGTATGGGCTACACAACAAGGACCTCTCTGTGACGAAATGATGCGTGGAGTTAAAATTAGAATTGCTGACGTGAATATTAATGATGAAAAAAGTTTAATCCCAGTAAAAATTATTCCAGCTGTCAGAAAGGCAATCTTCGCTTCTTTCATGGCAGCAAAGCCAAGATTGATGGAGCCCGTTAATTACGTGGAAATTATTACTCCACCTGTATGTATATCATTCATTAAGACTTTAATAGAAAAAAGAAGAGGAAAAGTGCTAAAGGACGATGTCCCAATCCAGGGTACCCCGCTGGCGGTTTTGACATGTGAAATCCCTTTGGTGGACTCGTTCGGTTTCGAAGTGGACGTAAGATCAAAAACAAAGGGACAGGCATTCGCTTTGCAATTCTTTAATAGATGGAATTTGGTGCCCGGTGACCCATTAAATACAGAAATTCAATTAAGACCTTTGGAGCCTTCACCTGATTTCGCCCTTTCTTATGAATTCGTCTTGAAGACAAGGAGAAGAAAGGGATTGTCAGAAGAAGTTGATATGTCCAAATTCTTTGATGACGAATTACTTATTGAAATTGCACAGTTGACGCGTTCCGAAGAGGATAATTGATTGAGTAAATTAGAATATTTTTTTAAATAAAACGAGAATAAATTCTTTAATAAACTGTTGTGAAAAACCTGTCTACAGGAATTAATTACAAAATCAAAAAAAAAACACTACTAAAGGTGTTCTCTATTAATAATGCTACAGTGTAGGCGTGGGTTATATAATAGGTGTCGGTCAACAGGGTTTTCATTGCAGTCTATACAAAATGTTTCAACATCAATTAAAAAAAAACAAAAAAATGGGCCCCGGCAGGGGTCGAACCCGCAATCTTATCCTTAGGAGGGACACGCCTTATCCATTGGGCCACGAGGCCATTCAAAAACCAAAATTTTGATAATCAATTTAATAATGAAAACAAATTAACCCATTTTTCATAAAATATAAAATTAATAAAAACGAATAATTTTTCATTAAAAGAATTCATTTGTAAGAATTGTTATTCATTATTCATGTAAACGTATAATAAAGTATAATTATTTTATTGCTTCCTTGAAGGAATCTTTGCTTTCGTTTCACAAAATCTTCTCTTTGAATTTTCAATTGAAATGTATTTTGATACACTTCCAAGCAAATTTTTCTGGGGCACACCTCACCTGTATCAAAAGCTGTTCGATGATCCATTTTTCTTTGAAATGCTCCTGAATTTTTGAAAGAATGCATGGGCTTTCGTTTTGAAATTCAATCTGATTTTCTCAGCCATATTCGACCTATTCAAAAATTGAATGGCACCAGCCAATCCAAAGTTTTGCTCATGATGTGCAATTGCACATGTAATTTGGATTCCTTCACATCTCTGAGGAACCTTGATGCTGATCTAACGAACTATGAAGAAAGGTGGTGTAAAGAGAGAACCGAAAGAACAAACAAATTGCGCAAACTCTTTTTCCCCAACCAAGTTCACATTATCAATCATAGTTCATCACTCGGTACCCTTACAAAAGAACTTGAACAATTTGAAAAGCAACGGATTGACACACAAAATGCAATCAACATATTAAGTTCACATGATTCAAACGCAATTGATAATTTGGCTAAGTCATTGATTACTCTTTCATCTCAAAAGCCATGCCCACTTTGTCAAATCCTTAAAAATGAAGAGTTTTTACATGCATTATCAAATTCCCTTACATACGATTTTCTCTCTGCTGATGACCTTTCTTTGCTTATTGGTGCACTTGCTTCTATCTTTCCGTTCTGTGGAAACCTTCAAGAAGATATCATCAATGATGGAATTTGCATTTATTTGTCAAACTTCATAGAATCCGATAATGTCAAAATTCTTGAATCTTGTCTTTATCTTATCCGTTCCATCAGTTCCTCATCCAACTATGCTCGCGATGCCATTCTTTGCATGGGATTATATTCACAGTTAATCTCCATAGCCAAACGTCAAATTAGCGAGCCCATGACCATTGCAGCATGTGAGTGTCTTCGTATCATCTTTTCCTTTGATGACGATGCCGATTCCCAAATTCTGACATCATGCATTTCACCCATTATTGAGCTTCTCCAGATCCCATTAAAGCCAGCCATCATCCAAGTGATTGAATGTTTAGTTGAAATCACCAACAAAGTCCCCTCATTAGTATTTGTATTTTTTGATCTTGGCATTGTCGGGAATATTATCTCACTTCTAGATGACCCAGACATTCAAGGACCCGCTCTCAAGCTTGCTGGTAACATGAGTGTATCACAGCCACAACAAATCAAAGAAATGTTATCATACGGATTACTCGATAAATTATCGAAGTTATTCCATACGAAATATGTCTCCGATACGTTATGGATAATTTCAAATTTATTAGAATCTGTACCTGATTCGATAGCGCCAATTTTTAATAGTAATTTTGTCCAACAATTAATTGGACTATCAAATGATTGTACATTTGAAATCAAAAAAGAAATTTCATTTCTTTTAGCGACGTTAATAGTTTTTTCATCAGATGAAATTACATTTAAAATGATAACACCAGAAGTTGTCGGAATTCTCGTCGAAATGCTCGGCTGTGGTTGCATTAATATAACAATGAGATGTTTAGACGCAATTGTTGACTTCATTCGGGTTATTATATCCGTCCAAAAGTTCGATTTGTTTGATGTTTTCATTGAAGAAGGTCTCCGAGATAGATTGGAAGATTTAGAGGATACATCAAATGAAAATATTGCGGAAAGAGCAAATTATATTACTTCACAATTAAATAACTATTCTAATTAAACATATTAAATAAATAATTGATATGTAAATCCATATTTAAATAGTAAAAGCGAATTGTGGTAAAACAAATCTTTCGATTATAGAGCTATTGATACTTTAGATTAGTTTTATGGTTAATCATAAGTTACACGGCAATATACATTCTCCTCGTTTCATCAGTGTTGCAAAAACCGCAAAAGAAAAATTACAGTGCCGGACACGAAAATCTGTCCATCGTCCCGAAGTTTCTGTCCACTTCAATTAGGAAATAAAAACAGATTTTCGTGCCCGGTACTGTAAATTGGAGGTTAAATATTTCGATCGTTTTTTATGTGTTTTTAACCAAAAAGTAATTTTACCATATAACTTCCACGATACAAAGGAAGTTCGATCAGTTAAAAACAATTTAATATAATTTTGTTCTCTATTCTCTACTCTTAATTTTTTTCTATGTACTTCATTCTTTCATTAAAATAAATTTTTTTGTCTTATTATTAAATTTTATTTCATTTTTAGATTGGATATTTCGAATATTCCCTAAAAATCACTCCCCTTGAACTTTATAAGAATATAAATCAAAAGTATATGATTATTTTATTCTGATGACTTTATTCTCATTGTAAATATATGTACAATGATTTTCATGTTAATTGATATATAAATACTTTTGAGTTAATAACAAGATAATAATAATAAACATTATTTTTAATCAATGCATACATAGTCTTTATATTTCTTCCTACATTATTTATTATATCTCTCACATAAATTAGATACATTATAAATAGATATAATTTCAATGTGTCATAAGTTAATAATATTATTTTAATAATTATTGTTCTTTCTAAGTTAATAAAAATAAACATGTGAATAACGTCATCAATTAAAATTAATTAGATGGCAGCGACACTTTTTAAACTTCGCTCAAAAAGTGGTATTACTTGTTTATATCAAAATTCAAACACACTTTATCAAATAAATGTTTAACACAAGGAACCGTAGATTATTTTTTCAAATGAATCAAAATCAAACAGCAACAACAAATCAGAAATCACAAAACGAATGGGAAACATTAACAGCGCTCGAAAACATAATCTTTGGTTTGAATATAGATAATTTTGCTCAATCATCAAATTTTATTATCAGCAAGTCTTTGTAAAGAATATCCAATATCTTATAATATCATTATATTCCGAATGATATATAAATCTCTTTTGATTAATAGTAATAATTTTGATATATATTTGAGATTGTTACAAGAAATTGAAAAGTATGAAGAAAATAATAAAATCAACTCAAAAATAATAAATTTATTTTCTCAATTTCTACTTAAAGAAAACACACAAGAATCATTTCATTTACTTAATTACATGATTAAGTATAATTTACTTGAATCAAAAATCATCCAAAATATACACAAACTATTTTTTGTTCATATTAATCAAGATAAATTTGATAAATATAAATATTTATTTGATCAAGAAAATATTTCTTATGAAGAACTTTCGAAGAATAATTTTGCACTTCATAAGCAATTAATTAAAGAAGGAGTTAATCCAAATGAAATTGCGAAAATAATTCGAAATGATGAAATAGAAAAACTTCAAGAAATATCATCACAAAATGATTTCGATTTTAATCAAACAATTTAACCATCACTTTATGAAAGATGTTCATTTATTAATCAAAGAAATGTTACATTAATTGATTATGCAGCATTTTTTTCTTCTATAAAATGTTTTAAATATTTACTTATGAATGGTGCAAGTGTAGAAAATACAGGTAAATACGCTGTTGCAGGTGGAAATGAAGAAATTATTCATTTATGTGAACAAAATCATTCATCATTTGAAGATGCATTTGAAACAGCAATTCAATTTCATCGAAATAACATTTTTCATTATCTTTATGAAAATAAAATTGAAGATATTAATAATTTAAAAGAATTAGGAGAAATATGTGTTTCATATTTTAATTATGAAGTTTTTACATATTTAGAAAAAGAAGGAATGAAAACTAATGAAAATATCATTAATGAAGCAAAAATTGGAAATGTTTTTCTTGTAAAATATTTTCAAAAAAATAATCAACTTCCAGAAAATATTTTGGCTTTTGCTTCATTTTCAGGAAATAGTGAACTTGTTACATACATTTTAAAGCAAGAAGGAATTGATATTAATGCTAAAGGTATTTCTTTGTTTAATTTAGTTTTTATTTTAATAATTTAATATTTCAAAATAATATTTGAAAATTATTTATATTATTTCAAACAGCACTTATATATGCATTTTATGAAGGTCATACAGAAATAGTTAAATTACTTCTTGAACAAGAAGGAATTGATATCAATGCTAAAAATATTTATTTGTTTTATTTAAAATTTATTTTAATAATTTTATATTTCAAAATAATATTTGGAAATTATTTAAAATATTATGGACAGCACTTATATATGCATCTTCAAAAGGTCATACAGAAACAGTTAAATTACTTCTTGAACAAGAAGGAATTGATATTAATGCTAAAAATATTTATTTTTTTTAATTAGAATTTATTTTAATAATTTATTATTTCAAAATAATATTTGGAAATTATTTAAATTATTTTGGACAGCACTTATATATGCATCTTATGAAGGTCATATAGAAATAGTTAAATTACTTCTTGAACAAGAAGGAATTGATATCAATGCTAAAAATATTTATTTGTTTTATTTAAAATTTATTTTAATAATTTTATATTTCAAAATAATATTTGGAAATTATTTAAATTATTTGAAACAGCACTTATATATGCATCTTTGAATGGTTGTACAGAAATAGTTAAATTACTTCTTGAACAAGAAGGAATTGATATCAATGCTAAAAATATTTATTTGTTTTATTTAAAATTTATTTTAATAATTTTATATTTCAAAATAATATTTGGAAATTATTTAAATTATTTGAAACAGCACTTATTTGGGCATCTTGGAAAGGTCATACAGAAATAGTTAAATTACTTCTTGAACAAGAAGGAATTGATATAAATGCTAAAGATATTTATTTGTTTTATATAGTTTTTATTTAAATAATTTATTATTTCAAAATAATATTTGGAAATTATTTAAATTATTTTGGACAGCACTTATATATGCATCTTCAAAAGGTCATACAGAAACAGTTAAATTACTTCTTGAACAAGAAGGAATTGATATTAATGCTAAAAATATTTATTTTTTTTAATTAGAATTTATTTTAATAATTTATTATTTCAAAATAATATTTGGAAATTATTTAAATTATTTTGGACAGCACTTATATATGCATCTTATGAAGGTCATATAGAAATAGTTAAATTACTTCTTGAACAAGAAGGAATTGATATCAATGCTAAAAATATTTATTTGTTTTATTTAAAATTTATTTTAATAATTTTATATTTCAAAATAATATTTGGAAATTATTTAAATTATTTGAAACAGCACTTATATATGCATCTTTGAATGGTTGTACAGAAATAGTTAAATTACTTCTTGAACAAGAAGGAATTGATATCAATGCTAAAAATATTTATTTGTTTTATTTAAAATTTATTTTAATAATTTTATATTTCAAAATAATATTTGGAAATTATTTAAATTATTTGAAACAGCACTTATTTTAGCATCTTCAAAAGGTCATACAGAAATAGTTGAATTACTTCTTGAACAAGAAGGAATTGATATAAATGCTAAAGATATTTATTTGTTTTATTTAAAATTTATTTTAATAATTTTATATTTCAAAATAATATTTGGAAATTATTTAAATTATTTAATACGGCACTTATTTGGGCATCTTGGAAAGGTCATACAGAAATAGTTGAATTACTTCTTGAACAAGAAGGAATTGATATTAATGCTAAAGCTATTTATTTGTTTTATTTGATATTTATTTTAATAATTTCATATTTCAAAATAATATTTGGAAATTATTCAAAATATTTGAAACAGCACTTATTTGGGCATCTAGAAATGGTTGTACAGAAATAGTTAAATTACTTCTTGAACAAGAAGGAATTGATATCAATGCTAAAAATATTTATTTGTTTTATTTGATATTTATATTAATAATTTAATATTTCAAAATAATATTTGGAAATTATTTATATTATTTAATACAGCACTTGCATATGCAAATAGGAGAGGTCACAATGAAATCGTTAAATTACTTTTAGAATGGGGAAAAAATATGTAACTTTTTCCTAATTTGTTACATTATTTCCTAATTTTTCATAAAGACTTTAAGTCCTTAATAATTTTTTTTCATAAGTTTTTCGATATAATTGAAGTCAGCCAATGTCACGATTGTCAATTTTCATTCTTAAGCCCAATCAAGAAATTTCCCTGACATAGAAAATTTGCAAATCCGGATTTCTTATGAAGGATTTTACCCAACAATATGCAACGTGGCAACAGGCAGACCAATTGATTCAATAACTGGATTTGGATAGACAAAAGAACCAATTAATGCCGAAGGGTATAGTCCTGATGAAGCACGAGAAATTGGAAGAGACTATGTGCATTTTGGCGAGGAATATTTATCTTCAACAGTAACAGTTCAAATAACAGAGAAAAACAGTGGAAAAGTAATTTCGACAGTAAATGGAGTTATATTACCTCAACAGGTACTAAATACAGCTTCAGTATTAACTGGAGCATTTTTAACTGGAGCGGGACTGAGTGCTTCAGAATTAGGAGAAGATATTTTGTTAATAATTATTAAAAAATGGTTTTAATACAATATTATAATATATTATCATATAAAATGAAAGAAATATTAATTTGAAAAAAATTTTTTAAAGGCGAAACTCTTTCATATGAGAGTAATCAAACGATAGCAGTTCTGAAATTAACGGTTCCATATCATTCCAGAAAATTTAAAACCGTTTTGAATGCGATTTTGCACAATTCTTTATATTTGTCTGATCCTCAAATTTTCTATAAGTGAAGAGGAGCTTCCTCTTCCTGAAGGACAGGGCGCAATGATTATCGGCTTGCAATCAGATGTATCTGTTTCAGAACTTTCACTTTTCGTTTATGATTCCACACATTATTTATGTCTTAGAAAAGATTACACTGATCCCCGAACTCTAGCATCTGAGCATATTCCAATCGATGTTGGTCAATATTATATCATGGTGGTTGCAAATGTTTTAAATTCTGATTTAAATTTTGTTTTGAGTTATACAGATTTTCAAAATTGGCTTACTGACAACTCCGGCTTATATCCAAACATGTTAACAGCTTCAACACAAGTTGAAGTTCAAGCGGGTGAAGTTTCAAGAACATCACTTACTCTCGAAGGAGGAACAAGTGGCATCACCCTTTCCACGGTAAGACTCCTTCTCACAGTTCCAGGGCGCGAAATGCCTCCATACACACCAACTCGCTCTGTCAATAGTGTTAATGTTTTTAACAATGCATTACTTCAAGAACAATTATATTTGCGCACTGTTGCAGAAGTATATCTACAAGGCACTGATTCGCGCGTTCATCGCTGTGTTCAACTGTGTGAAGTGCAAGCAGATGGAACATATTTAGCCGAACTTTCTCTTCTTCCAGGTGACTATGACATTCGCTTGTGGTCCGATTGGACTGACGACGGCACTACAGAGAGTAAATATTACGATGCTGATGACCTAAGCGCTGTAACAGTACTTACTGATAATTACACATCTGGGACACAAGAAAAAGATGCGTATTATGCGACTCCTTCTGTTTCAGTGGGTGATACAAGTGCTGATGTTAACGTTGAATTAATACGACCATTTGCACGATATCGCATCATAGCAAACGATGTCGAAGCATACCAAAAATTAGTTCAAGAAAGAATTTTACCAGAAATAGAAAATTTGCAAATTCGCATTTCTTACGAAGGATTTTTCCCTACGACATTTAATGTGGCAACAGGAAAACCATTTGATGCGTTGACTGGCATTGGATACACAACAGAGATAACTTATGCTGATGGATATAATCCTGATGAAGCGCGACAAGTCGGAAGTGACTTTGTTATGACAGATGGACAAGAATCATTTGTCACTGTAACAGTTCAAACTGTTGACAAAAGCAGCGGAGAAGCAATTTCGACAGTAACCGGAATCAGGATACCTTACAGACGCGGACAGCTGACTACAGTTTCAGGAACATTTCTTACTGCTGGAAGATTGGGCGTTTCAGGATTGGAACTTGATACAGATTGGGGAGAAGATATTGTTGTTCCTTTTTAATATTTAAATAAATCGATGCATGTATTAGGCAAAAGCATTGTCGAAATTTGAATAAATGTTGGCTCAAATGAATTATGTAATGTTTCAAATAAAATTATTACATATTTCTGATATGAATATGAGATTTTGGAATATTATTTGTTGAGAAAGAATCCAGAGAAGAATTTTATAAATACTTCTCAACACACTCTGATACAAAATTTAAAACTTATTTACAAGCGGGGGCACACTTCATCAAATAATTAAGTGTTTGATAACTCAAAATCATTTTCAAATTAGTTTTTATAGCTTAAATGACTAACGCAGATTATTTTAATATTCAAATGCTTGTGTATTATCAATTACATTTTTATTGAATAGAATTTAGGAAGTAAAAACTAAAAAATAACTATTCCAATAAATGAAGAAAGTTGTTTGTTGTTGTTATGCTATTATTGTTCACTAATGACAGGAGATATTGAATTAATGAATCATCATCACATTATTCATTTTAAACTGGAAAATATAAAATTTATTAATATTCATTCTGGAAAATAGTTTCATTTTGTTAACAAAAATAAATTTATTTAAATGTTTAACAAGTTTATCATATTTCTTCAACTCTCACAAGTGACCTTTTGCACCCAACTTCGGCGACCGTTTTGTTTTGATCGCTTAATTCTGTAAACGGCATCAAAAACAGCTTAAACGTTCCCGGTTTCTTTTCAATGAGACTTGAAACTTTTTGATAGAGCAATTTGATTTTTGAGTTTTCGCCAATTTCCAATTTACAGCGCTTACCGTTTGGCATTTGCACCATCACACTGACTGGTGAACCAACATCTTCTGTTTCTACATTTTCTTCTGGGTTAGGGTTTTGTGAATTTGATTCTTGAGAATCACTTTCATCAATCTCAGCTTCAAGTTGACCTAATTCTACATCAATAGGAAGACCATACTGAGGATGGCTAACTAGAAACTGATAAAGAAAGTTGAAGATTTCTGACTCATTTAATGGGCATATTATTGATTCGATACATTCTGTAGTAGTTGGCTCAATAACGGCGAGAAAAGGCGTCTTAGTGACATTGTATGTAAAGCTAAACCAACGGCCATCTTGCTCTTCGCGACTTATTTCTAATCCAACAAATCGACAATTCATCATGTCGTAAAGACGGACATGTTTCAAAACAGATGTCTTAAGGGGCTTGTCTGTAAGGTATACTGCAATCCACCTTTTCCTTTCTTGAGCTTGTTTTCTTATTTCAACAAATTTTGGATTTTTTCCTGCTAAAATCATCTCTTCTCGAGGTTCATTTTGTATTTTAGGTTCAGCAATTGGAATTATTTTTTTTGGTGCGATTTTTTTTGGTTTCTTTTTTGTTTGATCTGTTCCAAAGTAAAAATTAAAAGCCTTTTCTAGATCCCAATCTGTTCCTGCAAGAATATCCACTGCAGTTTCTATTTGACAGTTTGTAACATTAATGAATTTAGAGATTATCTCGTCGTGATCAGAGCTCATTTGTTAAGTTGCTTAATTCGATTTTTAAATAAAAAGTGCATCAACTATAAAACCATTCTTAAACGTACACTTATTAACGGTCGCTATAGCTCTTTCAACAATTTTTATGCTTTTTAGAAAAAAATTAATTTTAATCTTACCAAATGTTATTTTTTAATTTCATTGCCTTGTAGCTCTTGAAGAAAGGAATTTTGAACTGCTAATTCCATTATTTTGTGATGAAGACTTGGCAACACCTTCACTCATTTGAATACGTAACGATCATTTCTCATTCAAAAGAAATGAATTCCTTTTTTAGCCTTAATATTGTTATTAAACAAAAGTTTTTACTCGGACTTTGAAGTTAAAATTGATGCCACTCTTTCCCTTTGTTCGTTAGACATTTCCTTTGGCCATTTAATTGTTGGATGAACAATGATGTCGCCATATTCACCAGGATACAAATACATTGGCATTCCCTTTCCTTTCAATACAATTGTTTCATCGCATCCAATTGGGTCCTTAGATTCAACAGTGAATTCAGATCCATCAATATTTGTAAATTTCCGAGAAAATCCAACTAATGCCTCTCTGAGTGTTACTCTTACATCCATGTGTAAGTTTGCGCCTTCACGTCTGAATAATGGATGTGGACGACTTACAATTTCAACTTCAATATCACTTGGAGCATTTGCTTCACTTGTATCACCTGCATTCTTGAAGACAACAACTGTACCTTCTTCTTGTCCTTTTTCGACGAATAATGAAAGTGTAGTGTTTTCACTAATGGTTGGATGTCCTCGACACTTAGGGCAGAAATATCCTGATTGAGGGCATCTACACATTGTCTTTCTAGATACGAATAAGGTATAATGACCAGATTCATAAAAATCTTTCAAGTCAACTGGGAATTGAATTCTATATGTTTTTCCTTTCTTTTTAATAAGAGCTGCAGTATTTGCGTTTGGGTCATTAGGATTACCAAAATCGTCAGAAGGTGTTTCATAAACGGATACACCAGCCTCACCGTAAAGATCATAAATTCTTCTTTTTAGTGGATCTTTCAGAGCACCGTAAGCATCGTTAATATCTGTAAATTTTTCAGCTGCTCTTTTATCTCCTTTATTTTTATCTGGGTGATATTTTCTGGATAATTTTTGGAATGATCTGTCTATATCTCTTTCAGTAGCGTCATGACGAAGCGACAATATTGAGTAAAAGTCTCTATTGCCACTGCTACGGATTATCGAAATTCCGAACAAAAGAAACAGCATAAGATGTTTGGCTTTAGGTTGTGACCAAATAAATGTTTTTTTGAATGTTTTACTTAAGTACTTACAACGATCAAAAGCCACTCAACAAGTGGCAGAAAAATATTGACCGTTAAATAAAATCAGATTTAATCGTTTTGCATTCAAAAAAGCAGATAATATTAACTCAGTTTACGGTATTTAGTAGTGGTGCTTTGCTGCCTTCTTGAGTGCCTTCCTCCATGGCTTGGTCATCTTCTTGTAGTCCTTCTCTGACATGCCGGGTGGGCGGACTGGCATTGGACCTAATCCTGGAACAACAACTCCTGCGACTGGTGGAGGTGCTGGGGCAACTTGAACGAATCCTGGAGGTGGTGGAGCGCCGTAACCTGGAGGAGCGCCTGGTGGTGGTACACCATAGCCAGGAGGAGCGCCTGGAGGTGGACGAGCACCTGGTGGTGGAGCGCCATAGCCTGGAGGTGGATGAGCGCCTGGTGGTGGAGCTCCGTAGCCTGGAGGAGCGCCTGGTGGTGGTACACCATAGCCAGGAGGTGGATGAGCGCCTGGTGGTGGAGCTCCGTAGCCTGGAGGAGCGCCTGGTGGTGGTGCGCCATAGCCTGGAGGTGGAGCGCCATAGCCGGGTGGTGGAGCACCGTAGCCTGGAGGTGGAGCGCCATAGCCGGGTGGTGGAGCACCGTAGCCTGGAGGTGGAGCGCCATAGCCGGGTGGTGGTCCTTGCATTGGTGCGTTCTGGAATGGTGGGCAGCCATTTGGAGCAAGATGAAGGATAAGATGAAGACGACCTCCCTTCTTAACACGGTGGGCTGGGATCATGTTGTACCATTGGTCAACAACTTGGCCGACTGGAAGTGAGCAAAGTTGAACTTCAAGATGTGCCATATCGTCATCCTTGCAAATGTCCTTATCTCTCATAAGAATCTTAAGAGCTGAGTTTGATGGGTTGGGGATGTTGAAATGGAATTCTTCGTTCCACATTGGCTTGAGGGAATTCTCGATGACTCTTGTCCTCCTTGTATCGTTTGAACTGGACACACTGATGACGCAGTATGGATCGGACTTACTGATATCCATTTTAGCGATATCAAGTGCTTCTATAACTCGTACGTGGAGTTGCATCTGCACAAGTGAAGAGAAAACCTCCTGAACGGCAATTCAAAATCTTCAATTTTTGAGTATTAATTCAAAATTGATAGAAACTGATTCGATTTGACAATTTTTGGGGATGAACTTCAAAGGTTTAAGGCAAATTCTAAGGGATTTGCACCACCCCAAATTACTTTTTGAGAATACCGTGTCGAGAAGGGTTTTTTTGTGGGTTGAAAATTTTTCTTCTTTAACCTGTTAGCAAAGCTAATTTACCTTTCTTTTACCAAAAAACTAATAAAGGTTTGAAAGGGAAAATAAAATTATCGTATTTTCCTTATGCCATAAAGATTTCCATCTAAATTTAACAAATTTTCCTCATAGGTAAACAATTTGTGGAATGATTTTTTCCGTTCAAAGCTTAAAATTCCACTGAAAAACATATTTTATTTTTCTTCATCTCTAAAATAAGCTCTCAAAAACATTTTTGCTTCAACAGGTATTTGGTCGCTTTCCACGCCATAAAAATATTCTTTTTCGCAACCACTAACTCCAAAGTGTTGTAATATATTCATCACATGAATTCTTTCATCTTCAGTTTTTAAGTTCGCTATTTTGTCTGCAATCTTCGCAAGGTCAGCGTCTGTCAATGGGTCTAAGTCTTTCTTAGAATAATGTTCACTTTTCGGAATCATTAAATCTCTTCCCTCTTTTTGATCCAATTTCATCGATAACGTCTTAACTGCTTCTGACAATCGACTTCCAATCAACTCTAAGCCTTTAACGGGGCGCAAATATGTTCCCTTCTGTGGTTTTGTAAGTGGATCAAATCGTTGGCACTCTTTAGCTAAAATACGCTTCAGCTCCTGGATGTAGTATTTGAATGCATCTTTCCCGTTGAACTTTTCGCAATTACTCCAAATGAGTTCAATGTCAGAATGCCATTGTTGAACTGATGAATATTTGTTGTTGTTGAGTTTTGAGAGAACAGTTCCTAAATCCATGGGATGTTTAATATAATTTTTGTATTCAGGGTACAGGTCTGTGTCTACTGGCTCGCGGAAAAGAGAAGATACTGGATTATCAATGAGAATTTTTGTGATATCTTTGCATTCATCCATCATTGCTGAGTTAAAATCGATAAATAGATGTCTACAAATTGATTTAATACATTCGCTATTATTGGATTTAATAGAAATTGAATAAAATTTGTATTTTTCTAGACCTGCTTTGTCAATAGATCCCGCATAAATATCTGATTTATTCCCAATGATAAAGATTTGTTTTGATTTTCCAAATCTTGATACAAAGTTATCAATATAATTACGAACGGACGAAAATGTCTGTGGATTTGATAAGTCATGCATTATGATTGCAGCGTGTGGTGGAGTAGCATAGTTTTCATATATTTCGAGTTGAATTTCTCTATCGCAAGCTGTATTATTTATTTGATAAAATGATATTTCATCAACTGTCACAAGCCTTCCAACTGATTCAAGAAAAGTTGTCTTCCCAACACCTTGATCACCATAAATATGAATACGGAAAGCCAAAGGGAAAGACATTAGGTGAATTTTACATCACATGTCTCGTTAACGTATTATTGGAAGGATTTAAATTTGCAATAATGAGCTTCTAACACAATATAAATATAAAACAACGAAAAGAATGAAATTTGCTTCGATTTTTTGATTGTTCATTTGTTTGAATATTCAAATTTTTGAATTCCGATATTTAATTCAAATCAAATCATTTGGTTCTTTTGTTCAATTTAATCGAACTCATAATTAAAAAAGAATAATAATTACTATCAATTATCAAATTTTAGATAATTTCAATCATACAAACAATTGTTATTATTTACAAGTTTTGGACCAAATTTGGTCTATTTCTGGTATTCTTCCTGAATATCAATCTCTTAGTAGCTAGTCTTGCGGTGTTTCTTTGTTGTTTCCCCTCAGCATTGACCGCAATCGTTTTCAATGCTCCTTCGAACGAGTTGCATCCATGCGTATTACTTCGTTCTAAGCATTTGTCATCGATTTCTATTTCCGATCCGTCTCTACCGAAGAACTTATCGATATGTTTGAGACTTAGTGGGAGTAATGTTTGCTGTGTGAGATACCTATGACGCGGAGCTGACCGAACTAAAGGATGCGCAAGGGCATCTTCGACAGTGATTCGTTTTTCGGGATCTGGTTCGAGCATTTTTTCGATCAAATCTGATGCTTGTGAACTGACATAAGAAGGTATAGAGAAGTCGGCGTGAATGATCTGATCGATTAGTTGGTGCTGGTTACGCTTTGTCCAAGGTAATTGGCCTGTTAGCATTGCATACAATACAACACCAACACTCCATACATCGCTCTTACGACCATCGTAACCAATTCCTTGAATACACTCAGGTGCAGCATAGCATAAAGAGCCACATGGGGTGCTAGCAATTCCTTGAGTTCCGACAAATTTAGATAGGCCAAAATCACTGATCTTAATAAATCCATTAGCATCAATTAAAAGATTCTCTGGTTTGATATCACGATGAACAAAACCAAGAGAATGAACATATTGTAAGGTTTCGAGAATTTGACGGAGAAAATATTTGGATTCAAGTTCTGAAAGTCGTTGGCTTTGAATTATGTAGTGATATAATTCCCCATTAGAACATAACTCCATTACAATGTAAAAATTGATTGAATCTTTCAAAAGATCGATTAGTTTGACAACCCCAGGATGATGAATTTGTTGAGCAACTCTGATTTCATTTTCAAAGTGTAATTGTGAAGCGGATGTTCCAAGTGTTGAAAATTTGATAATTTTGCATGCATAACGAATTTGAGTTTTAGGATCGCGAACTAACTTAACATCTGAAAACGCACCAGAACCAAGGATACCTAGGACTTCGTATTTGCCGCAAATAAAGGAATCAGAAGATTCAAGCTGTTTCAACTTCTGGGGAGATTTATTTAACCGTTTTTGTAATGGTCTCGAAGCAGCTTTTGATAGATTTACATATAGCCGACTATTTTCTGCTCAGAAAACGCGGGACATGAAGCGCTTTTCAAGCGGTCAGTTCAAAAACCGATTACCGTTCTCAAAAATTTTACATTTTTCCAAAACGATCAATGAAGCATACAATACAATCGGTTAGAAAAAATCGTTCCAACTTTTTGAAACCATTCATAACGTATGACGCTGGTCAATTTTTATAGAAAAGTGATGTGTTTATTTCTCACACTTTTTGTAAAATAAACAAATGTTCTGAACTTTCAGAAAATTTGAGGTCAATCAATTCTGATAACGGTTTGGCAGTTTTATTTTACACAACAAGTTGTTGTGAAATGATTATCGTACGATAAGTTAAGTCCATCGTTATTACCTAAATGGTTATATGATGTAAGCTTAAGTCCTGATGATATTAAGAAATCAGAGACAACTGTCTTAAAATTAGTTTGACCTGTCTTGAAATCATCGCCCATGATAATCGCTTTCTTTTGGACGGCATATTGGATAAGACCTGGTACAAATGTGTTTTGTGGTGACTCATTAATATATGGAAACCCTTCTTCTATGGCAGCTAACGCATATAAAGTCGATGGTGATATTTCGGGGTGCCCCTCGGCAACCGCTTTCAAAAGGTTTGGAGCCAGGAGATCGGAATAACGCTCGGTGTTAGCAGACCAAAGGATGATGACTTGCTCGAGCTTGTTTTGTTCCTTGAAATCACGCATTTGTTTACGAAGTTGATCAAGAACTTCTTGTTTGGTACCTTTTAAGGTGTTATTGGCACGCTCTTTTTGATTTGGCGCGACGAAGGAAAGATCAAAGGCAGCTGGGAGTGGTTTCATAGCTTTTAATTCATATTCATTTTGATTGGATTAAGCCTGGCTCCATAACATGAGCACGCTTAACAGCTGTGAGCATGTCAGCATCGCTAATATCCAACCTGAAATAACTAAGTCATTGGGTGAAACCATTGGAAGAAGATCTTTGAATGGTGCTACAACTTGTTTGCCATTTTGATCATCTCCCAAATAAGTTGTAGAACATTGAGTTAATGAACCGTAGTAATTTGCTGATTGAATTCCACGTTTTGTTTCCCATGTTAATTTATGTCTGTTAGCTAAAACGCCAGCTGTTAATGTTGTACCATTGTTACCACCAAGACCAACAATCATAACACCAGTTTTTGGAACCTTAGTTATTGTTTTAAACTGGAGTTTCTTTGTGATTGGTTCAACAATAGCTTTTCCATCAGCTTTTGTTGTAACTTTTTGTGTTTGATAGTCATAATTAGAGATCATGATCGCCTTCATGGGTGACATTTGATGTTTGGACTGAGAAATCAGACGCAAGCATTTAAAGTGAGGTCAAATTATCAAAGTATTGAATACGACGGTTATACAGAAGTGCGCTTTGTTTTCAATGGTATCGTACCTATCGTAATGTTTTGAGAGAATAATACTTTATTTCCATTGAATTTTTGAGTTCCAATTTAAAAGATCGATCTTGGAATTGACTTTCTTCTTGTGTGATCGGAGAAAAATAAAGAAAATCTTTTTTAATAACAAAGCTTAAAATATATGATGGTGTATATGGAGATTAAAATCATTGAAAAAAGATTTCATGAAATTCATGTTTTTTAGAAGAAAAAAGTTTTTCCTTCAACATTTGCTGAATGTAGGACCACAGATAATCATGCAAATGGCAAGGACAAGAATAATTACTATCACAATAATAAGTATCCTGAATCTCCACTTTTGCCAGCACATCATGCTCTTAACTTTTGATGCTTCACGATGGAATGCAGTTGCTGAGTCTTTAATTTTATCAGCCTTTTGAGACATAACTTCAAGTTGTTCTCCACGTTGGAGTGCAAGCTTCAAGTTCTGGACTGTTTGTTCGTTTGTCTTTAGTTGACTTTCTTTTACATATGCTATCTTTCTAGCTCTCTCAGAATTGTAAGTATTGAATAATGTTCGAATATCTGAAGAAAACTCGGCTGACTTAGAATATGCAGTGAATTTAGCACCATTATTTCCATATTTTTTCCTCCACTTGTTACGAAGATCTGTAAGGAAATTAGATCTTAGTGTAGCAATAGCTTCCTTGTCGGTAAGGCAAAGGTAAGTCATTTTATCAGGTTCTGTCAATGTCTGGAAAACATATTGCCCTTGTTCTGAAATAGCAGTTGGAATGTTAGGGTCAATATTCTCTAAAACTTTAACAGCAATTGTTCTGAAGTTACCTTCAAATGAGGAATAGTCAGCAAGTGGTGTTGTTGAGTGTGCAACAAGGCCATAAACAAAGGTTGTTGACATTTAGCCCTTTGAATTTTTTCTTAAAACTTTTGCTTAATTAACGTTTTCAACTTCGTTTTTTCATAACAACGATACCAGAAATTGAGGAGGCACAATTCAAAAACTAGTTTTTGACAGGTTCGATCAAGCCTCTCAAAAAGTGCGCTGGGGGCAGCCAAAAAAATGACGCTAAAACACTTCCTCATAAATAAAAATATCTCTCTAAAGAATTAGAATATCTCAATAATAGTTCATACAATATATGCATTTTATATGTTGTTTGTAAATTTAAATTTAATCTAATTTTTAATACGAAATAGATAATCAAAAATTTATACAAAATAACAAATAGTGAAATATATATTTTATAATCAACTTGAGGATTAAAACAAACAGCATACATTGTTTTCACTTTATTGTTATTCATATAACAATCAATCAAATTATTAAAAAAAAAAATTAAAATATAAATAAATGTTATGAATTGCAAATCAAACGCATTGGTATTCTAAAAATTAAACAAATTTTTTTACAGTTTAATATCATGATCAATTAATTGTTTTGCTTCATTTTCTTCGACATACTTTCCAATTTCATTAACGAAGTGTGGAGGGAGACCTCTACTTTTCGCATACAATGCTCCCTGAATTGGCGGGACACCTGACAAATTCGGATCTCTTGATAGAATCTGTTTTGTCCAAACGATGTTACGAACGCGAGGTAATTTTTCTGTGTCTTTTGTGCACTGCATCAATTCCAACCATTTTTGGTCTGCAGGTTCTAATCCGCAAAATTTGTCATTTTGGTTTTTGCCTTCTAATCGTGTAATTGCATCATTTAGCACAATTTTCATTAACCCATTGGATGAAGGAAGATGCATTTGTAATACTTCTATTCTTTTTGAATCTTCATCTGTCAAGTTCACTAAATTAGATTTGGTTTGAGAATATTTCTCCCATGATTTTTGGTATTTGGAGTTTGAATGAATAAGCTCATCAAATACGGGATCTGTAAGACTTCTTTTTATTAAATTTAGTGCTTCATAAATAATTTCTTGATCTTTAGTTTGATATGCTGCTTCAAGAAATGCCTTCTTTATTGGAAGGAGAGAAAACAAATAATTGTCATATGGTTTATCATCAAGAAAAGCTTTCAAAAGTAATCCACCAATTTCTGGTTCTGTAAGATTTCGAGGAATGGATGGGATTTTTGATAAATATGATTGCATTTCACCTTTAAGTCTTTCGATTTCCTTTTGCATGATTTCATAATCTTCTAAATTATCGCAAATCATTATTCGATTTTCTTGTTTTTAAACACTTTCTAAAACTTTTTCAATGAATAAATCATTGATTTCAATCATGTGAAAAAATCGAATTAATTTTATATATAAAAGGGAATTTTTATCAAAATTCAATGTGATTTTTCGGATTTTTTAGTTTTTGCTTCATGAAATAAGTTCATATCAATTTATTGATCAATTTAAATGAAATTCATTTTATTTATCAAACCATTAGTATAAGGAATAAAAACCAAATAAATGAAATTCAATTTAAAAATTTTATGATATTCCTCTTCTTGAAATTTCGCTCTTGTAATGAGTTATTGCAGATAAAACAAGGGAATGCTTTTTTTCATTGTTATACTTTAAAAAAAGGAGAAAGAATAATTTCACAAAAATATACCTCAGATGTTCACTTGCTATTTCATATATTGGAAAATATAAGCTTTCGTACATATGAATTTGATTCTCATGAAAAACATATAGTTACAAAAAATTATGATCCGCATAATATTTCTCAGTTTCTTACTATTAAAACAAACAACATGTATTTTGAAGTAATTGCTTTAGAAAACACTAAAGTAAAATTTTCTTTGTTTAATTTACAATGTAATCATAACATCTTTGTCACTACAGAACTTAATTTAAGTATTTCTTTTTGGAAAAAAATTGATATGAAATCAATTCTCAAATCCAAAGATTTATGTTTTTTAATTGGTTCTGAATCGGCTTATTGGATTGATGCAATTCAAAATGGTTATGAAATTGATATTTATTCTGGTAATAAATTAATAAGGACACATGATAAATCTTTTAATATTAGTTTTAATAATTCAATAGCTTTAACTCTAAAAGGAAACATAAGAAATTTTTTATTATTTGTAATTAACATATCAACAAATAGTACTTCATATCCAAAATACTCAAAGTTAATCCTATCTAAAGCAAATTTTCGAAATATCAATTTGAGAATCACTATGATTCTAACTTTTATTTTTCTTGCTGTTCTTTTGGGGCTGATTTATGTCGAAATTTATGATAGAGCCATTTTTACATGCAAATTTAAAAAGAAATCATCTTCCTCTTCAACAGAAGAAACTAATAATGAAAATGACAAAATATATCAAATCGCTCAGCAATTTGCGCAAAGTAAAATAATATATAAAAATCCATATGAACCAATTGAATAAACTTTATTTCTTCATCAACAAAATTCTGCTTCCATCTTTATCCTATATTATGAAAATAATTATATTTCTTCAGATTTTTCTAAAATTTTAAGCAATGCTATGAAATTGAATAAAGTTGTGTACAACATTTTTTATAACTTTTGATCAAAAAAACAGCAACGAAACAAATAAAAGTTTGTGATGTCTTTATAACCAATTATAATATTCAATGCAACGATAACAATTTTCAGAACGAAATCATTGAATTTTCTATCGTAAAAAATATTTTTTGGAATTTGATTATTTTGAAGGAAATACTTAACCAGATATAAATTTCCATTTCTTGCTGAGTCATTTATATCATAAGCATTAACATTAATTCCTTTTTCTTCCAAAAATGCTAAAATTTCATAATTATCTTTTTTAATACAAAAACTTACTAAATCATTGGTTTTATCTTCAGACATTTTCGGCATTGCTTGTATTTTTTCTAATTTATTTTCATAAAGATATTTAAAGATATCATTTTGATGAAATTCAATTGCTGTTTCATATGCACCTTTAAATGTTGAATGATTTTGTTCACACAAATGAATAATTTCAAGATTTTATTTAATGCTTTTAAACAGATAATTCTAAATTTAATTACATTTCCCACCATAATCGTTTGATATAATATACCGCTTCTTTCCCAAATCATGAACGACGAGTCTATACCATTTTTCTATGTTTATTTCGCTGCAATTTCTTGCGAATTCGTCAATGACATTTGCAATTTCGACCAATTGTCCCCAATACGCAGCAGTAACGTTATAACTTCTAGTTTCATACGCGTGGATTATCTTATTAAACAGATCCATTTTCTTAATTATCTCCAAAGTTAATAAGTTTCTTTCCGATAAATCACTTATTAAACCTCTAAACGATTCATGCAAAAATGAAACAGTGGAAAACTTAAAGAAGTCGTGGCAAAGTTTTGTCATTAACTTCTGGAATTCCAAATTAAGTGTTTCTTGGGTTGGAATTAGTAATCGAAGAATATTTACACAGATCTCACTAACCTCAGTAAAGCTCTCAGAGCCATAAATAGTGTCAATGAATAAATTAAAGTGATTTAAAATGATTTTCCCGATTTTATACCATTGATCTGATTGTGGATTAGAATCAGATATTTGATAAAGTTGATAAATAAGGGTAAAGCTTAGACTACTCTTAGTGCTTGATGCTAAATTTATGATTTTGGTCAAGATGTCATCGGCTAAAAGATGATTTGGAATATCTGATACCAAATTCTCACAAATAATTTTGATTAATATCTTAATACTATTGTTAAACGAAGCCGCGTCGTTAGAAAGGATGTTGTGAATTATGATTTCAATTATATGGGCAGCTTGGAATTTATCCCATATAACTTGTGGAAGAGGATATGAAAAGAAATTAAGTACAGAATCACTAGAAAATAATTTACATATTTTTAAAAAGAAATTCACATTGTCGAATTTGGGATAAAGTTGATTATTTTCATTGATAATTAATTTTGATAAAACAGTAAAATAAATGTCTTGAGAAGCTTTAGAAAATTTTGGAAGATAATATAAGAGTTTAAATATGTAATTGAAGAAATCTGTTTTTCTTTGGTATTCTTTTCTAAAGTTTGAATTTTTTGTAAAAATAACTTGTTTCATGATTCTTTTTGAATCTCTTGGTGATAAGCAATTAATTTGGAAAGCAAAATCCAATACTTCATCAAAGCGTTGAATTAATACATTAAGCAATATACGATTTGCATTATTAAAGCATTGTGTAAACATTTTATCATTTAAAATACCACTTATTGGTTTGTCAAATCTTTGAACTCTTTCTAAATATTCATTAATTGCTTCATTATTCCTCATCTTCCAAAAAATGTAAAGAGCTTTGACCGTTTACTTTCAAAATTGAATAAAATTTTTTGCAAATATTTTTTTTAACAAAATGAAAAACATAAAATGCCCATTTGACAAGCCTCTCTCTGAACAACTTTTATTCCAGCAAGATAAATACCCTGGCCTTAACTTCCCCATTGCAATTCATGAGATTGCTGAAGCTCTCCTTTCAAAACACATTGAGAATGTTATGTGTCCTTTCCGTATGCCCGGTATTTATAGCAATGTAATGCGTATAATGGATGAATACCAACGTGGTGAAAATGATTTTTCTAATGAAGATGTTGTAGATCTTGCTATTTGTTTAAACGATGGTTCCAACAATTACCAGAACCCATTATTCCTACATAATTGCTTCCAAAACTAAAGGAAGCACATGATGCCAATGATGATATAGGATTTTTAGAAAGGGAATTATCTGATCAAGTCAAGAATTTATTGGGTTATCTCGTTGGGTTCCTTCAAAAAATACTATCACTCTCTTCAAGAGAATCTGGAGCTTCTCCAGAATATTTTGGGATCATATTTGGAACTCTTTTAATCGATGGATATAATGGATCAAGATATACCAGAGAAAGTAGTGGCTTCATGGAATATTTAATTAGGAACTGGAAAACAGAAAATTATTATCCACCCGTTTTGGTTGAGAGAGTACACTTTTGGCACAAAAAAGAAATTTTACGATTTTGTTATTTTGTATTTTCAACACATTAATTGTTCACAGATATAATATTTGTTCTGATTTAATGATATTGATATCTTGTTAATTAAATAAGTTATCCTCCATAAAATCTTCTATGTATGGAATAGAATCTTGTAAAAAAAAATTGCGTTTTTTTATTACATTTTTCATCCTTGCGAAACTTCGTCTTAAGTTGTGTTGACTTTTTTTCTTTGTTAAAATATTAACATTTGTTTTATAATTACAAATTAGAAAAATTTTGATCAAAAGGTAAAAATCATTAAAAAAAGTATAATAAGCATATGCTAACAACCCTTTACATTTCTTGTAAATGTGCTTCATGTCCTTCTTCTTCCTCTTCTTCTTCCTCAACATTATTTTCTTCTTTTTCTTTCTTCTTTGTCGGCAAAACTATCGCTGCTATTAAAGCCACGCACGAAGATCCTAAAGAGAATCCCCATAATGCGCCTCTGTAACCTTCTGTTGGATATGGCTGTACGCCATAAGTGGACAAAATCGCAGAAGTTATATTTTGCATCACAGCCGCACCCAAAAAGATGAACATATTCCCACATCCAGAAACACTTGCAGCTAACTCAGGTTTTACCATATCTTTATACATTGGCAAAGTAAAACTTTGAGTAGAAGTAGTTGAAACACCAAACAAAAAGAACAACACATACAAAGCCCATTCAGGGATTTTATCTGTCCAAATTACAAATATTATTTCTATCACAATCGAAAACGCTATACATATTACTTCGAGCCATTTCGTCATATGAAATCTTACTGATATGAAACCTAAAAATGGAGAACCTACAATCATGACAACCATCAATGAAAGTGTGATTGTTCCTGCTTCAGAACTTGTATAACCATAAACATCTGTAAGATATGGTACTGCCCACATTCCGGACAAGTTTTGGAATGTAGAAACAGAAAAGAAAATGGCAACAGAATGAATCCAAAATTTGGGTATCTTACAGATTTCGAGAAGATTAAGCCCAACAGTTTTCAACATCGATGGAAGTGATCGATGTGGTGGAGGACGTGATGTGCCTTGTACAGCATTAAAGCCATAATAAACAGGAGAAGAACGAACAAATATAAAAGCACATATGGAAAAGACAAAGCCGAATATGGAAATAGAAATTAAACTCCACCGCCATCCAATAGCTTGACCTAACGCTATAAGTGGCTTCTGGGAAATGATCCCACCAATACCACCAATACAGAAAAGAATACTGGTCATAGTGTAAAATTTTGTGGGCGTCCACCAATTTGCCATGAAACGGGCCGTGGCACAATATGGACAAGAACAACCTAAACCAACAAAGAAACGAGCAATAGAGGATAAAGTAAATGATTTGGAAAGACCACATATTAAAGAACCAATCGCTGAAATTATCCCTGATACTCCAAGAATATATCCTGGTTCAATAAGATCTGAAAAACACCCAACTATGGGTTGCATAATAGCATATGACCAAAAATACATTGATGAAAAAATACCTAATTTGGATGTTGGAACACCAAGTGCTGGTGCCATTTCATCTGCTAAAACAGATGGACAATATCGGTGAAAATGTACAAGCATGTAACAACAACAACAAAATACAAAGCCACTCCATTTACGAAGATGAAATGCAAAAGGATATTCGGCTGATGACGGGTTCGCTTCTTTTTCAGCAACATCAGATGGTTCGTCGCTTTTTGTTTCCATTTGATAACGTGAGAACTATATCAATTCTCCTAAAGCGGGAATTTGAAGAATACTATCGTTTCATTAAGAAATTTTCTGGCATTGAAACACAAAATGAACGGTTTTGAAACACTTTTTGACTTGATTGAGAAAAAAATTGAAAGGGGCAAAACGTTTGGATTTGTGGACAACTTCCAACAGACTTTTCAATGGAAAACGATGATTTACGGTAAAGCCGATCATCTGTTGTGGATAAAAAAGGAACTTAAGTTATATCAAAAAATCGACTAATCCTCTTATAACCAACATATTAGCAATGTCTTTAAGCATATAACATTGAGATATTGCAATTTATATATTTTTAAATTCATTAAAAAATACCAGAAAGACTTCTTGTATATGTTTCCATTGAACAACAAAAATTAAAACGCTAATTTCAAACGTGATGTTTTAACAAAAAAAAGATATCTATAAATGAATATAAAGGGGAATGTAAGTGAAAAAAAATTTTTTAATTCAAAATATAAATGTCACTTTTGAATATGTCGGACAGCAAACACGGAAACCCAATTCCCCAGCTCCTTGTTACAGAAGCAATTCGCCAATTACAAAATAAATACGATGGAATGACAGATCGTGATAAGCATGTTTATGCTCAAGTTTTCAATCTTGGTAAAAAGCCTGGATTTGCAATGGCATCTCAACTATGTAGAAGTGGACTTGATTATGAAACTGCTGAAGATGCATGTAAATTCATTTCTACAAAGTTTTCTCTTGCTGTATTTGGTGTACAAGCAAAACTAAATTTCAATGGATCCGAAAAAACTTTTCAGCTTCAATTTACAGACAAGCTCCCTTCATGGTTCGGATCATTGGTTGTCCCAGGTAAACAAAATCAACAACATGATTTCTGGATAAAGGCTTATGCACATTTCTTATCTGGAGTTTACTCAGGAGCTCTTCTTCACTTCGGATACAAGTCAACGTTAGATAACGCATTTGAAGAAAAGGCGGGTAAACCTTTTTGCTTGGGATTCCATTTCGAGGAATTAACAGGTACATGGGAATTTTCATCAAACTATTGAAGTAAACGTTTATTGACTCAAGCAGGGTTCTTTGAAGGAAAGAATGAAAACTGATAAATTTACATCCAATTTATAATTTTCAACTTTTCAAAAAAAATTTATGACATATTGTCTGTTTCAATACCAAAACTATCTAAAAGAATTAGTAAGTTTTTCAGTTTAGAGATGAAAATTTCACAATTATGTGATTTTATAAAAAACCTGAACCAAAACATAACTCTTTTGTACCAATGTAACAATTATTCCTTTATCCATGAAAATTTTAGTTAAGTAAATTAATTAATAAAAAATACACACACACACAAAAAAAAAAAAAAAAAAAGAAAAAGATAAATCAGAGCATTTCACATCAAATGTCACAGCCAAGAAACACAATTCTTTTTGTCAATTTTAATGGATAAAGGAACAGGATCTTCTTTAACAGGTTTTGGTTTCGGAAGCCTTAAGGGATCTGGAGAATCCAGTAACACCAATTCTTCTGGCAATGCAAATGGAAAAACAGAAAATAAATCTATTTCTTTCAATTTTAACTTGCAAAGCACACCTACAAAAACTGATAGTAAATCAACAGATAATAAATCATCAACATTTAGTTTCGGCACTCCAAAAACAGACGCCAAGCCAACAGGGTTTAGCTTTGGATCATCTATAACTGATAGCCAAAAATCAGATGCCAAATCGACAACACTTAGTTTAGGCACTCCAAAAACGGACAGTCAATCAACAGATAATAAATCATCAACATTTAGTTTCGGCACTCCAAAAACAGATAGCCAAACAACAGATGCCAAGCCAACAGGGTTTAGCTTTGGATCATCGATAACTGATAGCCAAAAATCAGATAATAAATCATCAACATTTAGTTTCGGCACTCCAAAAACAGATAGCCAAGCAACAGATGCCAAGCCAACAGGGTTTAGCTTTGGATCATCGATAACTGATAGCCAAAAATCAGATGCCAAATCAACAACATTTAGTTTAGGCACTCCAAAAACAGATGGCCAAGCAACAGGATTTAATTTCAATTTTTCAAGCCAACCAGACAAGTCATATCAGGCACCTACACTTAACTTCCAATCGCAACCAGCATCAGATGCTTCCTCCAGCATACCACTGTTTAACCTTGGAGGCATGGGCCAACCGTTCTCATTTCCCTTTAGTTATAATTTCCATTTTGGTACCGGCGAAAAATTTACAGCAAATACCAAAAAGCCATTTGGATCTCCCCAAATTACATTTTCAATGCAACCAACAAATACATCATCTAACAACGATGAAGAAACACCAGAAGAAGAACACAACGAAATGGCTGAGGGCAACACTGGCGAAGAAGACGAAGAGAAATTAATTGAATGCAATGTCAAAGTTTTCCAATACGCATTTGTTCAAGAAGATGAACTGAAAGACGGGGCACCCAAACCAACCGAAACCGATACACTGAAAATTATCAAATCCGAAGGTAAAGATTATATATATAAAAAGAAATTTGCTGAAAGAGGAGAAGGTATACTACACTTTAATAAGGGCAATGATTATTACAGAATTGTAATTAGAAGGAAGTCAGTGGGTGCAGCAATTGTAAATTCAAGAGTTTGGGATAAAATGAAACCAATCCTAAAGGAAGGAAAGCCGTTTATCCAAGTTTTGTTACAAAATATAAAGAAAGATGATAAAGATGAGAAAGATCAAGTGTCCGTGTACTTATTAAAGTTTGAAGATCGCGATACTGCCGCAAAAGTACACGCTGAATTAATAAAGGCAATTGAGGAAATAAGTAAATAATGAATACTGAAAATTATGCAATTTCTAAATAATGATACAATATTATTTCTATCCTATTACAAAAGGAATTCAACATGTTTTATTTATTATTAATTTATTCTATCTTTAGGAATCTGTTTTCATTATTGTGGTGACCGTTTAGAGTGAGGTCGGGTTCGTTTGAAGTCTGTAAGCGATCTGTAACATACCAAATTTTGTGAAGAAGTAAAGAGATTCGTTTCAGATAATTAATCGATTAAGCTTCACCATTGAAATTTCCGAACTTACGACAAAATTCGATGGAGAATGAAGCAAGAAGTTTGAATCATTTGATTTTCTTTAAATCCTAAAGAAAAATTTCGATATTAGCATAAAAAATTTATTTATAAAATTTAAAAAATATTGTTTATTGATGAAGATATTTTAGTTTTATTTTGAGGTTCCGTCGAAATTTTGAGTGAAGGAATTGAACTATGTTTTATTTTAACTATATGTCTTGATGATTTAAAAAATGATGCATAAATCATTGGTTTTCGGTTTGTTTTGATTGATCAATTTGTATTTGCTGGCAACAGCAAGAGTTGCTGAATAGATTACATCTTTTAAATTTTGTGCCTCTAATGCTGAGCATTCAATGTAATCATAAGCATTGATTATGTTTTTCATTTCTTCCCCTTGGTTTGTCGAAATTACTTCAGAAGGAATATGTTCATTTCGAAGATCACTTTTCATGCCAACTAAGATATATGGCACACTTGGGCAACGTTTACTTACTTCAGGAATCCAATAATCTCTGATATTTTTAAGTAATTTTAGTGAAACAAGTGAAAAGCAAAATATGAAAACATCTGCTTCTAAATAAGAATCCAACCTAAATTTTTTGTTTTCTGCCATATCCCTTGGATGGAAATAGATTAAAAAATTTTCATAATTTATTTTAGTGGAAATACTGTCGTCACATAAAGTTGAGACACAAAATTTTGGTAAATAGCTATTTACAATAAAAGATGAAAATATATAACTCGTCTTACCCACGCCATGGTCTCCTACAAACATGCCTATAACACTTTTAAGACATGATTTTTGCATTCAAAAGTGTCACAACCGCCTGAATGAAGCCCCACACATTAAACACCTAAAAAAGTCGGTTTGATAAAGCGATAGGTTTTTTCTGATAAATCCAGAAAATACTACGATAAAAACCGTTTCAAATGGAATATTTATTGATGTTCCAAATTGAAAGTTTTCGATTTTATATTATTTCAAGAAAATTCAAATTAATTGATTAATTAATACATAATTATGTTTTAAATTATCTTAAGATTGTTTTTTAAACCTCTGATTACTTTATTAATTGATTATTTTGAATGCATAATTAAATTTTTTTTTGCGAAAATTATAAAATAAGTAAAAGGGAAACTCAAATTTTGAAAATAAAGAATATATGTGATATATTTTAAGTTTTGCTTTGTAACATTTTATATCGATTGTTTTAATTTCTGATATTTTAGTATCAATCATCAATCCCATGAATTTCAATGATTGTCAAAACTGTGTTGGAACGAAATGGTCTCACTTTTATTTACACCACTTTTTGTATAATTTACATAAATATCGGGTGCCCGAAAATATAACCATCGCTATACTCATACTTTTTCGACACAATATTTTGACAACTGAAATTAATTAAGAAATTCATTATGTCGAAATGTTAATATCTTTTTCAATGGTTCATGTTAAATATAAACCATTCAATTAAGCTAAATTCACTCGACGATAGATATACGATAGAACTTTTTGAACATATTCGAATATGTTCAAAAAGTTCTATCGTATATTTATCGTCGGCCTGTACCAATCACGAGAATTAGTTTGTGGGTTGGTTCTTCACCAACGGTTATGATCGTCGGATCATAGAATTGTTATTTTGGACCTGAATTGGACAACCAAGACGGTTGTGGTTCAACAAGTTCATAACAACCAACAACCAAAGCAGTGACAAGCCAAATACAGAGTGAGCGTTGATCAGTGATTGATTCAACAACATCGACCTCCAAGCTTATACAAACAAGCTTGGTGAAAGCTCAGTTATACAAACAAAAGTATTAAATTCATATTGTTTATTCGATGTAAACAATATCTGCATCAATTTGCCCATTATAATGTTCCATTGTATTCCATGCATTTAATGGGGTTAATGGAAAATGGAATTGTTTTTTTAGGCTTGAATGCAGCCATGCATTGTTATATTCAGTGATGATTAAATCAATATATGGTATATCAAGAATTCTTCCTGCTGCACGGGCTTTTTCGAGAGTACTCCAGAATCTTTCGATCTTTCCATTCTCTTCTGGTGTGCGCGGATGAGTTCGAAAGCATTCTATTCCTTTCTCGTCAAGCACATGTTGGAACTCCTCACCAACAAACTCACCTCCATTATCGATTGTGATTGTTTTTGGCTTTTGCGATTTTCCCAAAGCATGAATAAGTGCAAGTGCAGATGCAATATATGTTTTATCATCTATCACTACTTCCCAATGCACAACATATCTAGAACAATCATCTATGAATGCAATCAGATAATATTGAAGATTATTGATTTTGCTCAAGTAATGGATGTCAGTGTGCCAGAGCTGACCAACATACTTTGCATAAAATCTTTTTTGATGCATTTTTTCTTGTTTTTTTTTTCGAAAGCAATATAGATTATTTTTTGAAAAAATTCTTCTTACATTTCGCTCGATTGTTAATATACCTCTTGTAATTGCTGCTTGTGTTGTTCTATGAAAACCAACATGGATTAAATTTCTATAATTTATAACGAAATTTATTTCTTAATCTGAGATTTGATTCGGTTTCCTTCCACGCTTCATTGCTCCTTCCATTTTTTGTGCTATCGCCTGAACTCTGAGTCTTCCAACATTGTGTCTTTTGGCGATATCACGCTGACTTAGATATTATATAATGTCAGCTTTGATCAGCTCATCAACATTGACCATTGAGTTTATCATATATTTTAAATGACCAAAAGAGGATGTAAATTAATGATTTACTTATTTATTATTCTGAATTTTATATGTATTTGTATACTTTACGTAAAAGTGCAAATAAAAGTGACATCAGAGGACGTTAATAGCAATAACGGCTTTTAAAAAAATATTTTGACACACTTGACTTTTTGAGATGATAAACTATTGAAAAAGTGGTGTAAATAAAAGTGAGACCATTTCGTACCACGACACAATGATTGTCAAAACAATCTATTCAAATGTCATAATATTTAAATGGTTATAAAGAAAGATCTATATGTTTGAAATATGAATTTCTGTTATAATTACAGATAATATGTCGCGTAATACTATCCAAACAAGTCTAACGTGTAGTAAAAAGAAATAATTAAATTATATACTTATCTCTGAATCATTGAATATTAAAACGTATAATTATATTATGGATACACATTGACATATCATATTCATTACATTGTTGTAAATGCCATTAAATTTGGGCACAAATGAGAAAAAAGCTCAAGTGAAATGTATATTTAACGGTTTCTTTATTAAACGTTCTTTTTTCTCAAATCAATCATTCATAACTGAGGTTACATATGACTTTCTATAGTTAAAAGGTTTTGATTTTGATGACCCTTGTTTGGAATGAATAAAGTAATTGCTATTTAATTCTTTATACTTTATTTATAAATAATCTGAAAAAAAATTATATTTCGACAGTTGTTTTAATCATTCAAATTATTGGCATTTGATATTTTAATACAAAAATTTCTTGGCATAAAGATTCCTCAATTTGAGAGGAGACATTTTCATTCAAATTCTCTATGGGTTTTTTTACAACAAGAAATTAGTGTTTGTCCGATCAAGAATCAATCAAAATCTATCGGGAAAGACGATGCATTCAATTCCTTTCAAATATTGATCGTTCATCGTTTTTTTTAATCCAATAATATCTTTTGATATACTTATTCACTGGCATAAACTAATATATAAATTTTTTTTATTACTTGAACGATTGATGATAAATTTCTAAAAATGACATAATATATTGGATTACACTCAGTTATGGAATGAATATCAAATTGCTGTCAATAAAAATTCAATTAAATATTATCAATACATAGTTTAGCCGATGATCAATTAATTTTGATCGGCGTTCGAGTATCTTTTCCGTCTACAACTCTCTTATCTGTTGTGTGGCCACACGAGATATACTCTCAAATTTTATTCAAATTTGAATTGATATATCGGTTGTCGTTGGATCATAAAACCGTTAAGAATTGAAATTGTTCATTTTTCCACATGAGACCAAAGGAACATTGCGACTGGGAAATGCTTCTATCAATAAATCAATCAATTTTTAGTTTGAATGAAGAGAATTCCTCTAAATCTCTAGATTTAATAGTCAACAAATTTGATGAAATCCATCCTTTATCTTATGATCTAATTATTATTCAAATGATATATTATATATTTGTAATCAAAAATAATAAAGTAAATTTATTTTTGAATATTATCAAAGAAATAAGAACATTTGAAGAGAATAATAAAATCAAATCGAATATATTTGATATATTAGGTCGATTTCTTTTAATCCGAATTTATTTAATTTTAACGAGAACATATTTGGATATTTAATTTCGCCAATTGAATAACTAATACATTGCAAAATAAAATCATTAAAATTGTTGACTATTTTGTAATGTCGGTAATAAAGAACGCATTAATGTTAACAAAGTATTTTCATTTTGACTAATTAATTCAGGTCAGATGAATCATCTTATCTTCTTGAATCGATGATTGAACATAATTTTCTTGAACCAAACATTGTAAAAAACAACCAGAGTTCTTATTTTGTACATTATATGTCTAAAGAAGAATTAGCAATCTATTTAAGGAAACATGATTTTGTAAATTATGAATAACTTTCAAAGAATGATTGGGAACTACATAAGAAATATGTTAAAGAAGGACATAATCCAAATGAAATTGCGAAAATAATTCGAAATGATGAAATCGAAAAACTTCAAGAAATATCATCACAAACAAATTTTAATTTTAATCAAAGAATTGAATCATCACTTTATGAAATATGTTCATTTATTAATAAAGAAAATGTTTCATTAATTGATTATGCAGCATTTTTTGGATCTATTAAATGTTTCAAATATTTACTTATGAATGGTGCAAAAGTAGAAAATACAGGTAAATACGCTGTTGCAGGTGGAAATATAGAAATAGTTCATTTATGTGAACAAAATCATTCATCATTTGAAGATGCATATGAAGCAGCAATTGAATTTCAACAAAATAATATCTTTAAATATTTTTATGATAATAAATTAAAAGAAATTAATAGTTTAGAAGAATTAGGAGAGTTTTGTATTTTATATCATAATTATCAAATATTTTCGTTTTTACTTAAAGAAGGAATGAAAATCAATGATGATATTATTAATGAAGCAGCAAAAATTGGAAATATTTTTTTAGTTGAATATTTTCTTAAAGAGCATTCAATTCCGCATGATATATTGGTATTTTCAGCAGGATCAAGAAATATTGAACTTGTTGAATACGTTTTAAAACAAGAAGGAATTGATATTAATGCTAAAGATATTTATTCGTTTTATTTAATATTTATTTTAACAATTTTCTATTTCAAAATAATATTTGGAAATTATTTAAATAATTTAAAACAGCACTTATTAGAGCATCTGATAATGGACATACAGAAATAGTTAAATTACTTCTTGAACAAGAAGGAATTGATATTAATGCTAAAAATATTTATTTGTTTTATTTAAAATTTATTTTAATAATTTTATATTTTAAAATAATATTTGGAAATTATTTAAATTATTTAATACAGCACTTATTTTGACATCTGCAAAAGGTAATACAGAAATAGTTAAATTACTTCTTGAACAAGAAGGAATTGATATTAATGCTAAAAATATTTATTTGTTTTATTTAAAATTTATTTTAATAATTTGATATTTCAAAATAATATTTGGAAATTATTTAAATTATTTGAAACAGCACTTATTTATGCATCTTATGAAGGTTATGATGATCATCATTTTGATTTTCATTATTTTCATTAATAATATAAAAATTAGAATAAAATGTGAAATATTTATAACTGTATAATAACTGTATAATTATAATATATAAATGTTCTTGAAATATATATAAATGTTGAATTGATATTCGTAATAATAAATGAATTAAAGTATGAAACATAAATACTTAATGTTTGTGTAAATGATAAAATATATGTTAAAATAAATGAATGTGTGAGACTTATAATGCTGAAAATGTATTTGAATTAGTAGATATATTTGTGAATATACTTGATTGTGTAAATATATTTATGAATGTATTTGATTGTGCAAATATATTTGATCTCGTAAATGTGTTTGTGAATGTATTTAAATTAGTAAATGAATTTGATTTCGAAAATGTATTTGATTGTGTAAACATATCTGAATTTGTAAATACCCTCGAATTAGAAAATGAATTTGATTTAGAAAGTATTTGATTGTGTAAATGTAAGTGTTGGAGGAAGACATTCGTCAATTGTTCCTTTCGTTGTCTTTAATTCTCCAAATCCTTCACTTATATATGTTTCATTTACCATAACGTATTTTGTTGGAACATATTGAAAACAAACACTTCCAATTGCTGGTGAAGTTTCGCTATAAAAATAAATACATTTCAGTGACACACAATACGCAAATGCTTGATTTCCAATATTTTCAACACTTTTACCAATGATAATCGTTTCTAATTCATAACAGAATGAAAAAGCACTTGATTGAATCTCTATAACAGTATTTGGAATTATGAAATTCGTAAATGTACAACTTGAGAATGCAGAACTTTTTATCGTAATTAATCTTTTCCCAATGTAAAATATTGTATCAATGTCATTAGTTTTATCCATATAAATTATCATCTCATTATAAAGTTTTTTCTAACAAAGTGACAGCTAAAAATTTTCAAATTTGAAAGGAAACTTATTTTTATTTTTCCATTTATGGTGTTATATCACATTAATGTTTGTAATTTTGCTTTGTTCAATAACGCTATGTACAAACATTGAAGATAACAATTCTCAAAAAAATGGTATGAAAAAAGCACGTCGTAGGAGAATACATAAAAAAAATCCAATTGAAAACATCCTTTTAAAAGATGCAGTTCTAACAAATTCATTTGATTTCACAAAATTAACAAATTTTTCAAATAAGTCGATTTGGAAAGATGATATACTATTTCTCTTTGGTGATGCAAACTTGGTAAATGATACAGTATACTATATTGTAAAAATATATAATAGCAAAGATGAATTAAATGATTTAAGCTTATCGACAATTAATCCATTTAAGTTAAGTTATAAAGTTATATACTTTGGAAAATTTGATCAGAATTATCTTAAAGCTGTTTCGGACCTATATTTAGAAAATTGGGATGATAAATCAAAAAATGGGAAACTACCACAAAATAAAGAGAATACGCATTCAGAAGAATCTAAAGTTTTTTCAAAAAAAAGATTATTGAAATCCTTTTTCAAATTGATGGAATAGTAAAAGAAAAAATGAATTTCATTTTTTTTAAATAATATTACAACAAACCCAATTTATAAAACCAATCATTATGCATAATAATTATAATGAAATATTTCAAGGCACTCGTTTTTACCATGATAACGTATAAAAGTTAAACTTATCTCTCTAAACGATGTATGGAATTACATGATGGATGTTTAATAAGTAAATTACCTCATTTATCATTATAATTGTAAGTTGTTATCTCCAATTTTAATGTTTCGATAAAATAAATTATATCAATTTATGATATCAGATCAATCAGATTTAAACCAAACTTTCTTAAAATGAAAAATCATTTTCTAAAAACAAAAACATTACAACAAAAAAGTAATCCATTGTCGTTTAGACCAAAATCTTAAGGAATTCTTCGGCGCATTTACGAGCCCTCTTGTTGAGTGTAACCTTCATGTCAGATATTTCCTTATCAACATCCTGAAGGAATGTAATGATAAAATCAATCAACTTAGCCAAAATCATTTGCTCTGTGTGGATGTTAGTGATCAAAAATGAGATATCATATCCTTCAATTGGTTTACGACGAAGAATACGGAACTGATCAGCACGTTGACAAAGGAATCTCATGAACATCTTGGTTAAAAGTGTATCAACGTCATCAAGTTGCTTGATTTTGACAGAAATCCTTACACTGTTAATTGATGTCTCAATGTATACGCATTCGATTTCAGATCGAGAAATCATTATTGGATGTCCAATAACTTCACGAGATGTTTTTGTTTGTGTTTCAATTTCAGGCTTGTTGTGGCGTTCTACATCTTGTGATGCAAAGTTCCTAAGACATAGAGCTGATTGAAGAGAACGACGGATTGCGTTTAAATAGGGTTGTAGGGGACTTTGTGCCATTGTGGACAATCTGCAATTGCAAAACAGACCTTCTCAATTCCCATTTTAGATAAACAATTGAAATTTATTTAAAAAAGCGGATTTTTTCGATGAAAATGCATTCAACCACTTGACTTTTTCATGGATTACTTAAAAAGTGTCAATTGAAATAAAAAAGTGAAATAAATTTATGGAACTTTACAGTGGGAAAATGGTTATAAATTATGTGAGTTCATCGAAACTAATGTTGATTTTTAAAAATGTATCAAGCTCAACCATGAGATTTTCTTATCAAGATTTCTATTATCGAATAACAAATGATACATGCTTGTATGTTTAACAAAGCATTTTACTTTAGGGGAATATCTTTTTATATATATATATATATATAATGAAAATATGTAAACATTTTTATTATCTCTTTTTAATCGCTTTGAACAATAAAACCTACAAATACAATATTCTCACAATGGATTCTTTAGAAAAAAAATAATAAGTTTGTTGAGTATCAATGCCAAGACATAAAATTATTGAATGAACTTTATAAAATAATTTTTGATATATCTGAAATTAATGTTGATTTTGCAGCTCAGCAAACAATTAAATTAAATAATAAAAAAATTCCAGATTGATTTAATTTTATAATATGCAATTTAGTTAATTATCCATTTTACTCACAAATGAACATAAATTCATGTAATACTTATTTAAAATATTTGTAACTATTACAAGAAAAAGAAGAAGAAATAAATAAAGACAATATAAAAATATTTCAAATTTTTAACAATTATATCATTCAAAATAGTAGACAAGAAACATATTATCTAATAGAGAAAATGATGCAAAAAAAAGTTTAAAATAGAAATGATTTTTTTAATGGTTATTATAATGATTCTTTATATTAAAATTCAGAATATTCTGAGAACTATAAAGTTTTATCAAAAAAATGATTGGGCACTTCGCAAACAATTAATCAAAGAAGGACATAATCCAAATGAAAATAATCCGAAATGATGAAATAGGAAAACTTCAAGAAATGTTATAACATTCAAACTTTGATTTTAATCAAGCAATTGAGCCATCGCTTTATGAAAGATGTTCAACATTAATCAAAAATAAATGTTACATTAATTGATTATGCAGCATTTTTTGGATCTGTTAAATATTTACTTATGAATGGTACAAATATAAAAAACACAGGAAAATATGCAGTTGCAAGTGGAAATGAAGAAATCATTCATTTATGTGAACAAAATCATTCATCATTTGAAGATGCATATAAAACAGTAATTCAATTTCACCAAAATGATATTCAAATATCTTTACGAAAACAAAATTGAAAATCAGAATTTAAAACAAAAATATTAAAGATATTTAATTTCTTTATTGTATATTAATTTCAATGTTTTGAAATTTAAATATAATATATGGAAATGATATAAATTTTTTAAAACATCTCTTATTCATGCATCCGAAAAAGGTCATAAAGAAATTGTTCAATTACTTCTTAATCAAAATAAAATTGAAATAAATACTCAAGATAATTTTTGATGTTTATATCAATGATTTAATAATTCAAAGTAATTTTTGGAATTTTACTAAATTATTTGATACAGCACTTATTTAAGCTTCTAAAAATGATAATGATGAAATAGGTAAATAAACATGAAGTTGACTTACCTAAAAATGATATCATATGTTTGTTATCTTTGGTGTATCATTAATGATTTTTATTGTTTAATTCTATAAAATAAAATCACAAAAAAATCTATTATTCGAGTTGAATCAAAGAAATTCACAATATTTCCTATTATTATAGCTTTATGGATAGTATTCCTTGCATATACTTTATTCGTAAATTTATTTAGGTAAATTTTTTTTCTTAAATGTTTAAATAAAGTGGAAAATTTTTATCATTTTTATTATATGATTTTCTTCTATATTTTGCCTTTAATTGTAAAATGTTTTTGCAAGGAACTTGGGCATTTCTTTCATGTGACTTTTATGATATGCGAACTGATTTTTAACATTGAACTTCAAACATATCGTATCTACATGAATTTACCTAAAATCTGATGGTAAACTCATACAAGCATCCTTAAAACAGAACAAATTCCCTTCTTTCATTGCAAGTTTTAACATTTCCTTTTGATTAGAATAACAATGTTACCAATTATTAATCATTTAACACACATTGTCAGAATAATTTATTCGTTATTGTTTGGCATTACTTATTCCTTTACAACGTGATTATATTTGAGGTTATGTGGCATTTGTAAAAATATAATCTCCTCAATTCGAGCGGTTAAGTTGCTTCATGTCATCTTATAGCTTTTTGATAATTTTAATTTATCCAAAATCAAAATTATAATATCACAATCAATAAGAATTTTCAGTAAATTTAATTTTGTTTTTATTTCTAATTTTAATGTTTTTATATTTGTATTATGTTAAAAATATCGAACATCTATTATTAATAAGATAAATATATTTTGATTTTGGAGATTTTGTGTTTGCCCTGCTACTGTAGCCCATTCAATTTTCTGAGGGTGCAAAATCAAATATTAATTCGAATGATCCTTTCTTCAGCTTCTTTAGGCAACTATGCAATCTATTCCACTATAGAATGCTCAGACACAAGTAGTGTTCTTGCTGTGAGAGACAGTAATGGAAATTCTTACGCTGCAAGATGTACTCCTCATAATTATAAGATTAGAACTTTTAATTTCGAGGTGAAATTGCTCCAGCAAATCAAAGGAAAGTGTAAGTATGTACCAAAGGTTATAGATTATGGTACTAATGGTGAATGTAACTATATCATCATGAAACTTTTCGGTCCTTCTCTTTCTTTCATCTCTTCTGAGCTTGGGTTAGGTAAGTTTGGAACATCTACTACACTTAGAGTAGGCTTTCATCTTCTTCAAGCAATTCAACAACTTCATCAACTCGGAATAATTCATAGAGACATCAAACCATCAAGAATCGTTATTACAAAGAACCACGAAACTCCAATTAAGATCACAAACTTCGGACTTTCAAGAATATATCTTGCAAAAGACGGTTCAGTCCTTCCAGAAAGAAGCAATCCTGGCTTTAGAGGAACAGCTAAATATGCTTCTATCAATGCACTCCAAGGAAAAGAACTTTCTAGGAAAGATGATTTAGAATCATGGTTTTATGTTTTAACAGAACTTTTAATTGGTGAACTTCCATGGAGTAACGTTCAAAAGAACAAAGAGATTCTTGATGCAAAGTGCAGAGTTAACTTCTCAGAGATTTATTCAAACACATTCCCAGAACTCATCGAAATATGGAACATGATTCAATCAATGGACTATTATTCAGTTCCAAACTATAACAAAATCGCAGATATCCTTGAAACAGTGATGACAAATAATAATGTTGATTGGAATGATTTGTATGATTGGGAATCACATGGAATACAGTTCGGTTCATCATATACAGATTCAAAGAAAGAAACAGCTCCGCTCACAAACCTGAGCGTCCCACAAACGAATTCGTTCCTCAACAAGCTTCACTTCATCAAGCTTCTTTGGGAAGATAAACCAAACAAAAATTATTCAATGGTCAGAGACGATGAAAACGTTCAACTCCTTTAATTTTTTTTGTAAACAATTCAAATAAAAATTTTCTTTTTGTAAATAATTCAAATTTATTTAACCCCTCTTCGAGGTGGATGAAGCGCTTAAACGCTTTATGTAACGCATCTTCTGTTTGTCTGATACTTAATTTTGTTGCTGTGGAAGCTGCACGTTGATGCGCATGTGATAAAAAATTGTTTTGTTAAATTAGTTTTAAGAAATATATTTGAGTTTTTTTTATAGATTTGTGCAATTTCGTAACGTCCCTTGATCAAGGTTGAAGGCGATTTATCAGGTAAAATAGACATTAGCAAAAGAACAAGGAAAAGTCATCTTTTGGACTGAAATTACACAAAAACTTTCAGAAAAGTTCGTTTTTAAAGAAACCGTCCCTTAAATAACTTTTTCAATATTTTGACATTTCAAAAATTCAATTCATCGAATGTAAACTTCTTAATTTTGAACTGCACTAACAAAATTTCATCCCAATTACAAATAAAATGTTTGATGTTTCTGCAAATCTTGGGAATGTTTTTGACTTTGGTGATGAGGGATTCATGCTAGAGTTGTTCCTTGAACAAAATTCATGCTGTATTCGTTCTTTAACAAATGATAATATTCCATATTTTCAAATCGAAAAAGAGTATGATGACAAATTAATAGAAACCCTGAAATCAATAGAGGAACATGATATTGATGACCAACTTGCGCAAATGTTTTTCGGTGTTGATGAAAGACAATTAGAACATGGCATTCAATGCCACATCACGGACAGTAGGAAGAAGGACACAGAAGAAAGGTACCTAACGTTAACACGAAAGAATAAGTTGAGCGCTCAACTTAATGAGTAATGAGTAATTTTAATGAGAATTTTAATAATTGAATCATGGATCTATATTTCTCCCAAACATTATGTAAAAATCATCATGCACAACATTGTTTGGTTCTTTTTGTACAAAAACCCTATTTGGGTTCACTTGTTGAGCTGAAGGAAAAAGTAAAAAATGTAATTGTGTGAAATTTGATCGTTTTAATCGTTTCGTCACAATTAAGTGAAATTTGATCGTTCTAATACATTGCAAATTAACAGCTTCTTAGTCATTATTTGAAAAAATGAAATTTGACTTAATGATTGTTGAATACAACCATCATTATAATTTACGAACAAAAATACAAAATTGGGTTTCAAGTTTTATAATATGATAATAAATTATTTCAATTTGCAATTTCCATGTGAAGAATTGAAGCATATGCATGAATTATGTTTATACTCTCTACAGTGTTCGAACTTACCCAGGGGTACCTAACTATTTTTGTGAAACACAAAATAAATATATTATTTGTTGTACAACAATTCGGTTATAAAAGGTTATTCAGTAAGATATTTGTGTAGGAAAACGGTAAGTTGAAAGTTTAAGCTCGGAAAGTATAGCTGTAAGACCGACAACAAAGATATATTTCCACATTCGAAACGGTTATCGATTTAAATCGATTCCGGTGTATGTTGTAAAAATGGCAAAATATGTCTCTGAAACAAAAAATTTTGGCAAAACATTGTAAACCAAAAATTTTTATGCATAGACAAAATCGAATCACCAACTTTTCGATCGATCTTCTGAAACGTGTCCTCACCATGTGCAAAGATGGTTATTATTTTATTGGAAAAATTAAGCCAGAACAATGTCTTCAATCACGCACAAAATCTTCAAAATATAAGCCTGTTTATTATATATTCGAAGAAAGAAATGCGCTCTTTATTATTATACGTGGTTCCCAATCAATAAGTGATGCATATACAGATCTTGATATTGACGAATTTACAAATCTTCAAGGTCATTCATTTCATTCAGGTTTCTATCGCGCTGCTTATGATATTTTTGAGGAATCTTATGACATAGTATCAACACATGATCTTATCTATGTTTCTGGGCATTCACTTGGCGGATCTGTGGCAACAGTTCTTCATTATTTTCTTTGCACTACATTCCCAAATAAAGACATTAACACCATTGCATATGATCCAGCTCCTTCTGTTGCTGACAATGTATTTGATGATCATATGCAATCAAAACTTGCCACAATTATATACCGTCATGAAATAGTTTCTTCTCTTTCATGCTCAAATGTTCATTCTCGCATTAAATGGGCGGATCCTATATTATCTCGTCTCAATCCGAATATGATATACTCAGTTACTCGATTCTGCACAGGTTGGATACCAATTGGAAGATCGCTCTTTGATACCATAGAAAACGCTTCTCATACCATATCATCAGCACTGAGAGATGAGGCAAATGGTCAATCGAGATCTGTTAAACATGTACAAGGATGCATTTATAGGATAACCGGAGAGCAGCAGAGGACATTGGAAGAACTACGAATAGATCCGAAAACTCTGAAATGGAATTTTTGGAATCCGATTGCATATCTTGATCATCTTCCCTATACTGGTGAATATATCCTAGATGGTATTGAAGAAGATTAATTTTTATTATTATTATTTTTATTAAATATTGAATTAATCTTTCGAAATTTGTACAAATTTTTTTATTTTGTTAAAATGTTTGTTGCAACAAACGAATTGTTATGTATAATTGTAGGAAACTAAAAGCAAATGGTTCTCAGATTGTGCATAACAATCAAACAGAAGTTTCACAGTTTTGTTGGGGCGCGGAATTTTCTGAAGTTTACATGCATTGTTGTATTGAAATTAAATTTTTAGCTGCTTTTGATTGAATAGCGTTTTATTTCAAAAGTTGGAAACTTCACAAAACTACAAATTGAATACTGTTAAAGTAGTTGTTTGTTGAAGTAAAAATTTTTCAAGTTATGTCCAATAAAACTTGTTTAAGATGTGATTTTGTATATTAAGACATTACATAAACGTAAGTGGATTGGTTTGGAAGTGAAAGAAAAATAATGTAAAATCGTCATCCTTTATTTATATCATATATGATATTGAGTTATTATCTATAGAAAAATCGTTAAAAGCTTCGAAAAATTCTTCAAATTGAAATTCAAGATCATCCACATTTTGAGATTCTTGACTTTTTGGTTGTTCTTTTGGTATTGAAGCTTGGTTCTTAATAGTCTTTTCATACTTCTTTCGTCCTGGCTTCTTTGGTTCAGTTGTACCTTCCTTCTCTTTGCTTAAACGACGTTGAAGAACTTGGAATCTGTTCTTCACCATAATTTCTGTTCTTCCTTCAAGGAATTTGGAAATCTGTACCCACTTTGATCCGATTTCTTTGTATTTTTCCATCAGAAGTTCATCTTCTTCTGGTGTCCATTTACTTGTATTAATGTCTGGGCTTAAATAGTTGATCCAACGTTCTCTGCATTGTCTACTGTTACGCTTTTCCATCATTGATGCAATTAACAACCAATCTGAATTACCATATTCTTCAACAAGTTGTGATAATCTGTAATCTTCTTCATGAGAAAATGGGTAACGTCTGTTGATTGTTCCATCCTTTGATGAATAAGATTTTCTTTGTTTCATGCTTTTGCCCCTGCCTGGCATTGTGTCTGACAAATTATAAATGATGTATTAACTTTTTGGCCATATTACAACGAAAGCTATCAAATCGGGTGGGCAACGGAAAACCGGAAATATTTTTTTATAGACACAAGATAAAGATTTTTAATTTTAAATATTTTGATTCAATATAAAAGAAATTTTAAATATTTCATTAAAAATAATTTTATTCATTAAATATCAAAATAAGTATATTTTTCATTTTCTGAAGTGATTTGTCGATTGCCAAATAAAAAATAAACCGCAATTTTTGAATGAGTTGACCAACAAACTGAAATTGAGGTCGTTTATTTATCAAATAATAATATTTCATTATAAAATCAATATTTTCTAATTTCATATAATATAAATGTTAAATCCATGCTATTTTAGATCTAAATCTATGCTGAATAGCTGATTTTATTATGGTAAAATGGAATATTCATATTTATTGATAAACTGTGTCAAATTGACACAAAACCAGTTTTTGATGGCAATGAACAAGTCACGCATGTTTTTGAAAAATATGAATATTTCATGCTAACCAAAATATTTTCATTTTTTTTCTTTTTTTAATATCATAAATAATATATTAATGATAAATAAAAATTATATTTTGATGAAATCTATTTTATGAAAAAATATTCGAATTTTATTTTTTAAATCAATTATTGAATCATTGATGAAGCGGTCCAAAAGCACGCGGTTGTTCTGAAATATCAACCGAACTATTCGATTATGTAACATTTTCCCTCTCCAATAAAAAATAATAATTTCTGATGTTTTATATGATTTTATTCCTTCAAATGCATTTAAATTTTTATAAAATGTGAAAAATGAAAGATGTATATATACATTGCTGGAATAATTTTTCTTTATATATATATTCATATTTATATTTATTATATATTTTAAAAGTTAATATTTATCAGAAAATACAGAAAATAAGACATTTTTATGAGATTATAAAAAAACGCATAATTATATATTTGAATCATTCTTGGTCAAAACATCTTTAACTGGTGCAGATCCATCATACCATACCATCCATATTCTTGTGCAAAATATTTTGTACAAGATCTTAACTAAATTTCGAAAATCAATATATCGAGTGGCAGAATAATAAAACGTCAGTTTCTTAAAATCAAATTGATATTCTGCTCCTGTTATTTCCATTGGGAGTCCAAGTTCTTGTGCCTTCGCTTGGCATATTTTTAATGCATTTTCTTCCATTTCAATTTTCTTTGGCAACTTGTCGATTTCAGCTTTTTCGGCTTTCCTGATAATCTGCCTAGCAGTCTTTGTATCTCTTTGTGATGGATTTTCGATCATTGCTAATATTTTTCCTATATCAACTCCACGATCAGCATCAATAATTACGTAATCTCCTATTTCCACGTCAAGGTCTCTATTGAAGTAGGTTACATTAATCCTATTTGGATGATATTGAACAGTACAATATGATGTTTTGTTTCCTCGCTTCATAAATGAGTTATTAACCCTTGAACCATCAAACATTCCCATGTATGGATTAATTTCTGGGGCAGAAGCAGCATATGTTTGGTCAAAATTAATTTGATCTTGAAAATGAGATGGTTCAAATGAAATAGAATCATCACCCCATACGTCTTTAAGTGTGTCTGGCAAAAGTGAGTACGAGCTATCTTGTTCTTCCGTTTCTTCCGTGAAGTCAGCCCAAACTGACATTATGTAAAAACAGTTTTAATTTTGCGTCAGTTCGGATAAAAACTTTTTGATAAGGTTAACTTCCAAAAAACGTCATAAAATGAAAATTGAATCGTCGTAAAAGCTACTTTTTCAAAGAATTTTTATCAGATTTTAACGGTGTTCTTTCAGGTAAGTTTGAATAAACCCAATAAATTACCGGTAAGGGTCTAAAGTTGCTCTATTAAGCAGAATTATGCCAATTTATTTAATTACTTAAACAAGAATGAAAGATTTGTAAAATCAGTAAAATAGATTTGGTCAAATTCATTGTGCAACATTTCTAGCATTTAATTTTTTTAATGTACTAAACAATGCGCTTTTAATCTTCAATGAAATAATTTTATATAATCAATCAGATGAATAATAATTAATAGTGAAAAATTTATTATAATTTAAGAAATTATCAATATATATTAACCTTAAATAATTAGTGGTAAATATATGATTAAATCCATTCGTTTTGCCAAAAATAGCAATAGTTTTACTTCAACCGCCAGAAAGGCGGTTTGGCCGTCCTTTTGCGAGATGCCAACTCGTTTCAAGAAATCAAGGAAGCTTCGTGGTCAAGAATCCATGGGTTACGGTCGTGTTGGAAAGCACAGGAAGTCACCAGGAGGTTGTGGTAACGCAGGTGGTCAACATCATCAAAGAACATGGTTCGATCGTTATCACCCAGGATACTTCGGCAAGGTCGGTATGAGAAGACTTCACATTTTCAAGTGCCGTGAATGGGAACCAATCATCAATATTGACAAACTTTGGACATTAGTACCAGAAGAAGTTCGTAATCAAGCAGCTTCTAAGAAGGAAGGTGACGCAGTTCCAGTCATTGATTGTGTTGCCAATGGTTATTTCAAAGTTGTTGGACGCGGCGAACTCCCACAAATTCCATTAATTGTTCGTGCAAAGGATTTCTCACAATCTGCTGAAAAGAAGATCAAAGCTGCAGGTGGCGCATGCGAAAAGGTTAAATAAATAAACAATTTTTACTTTTACCATAATCGAATTTTTGCGAATTCAAAGATTTCGCATTTATTTTTGTTTATTACTAAATTGCAATTCTTTCTTTTTTAATGATTCACATTCTTATTGCATTATTTAACTAATTTTGTTGAAACACTTCAAGTGATTTTTTCACAGTGCATTTGATTTCTCTTGACGACAGCGTGAATGTTGGTAAACAACAAAGTTCTTATCGGATAATTTTTGTATCACAGTTTATATCAGAATTTACCAAAATTTTGGATTCAGCCTTGGATTGTGATGAGCATTTATTATTATTGGTGAATAAATAGTATGCAAACATTTGTGATACCATTTCAGGATGCACTGTAGGTTAAATTACAATGCTACAGCTTTTATGGGTTGCACATGTACATGGATAGCAGCAATTCCAGTGTATCCACAAATTTTATTTTTTGGAAATTTTAATGGCGCTGCGGCAATAGCTGATATCAAAAACTTATCCATTCTAAATCAAAATAAGATAGGTGGCGAAGCTGAGTTTTTAGATGCAATATAGTCCACTTCCGTTGCCATTGATTCCTCAGTTTACGTTTGTATAATAAGCTTTTTGAATCTTATTTTGGAAAAACAAATCTCTTTTCACAATAAACGATTTAACAAAAAATAATATTTTATTATCACATTTTAATATATTTATTATAGCTTAAATCCATTTGTCGTCATCTTCCGTTATCAACTAATTAAATTCATTGTTGACATCTTCGTGATTTCCTCTCGTATTTAATGACTTATTATTATTTATAATTGATAAAGATTTTATTTTCGTTGTTTGTTTCTTATTTCTATTAAACATAAATATATAACAAAACAATTCCTCAATAAAAATAAAATATTTTATGATTTCGTGAGCATAAATGAATGATTTCTTCATTCCCACCTGCAACTCTATATTTATATGTATCTTCAACGCTTGCACTGTTCATAAGTAAATATTTAGATTATGCCCTTCCCTAATTAATTTCTCTTGTAATTCCCAATCATTCTCATAATTTGGTAAGGCACTTACAAAATCAAAGACTTTAATGAATATCTTGGAATTGATTGGGTTGTGTGGTCTGCATTACAAATTTGCATGAAAAAAAATAAATAATAAAGAAAAGGCTTTACTTAAATTAAAAGTTTACAGGGCACTCAAAAAGTGTTACCACATAATGCCAATGCAAGTGATCGCCAATAAGTACATTTAATTAATAATATTAAACATATTGCTTATATTTTTCAAAAGTTCTACATAAACAAAAGCACAATACTAAAATTAATGTTAGAAAATAACGTGGTGACTTTGAATACTAAAAATGATTCACATTTAGAACACACTACATTTTATTAATTATTTATCTTAATTACATTTGCTCAATGAATTTATCTTCTTTGAAGTCATCTGCAAATGGATCTTCTTCAATATTTGATGTAGATATTCCCGTTGTGAATGTGTTTGTGGTTTGGTTATCATTTTGTTGTTCTGAAATTTCATTTTCATCAATTTCTTCTTTTTTATTTTTAATTCGCATCAATAATATAATAAGTAATGAAATTATAATAATAACAGCAACAATAACACAAACGATTATTATGATAATTGTTGTTTTATTATCATTTGTTTGAAATTCATTGTTATAAATAAATGTAAAGAAGTTCGAAAAATAAATATAATAAGTTGAATAAATAATAACTGTGTAATCATAATATATAAATTCTGTTTCAATATAAACATTTGATGAATTAATTGTATATAGTGAAAGTGATTTTGTTTGTATTTCATAATAAGTGAATGAATATGTAAATGATAATGTGACTGTTAACAGATATGAAAAAGATTTCTTTAAATCATTTTGAAATGATTCGGTAAATGTATTTGATTTTGCAAATGTATCAATACTGAATGCATGCGATTGAGAATATGTCTTTGACTGAGAATATGTGTTACTTTGACTGAATGTGTTTGACTGAGAATATGTGTTGCTACAACTGAATGTATGTGATGATGAAAATGAAAGTGTTGGAATTGCTTTGCAGTTTCCTTCTGCTGATTTGTCATTGACTGATAATGTTCCAAATGTCTTAGCGATATATGTTGCATATGTTATAACTGTTGTTGTAACATTATAAAATGCATTTTCTTCAATATTCGGTTCGTTAGTTCCATAATAATAAATACATTCAAGTGCATTACAATTACCAAATGCTGAAACTCCAATTTCTGTTATTCCATACCCAAGTGTTAATATCATTAAATTAGAACAGAATGAAAACGCATAACCGCCAATGTTTGTGACTGAATTTGGAATTGTAATGTTTTTTGATTGATGAACATGATGAAAATGCTGAATCACCAATACCTGATATAGAATTACCAAAATTAACGGAAATAACTGATGACCATCCTGAAAATGCACCAATTGGAATTAGATAAATTCCTTCACTAATATATATAAATTTCGTGTTGTCTTTATATTGTTCAATTTCTTCAAAATCACTTGAATTTGTTATTGTTAATGTTAAATTATGATCATAAAATAATTGAAAAGAATTTATGAAAAATATAACAAAAATTAAAACATTTTTATGTTTTTTCTTTTCGTTTGTTTTCAATTCGTAGTTGGTCAATAAAAATTTCTGTAGAAAAAGTGGTTTTTTCTGAAAAAAATTGATATAAACCACCACAATCATCATTGAAAAAATAGCGGTTAAACGAACGTAAGCATTGAATTTAAATGGTCGGTCTTTTTTATCGTTTTGCATCAACGAAAAACAAAGAAATTTACTCCGGATCAAAGATATATTCTCGTAACACATTTTAGTGGTTTGCTTTGACATATTGTCTTCAATAAGCATACTGGTTAAAAAGGATTTATATTGGAGAATTGTAAAATATGATACTGATAATTTTTATTTTGTTATTAAATATTTGAAGCATAACTAATGTATGGTCTATTTCAGTCAAAGAAATATAAAAACAAACTGGTTTTAAAGAAAATAGAATTGTTGCTAAATATATCAAAATTCTGGTTATGAATTTCAAAGACTCGATCTTCTACATTGCACCCATGAATGATTCCTTCTTCGCTGAGGTTCTTTTTCATATTTGATATTTTTATAGTTGTAAGAAATGGGATTTCTGGTATTGTAACGGTCGTAAATTGCTTTGTTATGCCCGAAATGAGCATCATTTGAAGAATTTTCATGCTTCAAGATCTAATATAGTTCAAGGCCTTTACTAAATACACATCGGCTAATACAAAAGTTAAAAAACCACACGGTTATCAAGTAAAAAAATTTGTTGTTTTCTTGAAGTTTTCAATTTAACCTAAAATTCGTTTGTTTCAATATTTAAGGACACACAGAAAAGCTGTAATAAATGATTTTAAAGCACTTTTAAATAATATAATGAATGAATGCATGTGATAGAGCTGAATTTGCTGATCAAAATGATATATATTTGTTTTTGGTAATCATTTTTTAAAGTTATTAAATTTCATTAATTATTCACATATGTATTTGATTTGATTTGGATATAATTACAATTAAAACTGATGTTGCATTTCCGCTTTATGTCTCGTTTGAGATATAACTTATATATGTATAACAATTTAAACAATGTTAAAATATGAAGTATATAATAATAGTGTAATCATAATATATAAAATTGTTTTCAAGATATGAAATCGTTGAATTATTGATATATAATGAAAATGATTTTGTTTGTGTTTAACAAACAGTTTATGATTTGTTATCGATAAAGAAAGTGTTAATATGTAAGAAAAAGTTAAAGTTAAATCCCTTTGAAGTGCTTTTGTATATGTATTTGATTTAGTGAATGTATGTGTTTGTATAAATGATTTGGATCTTGTGAACATATCTGAATTCGACAATGTATTCGATTTTGTAAATGGATGAGTTGAAATTGGTGAACAAACACCACCATTATATTCGTTATTCACCGGAAATGGTCCAAATGTTTTTTTTCTTTGTGTGTTGAATATGTAATAATTGATGAAAATGTATTTTCACTAATATATGGTTCTGATTTGCCATAATAATAAATGATCGAAGGCTGTTCAATTAGAAAATGAATATTTTCAAATTCTTATTTGTTGTGTCAAAATTTTTAATGTCGTTAAATGATAGCAAATAGAAAATGCTGCTTCTCAATGTTTTGCATCAAACTTGGAAGTGTGATGGTTGAATGAAAATGCTAAATTACTAATTGTCGTATTATTTTCACCATATTCGGTAGTGATAAAAATACAGAATTTGATATGATTTACAGAGTTTCCAAAAGTAACATAAGAAACAGATTACCATTAGTTGAGAGTAACAAATTGTTAATCGATTAATATTTCTCATTGCGAATCATTTCATAGTTTTTAAATAAATTAAAAATATATCAATTAAAAATATATTTTTATTTTACATTAAATCACAGCCAATTGTCTTCATCTTCTTTAACAATATCTTCATCTAATATATTGACATCTTCCTTTTGATTTAAACTTGATGTAGTTGAATCCTTAAATTGTAACTTTGAAGTCGATTTCCCTTTTTTGTTTTTACTTTTGATTAAGAACATAACAATTCCAACAATTATTAACACAAATGCAACTGATCCGCAAACAATTCCAATCAATGCATTCGTTGTAAGTCCATTCGTATGTAAAATGTTCGTGCGAAACATTGTAATGAAATTTGAATAATAATTAAAATGTGTCGAATACATAAAATGTATATGAAAACGAAAATGTAAAATCACTTTGTAACGATTCAGTAAATGTATTTGACTGAGAATATGTGTTACTTCGACTGAATGTATGTGATGATGAAAATGAAAGTGTTGGAATTGCTTTGCAGTTTCCTTCTGCTGATTTGTCATTGACTGATAATGTTCCAAATGTCTTAGCGATATATGTTGCATATGTTATAACTGTTGTTGTAACATTATAAAATGCATTTTCTTCAATATTCGGTTCGTTAGTTCCATAATAATAAATACATTCAAGTGCATTACAATTACCAAATGCTGAAACTCCAATTTCTGTTATTCCATACCCAAGTGTTAATATCATTAAATTAGAACAGAATGAAAACGCATAACCGCCAATGTTTGTGACTGAATTTGGAATTGTAATGTTTTTGATTGATGAACATGATGAAAATGCTGAATCACCAATACCTGATATAGAATTACCAAAATTAACGGAAATAACTGATGACCATCCTGAAAATGCACCAATTGGAATTAGATAAATTCCTTCACTAATATATATAAATTTCGTGTTGTCTTTATATTGTTCAATTTCTTCAAAATCACTTGAATTTGTTATTGTTAATGTTAAATTATGATCATAAAATAATTGAAAAGAATTTATGAAAAATATAACAAAAATTAAAACATTTTTATGTTTTCTATTTTCGTTTGTTTTCAATTTGTTAAATAAAAATTTAATTTCATAAAACGATAAAAATCCCAAAATAAAAAAGTAACGCATTAGAGCTTGAACATTTTCATTGAATTTGAACATTTTCTTTATGAAACTATTATTCATTGGCATTGCTAAATGTGCTTTCAATGAAAAATGATTAAGTACTAAAGAAAAGAATTTGAGATAATGTTTAACATATGAAATTGGTGATTCTAATAAAGGGAAATGCCAATGATATTTTCCTGCACTGATATTAAATGGATCGGATTCATTATCTTTTAGCATAATAAAATTTGTTCCTTTAATGGATACATTCGCTTTGTCACGAGGCGAGAATATAAAGTATTTATCCCCCTTTGGATTCTGAAGTAAGGGAAATGGAGTGTTTAAAAGTTTGAGAAATAGATAATTGATTACTAAAAATCTTTGAACCTGAATTTTGTTGAGAGTTTCGTAATAAGCAAAAGAAATGCATAGGGAAAGCCAAGAAGAAAACACACATCCGTGTGAAAACTTGAGAAACTTATTGATAAATCAGTCAAAAACGATACAGAGAGCTTCAACCGCTTCGCCTTTTCGTCGTTTCGTTGGCTCAACTTTTGCTGATACGTGTTTTATTGTTTTTGCAATCGGAAGATGTTCACAAAGCTGAAACGCAATGTTTTTTTTATGAAAAGTGACATAGGATACAGAATTAAATTGTATATTAATTCTGTTAGAAAATTAAAGAAACAAGATGACATCTTTTGTCATCAAGCAAACATCGAACACCTTTGAATTACAAACGCTCAAAAAGTTTGTTTCTATACAATTAACAAGGATTCTAATCGGCACATTGAATTTTGAATGCGCTGTTTCTCAGGGACTTTCAAATATAAAGGTGAAAAACGGTTTTAAAAAAATGATTGCTATTTACACTAAGCCACACTCATTTGTTTGATATGTAATTGTATTCATGTTTCTAAGCTCGCTCACTAATCACCAACGTTTATATTGAATTTATTTATCATAATGCTATTTAAATTTGCCTCAACATTATGTATATTTTGTTTCTTGAATTATATAAGATTTTTGGTTGTTGTGATTTTACACTCTGTGGTTTTAAATAAAACGGGGTTATTTTTTCTCAGAAGTCATTATAATATTGTATCTGTTCGAACGCTTATTGGAAAAATGCTAATGCAGAAAGAGAGATGAATATGCGTTGAAACGTTAGTGAAATTCAAAAAAGTGATCAACGATAGACATTGAACGTTTACCTTATCGGCGGTTTTGGTCGTCCTTTCCAGCTAATGACAAGCCACAACTTCGGCCGTACTTTCAAGAAGCCAATGCGTCCATATGAAAAAGAACGTATTCACCGCGAACTTAAGGTTGTCGGTGAGTACGGTCTTAAGAACAAGCGTGAACTTTGGAGGGTTAATTATACACTTGCAAAAATCCGTAAAGCTGCTCGTAACCTTCTTATGCTTCCAGAAAATGACACAAAGCGTATCTTTGAAGGTGCAGCTCTCCTTCGTCGTCTTACACGTCTTGGTGTTCTCGATGAAACAAAGCAGAAACTCGATTATGTCCTTTCACTTACTCCAAATGATCTTCTTGATCGCCGTCTCCAAACACAAGTACACAAAGCAGCTCTTGCAAAATCCATCCATCATGCTCGTACACTTATTAACCACCGCCATATCGCTGTTGAAAACCAACTCGTCAATCAACCACAATTCCTCGTATGGAAAGAATCCGAGCGTAACATTCGTTATGCCGATAATTCTGTCATGACAACAGAAAAGGCCGGACGTAAGAGGAGAATGAGGGCTAAGGATGCTGCAAAGAAACAAGGAAAGGGTGATGATTTCTCTGAGTAAAAAAATTTTTAACAATATTATTTTTTCAAAATGTAATAAAAACATTGATTCATCTTACCTTGTTTAAGTTTATGAAAGAAAGAAAAATTATGCCCTATATATAAACAATATTTCTCAACAAATGTGTGACAACACTACAAGATGAAATATACGATAGAACTTTTTGAGCTTTGAAAATTTTCAATTCCATGAAATTTGATCGTTGTTGAAGTGATTTTTGAGCTGTTAATGGATGAATATCCGTAAAGTACTCAAATAATCAAAAAATTTCAATACTAAATTTTCTCAATTTTTGTCACCTAACGGCTGAAATCGATGAAGAATTCTTCACTTTATGGAAGCGGACCAAATCCTTGTTGCTACATCTCCAGCCCCAAAGGTTGAACTTGGAAAAATAGAAAAGCTTTCTGTTGGGTTTATTGCAGGTACCCTATCAAGAACAATAACTTCTCCACTTGATGTTGTCAAAATGCTCATGCAAGTATCTTCTAAAGGCGGAAATGTAAAAGATATTCTTGCAAAACTTTGGGAAGAAGATGGAATTGCGGGATTCTGGAGAGGCAACACTGCTGCATGCATTCGTCTCGGCCCTCAATCTGCAATCAAATTCTATGCATTTGGAGAAATCCAAAAGAAAATTGGTGGTGGTAAGCCACTAACAGGATTCCAAAGGACAATAGCTGGAGCAGCAGCAGGTACTATCAGTCAAGTCCTTACATATCCACTTGATGTTGCTCGTACTCGCATTACTGTCGATCCTAAGAAGTACAATGGCATATTCAGTACTCTTGCCACTATTATCAAAGAGGAAGGTGTTACTTCACTTTATTCGGGAATAGTACCTACAGTAATGGGCGTTATCCCATATGAAGGCGCACAGTTTTATGCATATGGAGGACTTAAAAACTTCTACGCAACAAAGATAGCACCAGGAAAACCAATTAGTCCATTTGCAAATTGTCTCATTGGTGCAACTGCAGGAATGTTCTCACAAACATTCTCTTATCCATTTGATGTAGTACGCAAGCGCTTGATGCTACGTGATGCAAATAACAAGCCAATTTATAATGGAATGTTTGATGCATTCGCAAAGATCATTAAGGAAGAAGGCCCAGTCGGTCTTTATCGCGGAGTTGGTCTTAACCTTGTTAAGGTTGTTCCATTTGCTGCTCTTCAATTCACACTTGTTGATGAAGTGACAAAAGCTTTGTACCGTGTAAAGGAGCAGAAATCTCAAAAAGCCCCACAAAAAAAGCAACAATCAAAGAAATAAAAGAACAGCACTGATTCTCTTGGTAAAGTTTTGTGTTTTTCCAAATGAAAATTTGAATGTTTTATAAAAAGTGCTTTCTTTCATTTTCTTTTCTTTTTCTTGCAGGAAATATAAAATTATTTCGTAAATCTTACAATAAAAATGAAATAAAATGCACCTATAAGATAATACGTAAGAACATTTTCGCAAAATATGATAAAATCATAAAATTTAATCATGGAAAACGACCGTTTGCACATGAAAAGTGACACCATGGCCGACCTTCGATAAAATGGGAGCTGGAACACCATCATTCGGTAAACGTCATAATAAGAGTCACACAATCTGCCGCCGCTGTGGAAGTCGATCATACCATATACAAAAGGGAAGGTGCGCAAAATGTGGATATCCTGAAGCTTCAATGCGCCATTATAATTGGGCAAAGAAGGCACATGCAAAGCGCACACAAGGAACTGGCCGCATGTCACACCTTAAGAAGTGCATGAAGAAGCTTCAAGCTATATATGCTCCTAAGAAATAAACATATTTAATGTATTTCTCAATTTTAGTTTTTTAACGCAAGCAAATCACAAGCATTCTTGGTACATTTTATGGAATATTTATTTTATGTGGTGTTGCAATAATGCTTAAAAATAATATTTTATTCACTTGAATATCCAGAATGCATCCAATGATAAAGTGCTTTAGCTATTTCATGGAGGGATTCATCAATTTCATCTGAAGTTATGTTTTCGTTGTGTGTCTGCAATGCAAAACTGTGAAGGCAGCCCATATACGCGCACAGTTTTTCGCTTTTTTTTCATTCTGTGTTCGGTTTGATCACATTTTTTCCCTGAAACCGGTTTGCTTTCCTTGTTATTTAATGATTCTTTTCCTAGGTTCGCCTTTGGAATTGTTGTAGATTGCGAAGCATGTTTCATTTTGTGTTTATTACTAGGTGTTGCTAGTTTTGGTAAGGAATACGATTGTTGATTTATTCATTGGCAAACTTATAATAAGTTGCCACCCACAAAAAAACGTCCACTTTTTAACACAAAAATATCTGATCGTTTTTTAGGCATCGAAGCTGTCCATTGGATGTTAAGAAAATGTCCACTTTTAGCTGTCGGGGGCTAAAAAAATGTCATATTACACCAATAAAAATTAATAATAAAAAATTAATATTTCGAAAATGTTCTTCAAAATCCGTTGGACCAAATATCGATTCAAAATTTATTTTAATGAAACTAAATGAGCAATGTACATTATGCAGTCTACTGTTACAGTTTATGTACTGATTAAATAGGAATATCAATTTATTATTTCGAGCAATTAGGTATAGCCAGAATAAGGCTTAATGAGGACGGTCCTATATTGGCCAATCTCTCTGGTTCGAATTTATCGTTTTCGCTTTTTTTTTCGAGAAATAGTTTTTTTGTTAAACATTTTTTTACGATGATTAATCAAAGAGCAGTCAGATACATTTATTTTAAATTAGAATATAACCATTAAAAAGAGAACAAAATTTGAGCGATAATTGGATACATTAATTTTGTCTTCGTTTATCTGTCTCGAACTCTTCGATTTTTTTTTATACATGTATATAAATTGTAAAAGAAATATTATTAAACATATTTATAACACTGATCAAAATAATGTAATCCACTAAATATAAGAATCAAATTCAGGAAAATATATCAATTTAACATGCATTCATAAATTTGTGATATTTTAAAAATTATTAGAAAAATTTAATTATATGTTTATTATCGATTTCCTATATGTTAACATTATTTCTTAAATTAATCAAATATTTTGCCGTACATTTCATTGATCTATATCACAATAAAATACCATTTTCACTATCTTCTGAGATATTTAACCATTTGGCATAATATTCTACAGATATTTTTGGCGTGAATTTTTGCTCTGCAAGTGCTTATCGTTCTTTAATATTTGCTTAATCATCATGTATCACAGTGGTAGTGATATAATTAGCCATTCCTTTTTTCTGGAAGCCAAAATAGGCTTCCACTATATCATTTAATTGAGGACTATATGGAACAGTAAAAATTTCATTCAATTTGCTATCCATGATAGCTTTTTGAACATCTTCAGTCCTGTGTATATTACAATTATCACGGATATTACAATACTTGCCCAAAGAGCTTATAGGCGCAGCGCGAGGATTAATCCTATCGTGTTTCTTGAAGGCGGTGTAAATTTTATAGATTTAATATTTTCAATGTTGTATTAAATAATTTAAATATAGATTCATTATAACTTCTGATTGCTCTTTAATTTGAGCATTATAATCATATTGATAATATTTTAAATTATTTAATTTTGCCCATGTTGCATCTCTATTTGCTATCCCTATATCACTTAATTTCCATGTCTCATTCGACAAAACTTTTTGTTCGACTTTAATGAAATTGATAAATAATTACCATTCTGGATCTGGTGGTCTTCCTATGATTGTTTCAGAAATTCCTCCCCCAGCAATATATTAGATTCCTAATAATGATGTGATTGAATTTTTTACCAAGAATGTCATTTGAGTAGATTCATGCAACTTGTATTCAAATTTTGATCTAGGATTCATTATTACTTTCGATTGATGTAAAATATTAATGTTCTCATTAATAATCGAAAAATAATTTTCATTCGATTATTTATATTCACATGATGTATATATTGAAAATGAAGCATTTCAGGTAATCTCTTCTTGTATTTGTATATATTCATTATTGAAATAATTAATCAAATTATTGGCATCAAACCGATTGTTATCACATATAATTAAATGATTTGAAACTCTCGTGATCGTTTTCCAATGCCCACTTCCTGGAGAGTTACCAAAGTGGTAGCAAAAACTACACAACATTTATGTAATTTGTTGTTTGAACTATGGAAATCTTTTGACCAAAACAGATCACATTTTGATGGTTCTTTTTCCTATCATTTTGTCGCTGACTTTTGTGATAGAAATGACCTTTCTATTAGTAAAATGCGGAAAAATATAAGGTCTGATTTGAACGAAGATGAAGTTGCTCACTTTGCAAAACAGTACATGAAAGCTCTATCGAACAAACTTCATGAATATATTTTGAACATGGATGAAACTCCATTGTTGATTTCCTATGGGGCAAATTCAGAGGCTACACGAAATCAGAGGCAGCTGATTTGTTCCTTACTTGTTGGAAGAAGCAGTAATCCAATCATGGAACTTTGCCGATATCATATCTGATGACGATATTGAAAATTAAATCGAAAGTTCTGCTGAAGACCAATGATATGAAGTATCTAATAAAGGGGAGTGAAGCAATCAGGTTTTCAGTGTTATTATTGAGGAAATTAATGGATTGAAAAGCCAAAACTTCATCATTTGCCATGTCAACGTGCTTTCTAAAGATCAAAATCAAATGAAGAACATCCAGTCCACCGAAGATTTTAATATAGCAAATTTCAAAAAAATGATGAACATCGGCCCAAAAATATTGGATTTCGTTTCTGAAAATACCCCAAAAATTTCGAAGTAAAAAATAATAATCGAAACTTTTTTTGAAAATTGGTAATAACAATATTTGAAATCGAATCGTATTCAAAGGGTTGCAATCTTCAAGGTGTCTTGATGGAAACAATTCTGAACCAACTTATGAAGCGATAATTTTCCGAGCAATAAATGTGTTAGCATTGAAAAAGTCATAACCGCCACAGAAAAAAAGAAAACTATGGCGATTCCTGTGTATTAATACTCTGCTTCTAGCTGAAGTTTTTTTATAAGAAAAAAATTCATATCATATTTAAATTTAAACATATTATTGCGAACCATGGGAAATTTGGGTATAATTTCAAGTAATGAACTAATTTTGAAATTATGGGTTGGTTGACCTTTATATATATATTTTTGAGTTGCCAAATTTAATATTTATGAAAATGAAATGATGAAATTTGTTAATATTTTAGTGTCATTATTAGATTAAACATACTAATTTTGGTATGACTGTTAACAATCAGTCTCATATGTCTTTCGTTTTATTGAAATTAATTAGTATATTAATTTTAGTGTTTCGATATCATTCAATTAGCCCGTATCGTTGCCCATATCGTTACCAAAGCGGCTGTATTCAAATTCGAATGACAATACGATCAAATATCACTCAATTAGCCCATATCATTACCCGAGTTGCCCATATCGTTGCTCAAAACAGTTATATTCAAAAAATTATGAACGATATGGGTGAAACCGCTTCATTTAATTGTCGCTAATAATATCCATATTCATGGTATATTAAAAAAATTATATCAAAAAATATTTATTTTTGAAAACAAATCTGGCCAGAATAAGTTAACTGAAGTTATTTTATTATCGATATTAAGTATTAAATTACTTATAGAGCTGGGTTCTCATTATCTTATAAAAATCGGGAAAAACTAGCATCATTATATAAAAATAATGAAATTTGAATTTGCTGTGTACCTTATGTGTTGTTATTAATACTATTTATATTATTGATAGTTGAAACTTTAGGACACCTATTGATTCTGATTTTTGCTATATAATTTGAATTTTTAATAATTTCTGGTATAAAATACTTTTTAATACTATTTATGAAATGTACATAAAGTCCTGACCCTCCCCCCCATTATATTATAGGCTGTTATAAGTTTATATATAAATATTCATATAATTTTAAAATATATTTATCGAAGATTTTATGAGTGTGGTTTATGCAATTGATTAATTAATTGCATATAGAGAAAAATTAAATTTAAATTTTGGTGACGTATAAAATTTGAGAAGAACCGTCACTCTTTTTTAATGCATGTCGTCGAACAAAGATTCATCATTAAATTTCCCTTCCTCTCAAGAAAAAGTTACAAATCCTTATACAGTGAAATGTTCGCTGTCTTGGGAAATAATACAATTCATATAAGTACCATCAAAAGATGGTGTAGAAAATTCGTAAATGATGACTTTTTATGTTTTGATGGGGAACGTACTGGGAGACCCCCATCTGATCTTATTCATCCAATTTCAAAAATTCTTCAAAAGCAACCATTTATTTCAGCTCGCTTAATTGCAAAACAATTATTAATGACTCCAAATACTGTATTAAAAGTTTATAATAAGGAGATGTGGTGAAGCTTTTCACTAGGAAATGAGTTCTTCATGATTTGATGGAATAACAAAAATTGAAAAAAGTCGATATGTCATAATCAATTTTGAACATATTAAATATAGCGGGAAAAAAAAATTTTAGTAAAATAATGACAGGGGATGAGTCATGGTTTTATTTTATATATCAAAGTTCTTATATGTAAGCAGCTTCACGTAATGAGATGCCAATACGTATTCAAAAGAAAATTTCCAGTGAAAAAATCATGTTGACAATGTTCTTTAATGGAAATTATTTATTATGCATTGATTTTCTTCCAAAAAATATAATATATGCTATTTCATCGATAATATTATTGAAAAAATAATTAAAAATACGAATGAGGATAAGAATCAATTGAAATTAAATCAAATGATGATTCATATGGACAATTGTAAAGTTCACAAAAAAAATTCAGTTCAACGAAAACTAAACAAAATGTAGCTTAAATCCATTTTTCACCCATCCTATTCTGCCGACATCATCCCGTGCGACTTTTGGTTATTTGGTTACTTAAAAAAATATTTGGAGGATAAAAAGATAAAATCGAAACATCAATTAAAAACCCAAATTTTAATGGAATGGGAACACGTCACTTTTGAAGAGCTTCAAAGTGTGTTCTTGGAATGGATCAAAAGATTGAAGTAAATAATAAAAAACAATGGATAATACAATATCACATAAATAAACAAGAACATCTAAAATTGTTTATTTATTGAGAGAGGAGGGGGGTCAGGACTTTTTGAACACCCTATAAAATTATTCCAGTTTCAAAACATAATAACATAGATGTCATTGTATCATAAGTTTATAAATATATCACACCACTTTTTATAGTTTTTTCTAAAATTATAACAAAATTATTCTTCGTTTCTTCTGCTCATGAACATCTTGTTGAACTAGAAAATTACCATCATCGAATCGAAGAAAGGAATTCATCCAGCCGTCCATCTTTAGAAAAATTCTTCATTCGTATAATAAAATTATAAGATTTAGTACTTTCCATTTGATCAATGATTTCTTTGACTAGTATGTTTGAATTTTCATTACTATGTGATTTAATTGAGTTAATAATTTCTTCTACAACGAGAATCGCTTTAAAAATAAGAAATAATAAAACGAGAATGATATGCATTTACAGAATAAGAAGTAAATGTTTGAAACATTTGAATGTTTCCGTAGAAAAAATGATGTATAATCAATTAATTAATGAAACATTTCGTTTATTAATAAATTAATATCTTTCAGAATATGATGGTACAATTGTTTGATTAAAATTAAAATTTATTTGTAAATTTAATTCTTGTTGTTTTCTTACATCGTCATTTCAAATCATCTTTAAAATTTCACACAGATTAATCTTTTTTTTTAAACATATTTCCCAATTATTCTTTGAAATTTTGTAATTTTTTTTAATTTTTTTTAAATGGATCAATTCTATTTATTAAATTATATCATATTACTTGATAAGGAAAATTTATATAAAATAATTTCATGAAATTTCCTATATTGTTAATTCAACATTTTTTTGAGTTAATACTTAATGATTTGTTCAAGCTTAATTAGGAATTGTGTGGAATTAGATTTAAGTTGAATGATGTTATTTATAATGCACTTATTCAATGAATGCGACATATTTGCTTCTGAGAAGTTATCCAATAACACTTTCTCAAAGGTAAATAACCGTCGATTTTTAATATGTTCATCTGGTCAAATAAGAAAAAAATATAAAATCAATAAACTTGGATCATTCCAATAGGTAGTACCATATTATCACCTACTAAGAGTAATAATTAAGTTTGATAAATCATATAAATATTTAAGAAAAAAGCTTTTAAATTTTAATCAAATATGTTTGTTCTCTATTTTTAATCAGCGTTTTCATCATTCTCCTCTGGTTTACTTATTTCTTGAGGAGGAATATCCGATTTCTTTTCTATGATACATGCAATTGTTACACCATCAGTATTTGGCTGAACATCAGTAACTCTAACTACAACAACATCATTTTCAGTAATGCTTTCACTTCCTCTGTACCACTTTCCTTGTTGAAATGACCAATCTTTTTTATGTTCATTTAAATCAACAGTTCCTTGGAAATAATCAAAAATTATTAAAGATAACGCAGAAGACGTTGAGTATGCAACTGTTGCAGGTAATAAGCATCCAGGATATGGTTTGAACACTAAAAATTCTGCTTGCATTTGAATATGAACAAATGGAGAATCAGCATATACAAAGCTACAAAGTTGCTTTTCGTCTTTAGAAATTGGCATAACCTTAGAAAAAGAAATGATTGTCCCTTTAAGTATTGGATCATACTTTAAAAGACGACTTGTGACCTCTAAACGTGCTGCCTTTTTAAGTTCTCCAATGTAATATTGTGCAAGGTCTACATAAAATTTAGCAGTGATTTTTTTAAATACAGACATTTGCACGACCAAAAAATTGGAAATCAAATTGAGAGCTTTAATTTTTGCCACCAATTTTGAGTTAAACATTATTTGCCAATACCTGGTTTTAAAAATCCACTTAATTCTTCGTTTTCGTGCTTTTAAATTGTTTGTTGCTAAAAAGATAATAATGATTATACCTCTAGTGTAGCATTAGACAGAAAGTTATCAAAAATATAATAATTTTTTTTTTATAAAAGCACTCAGTTTAAGATTTGAAAAGAAAAAGTTCTTTTAATAGGTTAATTTTTAAGGTAATTACTAGGTAGCAACATTATGGATAAATATAAATTGTTCATCAACAAATCATTTGATTTCAAGGAATAAATAAAAGGAAATATTGTTACAAAAGTTGTTCATCTCAATATTGAGGGCACTAAATCACTCTTAGGTAATAATTACATTTGGCATTAAATTATTTTTTTGCTTCAAGTTTCATGATCGTTTATTGATAAGAAATTGAAAGGGTTTGTTTATATATAAAACTACTTCTCTTCATCCTTAGCTTCAGCCCAAATCGAAAGATTTTGTTTCATTAGCCCTAGGGTTGTCATTGCCTCTTTTTGATCTATTTCATTTAGGTTCTGAAGAATTTGTTCTGAATTATTTATTTCGTTTTCAAGCATTTCCATAGCACTTTCTGTGTTCTTGCGAATTTCGTACCTGAAGACAGCGGCGTTTAGAACAAGAGTTAAACGAACAGTATCGAAAAATGGTAAATTGGAATCGCTGATATTAAATGCTTCGATATATGCTTCTTCACCCATATTAGCAGCGGACACGGATTCTGTTTCATCAGAGTACTCTGCAACGTATCTGTAAAAATCACCTTTTAACTTTAAGAGATAAACTGACATTTGTGGATCTTGTGCGTTTGGTATTAAAACATTATCAATAAGTCCAATAGCTTCTTTGCAAAGTGGGATTAATTTGTCACATAGTTCTTCTTTTTTCTTGAGCAAAAAAGATGCCATTTCTGTATGATTGAGCTCTTGCTCCATTTCGTAGAATGTATTAACTAACCCTAAAGAGTTTCTTAAACCATCGATAATTTGCTTATAAACTACTTGGAAATAACCTCTTGTTTTGTTATCTAAAACAGGATTTAAATTAATAAGCTCTTTTATGGTTTCGATTGCATCACCATTCCTCTTTTGGGTCAGATACAATGAACAAAAATAGATCAAATCTTCTTGTTGCTGAAGAAGGTCTTGCATTCGATCTTAACCTTTTTATTCTGAACCGAAAAGAAAAGAAAACTCTTTCTAGAACACCGAATTTTTGATTAATTTTTATACGAATTAAAATTATTGTTATACGCTTATTTTTATAGAATACCCTATATTAAAAATTCGGAAATATCATATTTTTCTTGAGATATTTTTGTTTTTTGCCATCTAAAAATAAATCGTTGAAAATAAACTTATTCAACGGTTTTTATATCAAGAATAATTCATTGACTTTTGAGTTGGCGATGGAAGTTTTTCAGTATAAAACGATAGTTTACATCGTCGTAATATTCCAAGAGCAACTTCATTTCATGTTTTCAAACAATTTTCTCAATTAATAACTAACATTTTAAGCAATAACCTAATTTCAATGTTTGTCTTATTGATATTTATTAAAAAAAATCATGTTTTTGGTTATTACAAAATTTATAATTTTTTGAAATTTAATCTTAATTTATATTTTATGAATACATTCTATTTCTTTTGTTGAAGTAATTGCAGCAATGTATGTATTTTATCAAATTTGATTTTACCATCTATTTCGATATTAATATCTAATCGTCAATATTAAAGATTAATACATTCTCAAATTAATTTCAAATAATAAAATCGGATATGTTTTATTCAAACAATTGTTTTATATAGGAAATATTTATTTATTTTTCTTTTCAAGTTTCTTCTTTCTTATATGCGCCCTCATTTTCAAATATGTTTTGATTGCTTGGTTTCCATCGTCTTCGCGTGCCTTTGCACGTTTTCCTTCGAACGATGATTTCTTCTGCTTTTTGTTTGGTTTCTCTTTTTTGCTCTGAATTTTTGTGTTTTCTTTTTTCTCTTTCTTCTTTTCGTTTCTTTGCGTTTTTTCTTTCATCTTTTTGGCCTTTTCGGGATTCGACCTCTGTACGATGATTGTTTCGTTTTTGAACTTCGCTTGGTTGAACTTTAACGCAAGTGGAACTGAGTCTTCTTCTTGGAATGTGACGTATGCGACGCCGCGGCTTCTTCCGCGCTCATCGTGTGGGATTCTGACGTGATGTATATCGCCACATGATTTGAAAATTTCGATAACCTCCTCTTCGGTGGCATCAAATGGTACATGGCCAATAAATACTGTCCGCTTGTTTGTGTCTTTGTCGATTTTAGACTTCTCTCCGGCAGCTTTGGCATGATCAGCTCGTAAAACATGATCAAAATGTGTAGAGCCATTGATTTTATTGATATACTCATCTATGTTGTCATTGGATTTTAGAACAACATAAGCTGAACAGGTACCTGCTTGATTAATTTCATGTCGACGAACAGCTACCTTACGAGAAAGTTTAGATTTGGTGTCAATTGGAATGTTTCGAATTCGAATTGATTCAACAATACTTGTTGGTGTAAATAATTTTTTGATTTCTTGGGATTTGATACTAGCTGGCAAGTTTCCAATAAAAACTGTTCGTGTTAAACGTTCTGCTTCATCAACTTGATTCAAAACCATTCCATGTTTGAAACCTCTTTGATCTTCTTCTATTAAATCTGGTTCAACTTCTAATGTTTCTTTCCCTAAAAATCTATCTAATAATTTTGATGGGTTACTTGTTGCGAAAAAATCATCAAGAGAATCTTTTTCGCTCATCTGTTGAATTAAATTGTGTTTGGTATGGTCGAAAAGCCGTCACTTTTTGGGGCACCTTAAGTGCATTTTATGTAAAGATTTCAATTTCCTTTCCTAATGGAATTTTTTTATCATAAAGAAATAATGTTATTTTCAAAATTAGTATGAGTTTGTTTATTAGACACATCTATATATTGAAGATTTCTATATTGTGAAAATGTGCTTGAGCTAATGTAGCGTTTTTGTCGTATCACCAGTGATTTATGTGATGAATGAAACAAAGAAGAAAATAAATTTGCTAAATAAAAATTGTTTGATGAAAAATGTGTTTTAATGTTTATATATTTAAATGCGCAAAAATGTAATTTATATAATAATTAATATTGACTATTCGATGTGGATATTGTTCATTTATTTGCTAAAACAAAATGAAAACTTTATTCTTGAAAAACATTAATTTTTTTTTGCTATTCAAAAAGTCGGGCGGAATAAACCATCGGTAATTCAACAATTCGCCAATTTCCAAGCACCAAAGAAGCAGCTTTCAACAGATCTTCTGGCCGAATTTTCCTCATATTTTAATGAAACATAAATGAAATTTTAGTAAAAAAAATGATTCAGAAAATTTACATAATAAATAAACAGAATTTATTTTTAACTTTAGACGTCAATCAAAAGCATTACAGACCAAGATAACATTTAAATATACTACTTTGCATAACAATCATTGTTTTGATTTCTAAATTTGCTTTAAACATAAAAAGCTTATTAATTTTTTTTGTTTTCTCTTTTTGTCTTAATGGACAAGTAGAAATATTATGGCCAGATTTATGGCAATAACTGCAACAATGTTTTTTTAAAAAACTCGAAATAATTCTAGATGGTACAGTTGTCTGTACTCCTGGTGTCTTAATAATCTTATTCGCATTTGGATCAACTTCAACTTTTTTACTATCGACATCTTCAAAAAATTTTCTGAAACTGTTCTTTATGTCTTCTGATTTAGAAGCAATTGAAATATAAAGAGTCAATCGATCCATCAAATTATTGAAAGACCAGTTTTCATTTGTTGGTAAATCTAGCTTTTCAATAAGTGCCTTTGTTTGATTTTTATTTATTAATGAATGTAAAAAATATTTTTCTGGAATTTCATCAATATTTCATCTGGACCATATGTCATTATTCTTTTATATAAAATATGTACACATGGTAGATCATCTTTGATGCAATTGCATATATCAATTTTTTCATGAGCTTTTTGTCGAATTAAAAAATTTTCGTTTTGTAACATTTGGATTATTCTTATACATTCTTCATATCTTTTGTTGAGTATTGAAATTGCATATTCGCCTAAATCATTTTGATTATATATGTAATTTTTGACTTTTGATTGCTTAGAAGATATATTTTGTTTGATTAAATTTTCGCATTGCTTTACAAATAAACATATAATTTCTTTTAAAGATAATCTTTTATGTTCTGTTCGCTTATTAATATTTCCGAAAAGCCCCTTATTTGTATTAGTTGTCGTATGTTTTTAGAGAATCAGGGTATTGAGAATTTTTGGATCATAATGATCAATAATATTAATTAAATTGGTAATATGCTTATTAGTTTTCGGGTAAATGCAATTAATATTTTGCAAATATCGAATATATTGATCTCTATATATTTTTTCATTAACGAAGTCCAAAAAATATTGAAGAATCTCTTTCCCTAACTTAACATTAATTTGTTTTTGAATATTTCTTCCGATATGTAATCTACAATAAACTATTGATGAAAATGAAAAAATATTATTAATTGAATTTTTTTGAGCAATTAGCCTATCGATCAGAAATACTCTAATATTGCCAATGAAATGTTTTGATGATGACATAATTTCGGTAAAATTTTCTCATCTTTTCCTGAAATTATCGAAATGCATAAAATTTGTACTTTATTATTTTCATCAAATACTAAGAATGGCAAAATCGGGAAATCAAAGTAAATGGTGCACATGGTGTCATCAATTACAACAATATCTTGAGCATATGCACATTCTCTAATTTTAGAATTAATTCATTATTCATTAAGAAATTTAATTTCGAAATCAAATTTCCAAAAAAAATCAAATTCACCTTTAATCTGCTCAACATAATGTTGTAAATTTTGAATTTCATTTGACAGATATTTTTTTTTCTCTTTTCTTGTAACATTATACATTTGCTGTGGCAACAAATTTGCGCTAATCATTTTCCTCAAACTCGTGGAAGGAATACCTTTCAATACACCTCGTCTTAAAATATCTTTTTCTTCACTTGTAATGAGTGGAATATGAATTTCAATATATAATCTATCTATGCTATGATTGTGATAAATGTTTTGATAATCTATGCTGTAAATAATACCATTTTTGATATAAATTTTGAATTTCGAATTACAACCAGTTTTTTTATTCGTGTGAAATTTACATATAAATTGAATATAGGATTTCTGAAACCCAGAACGATTCATCTTTGAATCTTGGCGAGAATAAGGAATTTTGAATCTAATTAATTCATTAATAATAAATTGCTTGATTGATGGTTGAAAATTATTGATATGCTTTCTTTTCAAAATTATGATAAAATTAATAAAACTATTTGGTGTTGGTCTAATGAAAATACCAATACATTCTAATTCCAAAATTAGCTTTTCCTCATAATTTAAACAACAATGTTCGGGAATAATCGAAATTGAATTTGAATTATTTGAAAGATTTTTGTTTTGCAATTTGATATTATTTTGCATATGAGTTATTTTAGGTTTTTTAACTATATCATATGGAATAGATTTAGGATAATCATTTTCAAAAAATAATGCATTTAAAATTCTTGACATTAAGGTGTTTTCATACGGAATATTAAAGTCAAATAAATGAGAATTTGGATGTTCAAAAGAATGAGAATTTGGATGTTCAAAAAAATGGAAATTTGGATGTTCAAAAAAATGGAAATTTGGATGTCCAAAAAAATTAGAATTTGGATGTTCAAAAGAATGAGAACTTGGATGATCAGATATTATTGCAGCACTTTGATTCTCTACTTTGCTCATAATATATCGAATGACTTTGGCGCCAAAACAATTTATTAACAAAAGTTTTTTTGAATAGAGACCGTTTATTTGCCGTGGAAATACGATTCCAACCATTTCTTCATTCACAAATCTTACAGTTTTTGAATATAACTACGATAATTTTTTATTCATTTAAATTAAATAATTTACATCAATAAGATGCTTTGAATTTGACACTTTTTTTGAAAAATTCAAGTGTAACGATAAAATGGGAAACAGTCAAGCACAGATCGAAGATCAATCCAAAAATTACTTGCAAATGTTACAAGAGATAGAGGAAATTATTTTGAATTTGAGGGAAGATAATTTAGATCAATCAATTGATTTAACCTTAAATCTTAAAAACGCACAATTTCTGTATTCATTTAATTTTATTATTTGTCAAATAATTTATACATATTTTGTTTTTCAAAATCAATCTGTTAAAATATTTTTTGATTATTTAAAATTGCTTCAAACAAAAGAAGATGAAAATGAAGAAAGAAATAAGATAATTAATATTTTTGCTAAACTTCTAATGTATTATGAAACACAAGATTCATATTATCTTCTAGAAAAATTGCTTGAAAATAATTTAATTGACCAAAAAATAATCATGAATAAGAAATCATTATATTTTTTTGTTTACCATAAATCAGTAGATAACAAATCGAAATATGTCACACACTTTCTTAAAAATTACAACGAACTTTCAAAGAATGATTGGGAACTTCATAAGAAATTAATTAAAGAAGGATTTAATCCGAATGAAATTGCGAAAATAATTCGAAATGATGAAATCGAGAAACTTCAAGAAATATCATCACGAACAAATTTTAATTTTAATCAAACAATTGAACCATCACTTTATGAAAGATGTGATTTTATTAATCAATATAATATTTCATTAATTGATTATGCTGCATTTTTTTCTGCAGTTAAATGTTTCAAATATTTACTTATGAATGGAGCAAAAGTAAATAATACAGGCAAATATGCAATTGCAGGTGGAAATGAAGAAATTATTCATTTATGCGAACAAAATCATTCATCATTCGAAGATGCATATGAAACAGCAATACAATTTCATCGGAATGATATTTTTTACTATCTTTATGACAGTAAAACTATTGCAAATCGAACTTTGGAAAAATTAGAAGAAAAATGCGTTTTATATCATAACTATAAAATTCTTTCATTTTTGATAGAAAATGGAATAAAAAATTATAGTTTATGCATTAAGGGATCAATTGAATCAGGAAATATATTTCTAATGAAATATTTTCTTCTGGAAAAAGAAAATCCAAAATTTAATTTGGAATTAATTTTATTATCTCGAAACATAGAATTTATTATATATTCTCTTAACAAAAAATGGTCGGAAATCAATCTCTATAATTTGGTTTATTTTAATAATTTGGTATATCAAACTTTTTTTTGAAGTTTTCTTTAAATATTTTTCTTAGAATTTATTAATAACTCTAATTTTGACGAAACTGAAATTTGTATGTTCATAAACGAACAAAACCTTATTAATGATAAATTTTTTTTCTAATTTTTAAACATTATTTTGATAATTTAATGTTACGTTATAATATTTAGGAATTATTTTAATTATTTAAAATATTACTTTCATGGGCATCTGAAAAAAATCATATAGAAATAGTTAAATTACTTCTTAAACAAAAGGGAATTAAAATTAATGAGAAAGGCATTTATCTTAATAATTTTGGAACATTTCACAATAATATTTGGAAATTATTAAAAATATTTGATATGCCGCTTTTTAATGCAGTAAAAGAAGGTAATTTAGAAATAGTTAAATTACTTCTTAAACAAAAAGAAATTGATATTAATGCTAGAAAAATTTATTTGGTTTATTTGAAATTTATTTAAATAATTTTGGTATGCCTCAAAATAATATTTGGAAATTATTTAAATTATATTATACAGCTTTTGAAATAGCAATCGAAAAAGGACATATAGAAATAATTAAATTATTTCTTAAACAAAAAAGACTTGATATTAATGAAAAAATTTTTACTCGTTTTATTTTGGGTTTATTTAAATAATTTAATAATATTTCAAAATAATATTTGGAAATTATTTAAATTATTTAAAAGAGCTCTTATTTATGCATCTGAAAATGGTCATATAGATATAGTTAAATTACTTCTTGAACAAGAAGGAATTGATATTAATGCTCAAGATATTTGTTTGTTTTATTTAATATTTGTTTTAATAATTTTATATTTCAAAATAATATTTGGAAATTATTTAAATTATTTAGAACAGCACTTATATGGGCATCTTATAAAGGTCATATAGAAATAGTTAAATTACTTCTTGAACAAGAAGGAATTGATATTAATGCTCAAGATATTTGTTTGTTTTATTTAATATTTGTTTTAATAATTTGGGATTTCATTATAATATTCGGTAATTATATAAGTTATTTGATACAGCACTTATGTATGCAATGAATTCTAATAGATATAATATAATTGATTTATTACTCAAACAAAAAGAAATCGATTTAGATGCTAAAGATATTTATATATTATGTATGCATTTTGTTTTTTGCATTTAATGTTTTATATTAGTATTTGGAATATATTTAAAATATTTTCTACAGTTCTTATATATTCATTGGGCTGTGATAAGGATGAAGTTATTAAATTATTGTTTCGTAGGGAAGAAGAATTTACGATCAATTATAAGGATATATATTTGTTTTATTTATTTTTTATTTTAATAAATTTATATTTCAAAATAAAATTTGGAATATGATTAAATTATAAAGAACACCACTTATGTGTGCATCTTTGAAGGGTAATGTGGAAGCTGCACGAATACTTTTAGAACAAAAGGAAACTAATATTAATGATGTAAATGATTATTTATGTTACATAATAACTCATGTTTAATTTTGATGTTTTCCATTATAAATTGAAGTTTTAATAAATTATTTCAGACTACACTTATATTAGCATCTATAGAAGGATTTTATGAAATGGTTAAATTACTTCTTGAACAAGAAGATGTAAATATCAATGCTAAAGATGTTAATTTTTTAATAATAGATTATGTGAAAATATTTTTGGGTTTTTATTTGTTATTGTGTGTTAATTTAAATTAATCAAAACTTCACTGATATGGGCATCTGAAAAAGGACATGAAAATATTGTTGAATTACTTCTCAAACAAGAAGGAATTGACGTTAATGCTAAAGATATTTATAAGTTTTGTTTAATTTTCGTCTAATTTTTATGGTATATCATAGAAATACTTGGAAATTACCTAAATTGTTTTGGACTGCACTTATTTGGGCATCTAATAATGGTAATATAAATATAGTAAAAAAACTTGCTAAAGATAAAAGAATTGATATCAATGCAAGAAATTTTTGTATTTATTATTTGATATTTTTTTGATTCTTTTTGGATTTCTAAATTACATTTGGAAATTATGTAAATTATTTAAAACAGCACTTATAAAAGCAGCTGAAAATGGTAAAACTACTATAGTTGCATTTCTTATAGAGCAAGATGGTATAGATATCAATGCGAGTGATGTTAAAATGCTTTATGTAATATATGTTATCAATATTTAAATTTTCAATATAAAACTTGAAATTTATTAAAATTGATTGAAACAGCTCTTACATATGCAACTAAAAAAGGTTATGATGAAATTGTAGAATTACTAGAAAATATATAAAGGTTAGCAAAAATGATTTTGGAATAAAAATTTAATTCAAAAAAAACACGTTTAATTTTATATAAAAATCTTTAAAATTATGATGTTATAAGTTTTTCTGCAAGAATTAGTCGTTTCCAGTTTGTATCAATAAAATTTATTTCATAAAATTTTCACTAACATTCTGCCAGAGCCAGATTTTGCTAAAAAAATGCTTTGATCGTTTTCCCCAATGATTGTGTTGAAATTGATCGGTTGCACATTCAACATTTTTGATAGCTATCGTGTTTTATCGTTCATTCAAATAACCGATATTTTGAAATAAAAAAAAGTTCTTGAAAATGAAAAAAAAAAGTTCTGAAGAAATATTTCAGCAAAACAGTATATTTTTATTAAAAAACAATTTTTTCAATCCCAATTAATTTGTATTACATCAGACTGAATGATTCTCTCATTACAAACCAAACATTTCTTCAAATTTAACACTTTCTCAATGCAATGATCACAAAACAAATGTCCGCATTTAGTCACACAATATGAAACATCATTGTCACAGTTATAACATGAAACAGCAGATTTCAAAAATTCATAAGCTTCATCATTATTAGGAACATCAATTTTTGAATTTTTTAATTCAAAATCTTGATTTTTCATGTTTTTTTCTTTTGTTAATTGAATTTCTTTCTTTATCTCTAATAATTTTTTCATTTCTTTTTTTTCTAATTCCTTTAATTCGTTAAAAATTTCTTTCTTCCATAAATTCAATGATATTTGATCGTTATCATTCAAAAAGTTAATTAACGGATTCCTTGGTTCTATGTTAATTAAAGTTGAAATACAAAATTCGATAGAATTCGACATCTTTTCGAAATATTTATATTGTTTTGATAAACTTGTTGTGTATTGTTTTGTAGCGTTTTGTAAATCGATTCTTTTTTTCTTTAAATTTTCCATTTTTTCATTGTTTATTGGAATTTGATGTTGTTGAAACATTTTGTTATATCTCACTTCGAGTCCATTATATGCATTTGTTGCTCGTACAATTAATTGATCAAGACGTGAACAACCAACTGCTAGATCTTGAGAGATAACTTTTAACTTTGTTTTGATGGCATTTGATGATTGATTTTCATCAAATGTTCGTATCATTTTGCGATATTTCCCTTCAGATGCTAACCAATCACTTAGACTATTAGTTAATTCTCGAGTAGATGTTAAATTTTGATTCGAGTATATTTGCTTTAAATAATTATAAATCCTTAATTTTAAGACAAGAGAATTATATTTGGCGGTTGCCGTTAAGTAAACTTCTGAATTTTCATGGATAACCGTTTGATATTTTTGGAAATGATCTAAAAAATCTGCTAAACTCGAACGTATTGACTCACAGATAGTCTTAATGCTGGGGCTAGACATGTCATATTGATTAATTTGTGATTTCTGTTGATTCAAATATTGAAGAAAATTTTTATATTGATCAAAGTCTTGAATTACAGAGAATTCTGGATTTCGCATAATGACTTGTTGAATGTGGTAATCATTAAGAACATCATTTCTAATTTGAAGAAGTTGTGGAATCATATCATTAAATTGATTTAATTTTTCATTGATTATAAAAAAATTATATGAAATATCATGACCGTGTATAAGTGAAAAAAACTTTGACAAGTACAAAGAATCTATTGAGGGATGTTCTGGTGGAAAATATTGTGGATTAAAATGATGTTGAAATATTGTATAACATGGAGAAATATTTTTGCCATTTATGTCAACATAACCTTGAAGTGGTAAAACTTTTATTTCTTGGATTTTTTTATTGACTTTATTTTTTAAATGATTAAAACTTATATTAAAACGTTCTATATTTGATTTTTTGAGTTCTTCAAGAAGATTTTTATTTCGTTCCATTTGATATTCTTTAATCCTTGATTTGACTGAAACGACATTTTTTATATTTGCAGTGATTAGATTAATATTTTTTTCACTTTGCATTTTGCTTAAATAACTCTTTATAAAAACAGATGGATTAAATTTTGGTAGAATTTTTTTTGTTATATTTTCTTGATATTCATTGATGATACAATGAAGGATTTTTGATATTTCATCATTTTCGCCATCGGTAATATCAAGAAAGTCTTTAACATGATTGGATTCCTGTAAAATTTTTTCGAAAATAATAGTTCGAGATTCTTGGAAAAAATGTGAAGATTGATCCATATTAAACTCGAACGTACTTTATCAATTTAAATAGCAACGATAGCAAAAGTGACTTATCCAAACATTTTTAATCTTCATCATTTATAAATAATCAAAATTTATAATTTAATGTTATTACTTTTTTACTTTATCCATTTTTTTCATTTATTTTGTTGATCAAATCAGGTATCAATGCAACTGATTCAATCACATAATCTGGAGTATAACATGAATCAGTGACTTTGAGTAAATCATCCTTTGATGTTACTCCTGTCATAACAAGAACACTTCTTGCTCCAATGTTTTTGGCGAATTTTATATCAGTAAATAAATTATCACCAACCATTACCATTTCGCTTCTTTCCATTTTTGTTGATTTTTCCAATGGGAAGATCATTTGTTCTGATGGTTTCCCTAGTATCACAGCCTTCTTTCCTGATGATGTTTCTAAAGCCATAATGATTGGAAGAGCATCTGGAACAAACATTCCATTTCCTATTGGTTGAAGTTTATCACAATTTGTTCCAATTAAAATAGCATCATTTTCTACAATAATACGATTCCCGATTCCAAGTTTTCTATATGTAAGTGTTGAATCAAATCCTACAACAACAGCACTAATTTCTTTATCAATATTAATGTTACTTAAAGATTTATCAGGAAAATCTTCTTCACCAAGAGCGTTAATTCCATTCTGAAGGAGCTCTTTTTTTAAACCTGATTCACCAACTACAAATACTTTTTTGTTATTACTTAAAAATCCTTTTGAAATAAGATAATGAGCTGTGATATATCCCGATGAAACTATTGTATCTTGTGTTATAGAATGAAAACCAATTTGGTAAAGCTTTTTAGAAATTTGTTCTCTTGTATCAGAGGAGTTATTAGTAATTACAAAAGTTTTAAATCCTGCTTTTTGTAAATTTTCTATTGCAGCAACAGCACCAGGAATTTGTTCTTCATTAGTCCATAGAACTCCATCCATATCAAATAATATATATTTGATACTCATAACTTTTAAATAAATAAACAAAAATTACTTTGCTATCATTTGGAAGATTAACACAAATATTCTCATGAGAAAATCAAAAGTTTTCATAAAATAATGGTTGGTTATTTGAATGCATTCAATGGATGTGAAAAATAAGATTGAGCTTTTACACAAAAAATCAATTGTTCATTTGATTTCGATTCTAAAAGCTTTTATTTGAATTCAAAGTAATATTTTAATTTAAATTCATTTTAAACATTTGATATGGGTTTTCCATTTGAATATTCCAAAAACTTCATTTTGTATTTTTGTTTGAATTTTGTAAATTGTGATTCATTTTTAAGACGAATTAATAAAATGTAAAATTTAAATAAGGATAAATTATTAACAACCGAAGTTAGTAATACTCATTCTATAAAAATTTCACAGTTACTGTTAAAAAAATATATTTGAAGGAATTCATTATTTTATCATTTTATGATACAGGGTTTTCTTTTTATTGAAAAGTGGATTTTATCAAATTTGGTAATGTTTTGAAAATTGTAAAATAAGATTAATAAACCACAGAAAGAAACACAAGCGCGCCAAAATAAACGTTTTTTTTAACCAATTGGGCTTTAACGGTTTTGTTTTCTTTTCTGAGAATACGTTAACACTTTTGCAAATCAATTTTCTTACCCAATTGACATGACAGAACTTAAACAAATCCCAGATGATTATTTCGAAAAAACTAGGCTTACATCTTTTGAATTCATGAATTTTCAAATTGATAAAATTCCAGTGAAAGAAGATTTAATTTCTCAAATTTCCAAAGCTAAGTTCAGTCAATGCCAATTGAAATCAATCCCACCAGGATTATCATCATACCATAATATTCGTTCATTAGATTTATCAGAGAATATTTTTGAAAATATAGATAACGAAGACATTTCAAATTTTTCCAATCTTCAATCATTAGACCTTAGTTTTAATAAGATTCTACATATTGATTGTCAGTTGCCTGATTCATTAACTATCTTAGATTTATCCTATAATTATGGAATTGATATAGAGTCAATATGGAATTTAAAATGTTCAAAATTAGAAAACATCAATCTATCTAACTGTGGGATTCAAGCCATCCCAGAGACTGAACCATTTTGGAAAGATACAATACGAATTATTTCATTAGAAGGAAATTTTATTAAAACCATTCCTAAGTCATTTTCATGTTTCCAGAAGCTTGAAGATATCTCTCTTTTTGGGAACGAGCTCACAGAAATTGACTTTCCACAACTTCCATATCCAATACGTTCATTAAACTTAGGGATGAACAATTCCAAATCTATAATTAACTTAACTCCAGCACAAACTCTTACTCTAAATTCTTGCTCATTTCAAGATTTTCCGCATAACTGTATCCAATACGATAATCTGAAATTTATATCTTTAATTGACAACGGAATCACAGAAATTGATTTCGAAATTCCACCCAACATCTCCATAATAGATTTTTCCAAGAATCAAATCTCCAAAGTCTCATCAAGGTTTATATCCTCATGTCAAAAATTATCAATAATTAATCTTTCTCATAATAACATCCAAACACTTGATGACTGTTTTCCTGATAAGCAGAACTTATCACAAATCATTTTATCGCACAATAAACTTGAATCTTTACCTTTAACAATGTTATCAAAAGCCAAAACTCTTCAAAAACTTATACTCAACAATAACAAACTGAAATCAATACCCGGAATAAATTCACCTCTGTTACGTGAAATTAACTTATCATTTAATGAAATCGAAGAATTGCCAGATTGTTTTTTATCATGTTCGTTTTTAGTGACCGTTAATTTATCGTTCAACAATTTGAAAGATTTACCACATTCTCTATCGTCCTCGCGACGGTTACAAGATTTATATTTAAACAACAACAAATTTGAAAAATTACCCAAAGTAATAATGTCATTTCCATCATTACAAACTTTATATTTATCTGGTAATAAACTTACATCATTACCAGCATGTTTATCATCTTTTTTCTTTTTAAAAAGCATTGATGTATCTAATAATCATTTAATAAATATTCCAACAGCAATTCAAGAAATCGAATCATTAAAATATTTAAACTTATCACATAATTTAATATCTGAAATTCCCTCCACGTATAAATTTCCTAAAACGATTAGTTTATTAGATTTATCATATAACTTAATCACCAAGTTCGAAAACATTGAACTTCCAAATATTTCCACTTTAATCTTAGACAATAATTACATTGAAACGTTCTCATTAATAAATTCTAATTCAACGTTACATTATTTATCATTATCAACTAATAAATTATCATGTACATTAGAATCGATTTTGACGCAATTCGAAAGCATGAAAAACTTCGAATTTTTAGAAATATTTAATAACCAATTAACTGATTATAATACAAACAACACAAAAATACATATAATGTCGAATGAAAACACAATGTCGAAAGGTAATTATGGAATCGGTCATTCATCGACTGTCGGATTACGGCAAACAATGGAAGACAACTTTTCCATTGCAACGAATTCCGATTTCTCGCTTTTCGCGATATTCGATGGTCATGCTGGATCAAACTCATCGCGTTTAGCAAGCGAAATGATAACAAAAGAGATAACAAAAGTCATATCAAATGACGTGACACAATTTCCGAAATGTTTCGAAAACATTCAAATGGAAGTTAAGTCACGTAAGTTATTTGATGGTTGCACCGCAGCAGTAACATTGATATATAATAACATATGTTACATAGGTTCAATCGGTGATTCACGAATTTTACGAATTAAAAAAAATGGTTTCCAACAAATGACAAATGATCAAAAGGCTTCGTTTAAAAAAGAGTATAAACGATTAAAGAGTTTAAACTTGGGTGTAACTGATGGTCGTGTTAAGGGTAAACTTGCCGTCTCTAGAGCTATTGGTGATTTGTGGTGTGGAGAAGAATTGTTTTCGATGCCGAAAATTAAAAGTTATGAAATTAATGCTGACGAAATAGGTTTAATCGTGGCTTGCGATGGGGTTTGGGACGTTCTGACAAATGAAGACGCTTATAATATTTTCATGAATGCGAAAAGCCCTCAAGACGCAGCAACTTCTTTGAAAAATGCCGCGCTAGCAAACGGAAGTACAGATAACATCAGCGTGATTGCAGTCAAGTTCGACGTGGAAGAAAAGTATAAAGGATTCGGTTATTGTAACGAAATTGAACGGTTGCAAATTGTCCCGGAAATTGAATCAAACGAGGATATGCCATTCCAGAAGAAAAATATAAAATTGGGTGCCCCGGCCGTGGTGAGAAGAAAGAGAAGATAGTTTTTAGCAGGAATTTATATTGGTTTTGTTTGTGTGTATAAAGTAAATTTTTCTTTATGTTTTCATATTTTTTTTTTTTTGATGTTAAAAACTCGAATAGTTTAATTCATAATGTATTATATGAAACGCATCGACTTAACTTACATGTAAAAATTATAAGAAAGAATTAGTTACATCAAGCCTATTCCTGTTGTTTATTAAATATATTTAATTCCTCCGTTCACGTCTATTTCTTCTATAACTTCTAAACTTATCAGTCCTTCTTCTGTTATTGTTATATCGCCTCCTTCCATACCTTTCTCGCGTTTTACTGAACTTTCTTGCATGCTTCTTGGCCCATGATGGAGTTATCTTTAATCTTGATGTTAATGGATTTTTTCTAAGTAACTTGCGACAAATCCTATGAACATTTGAACCAACTCTATGAGCACGAATGCTTTCCTTTAATTGTTTCTTTGATTCTTCATCGATTGTTGCCTTATATTTTTTGATCAACTTATACTTAGTATCATGAAGATCACCGAATGATTCAGCAAGCTTGATGAAGCTTTCAAGACGTTCTTGATATTCGCTTTGTTTATCAGGATCTTCAATTCCATCGGCTTCGTCGGGCTGCCCCGTTTGCACCAAAACGGTTCCTATCAATTTTGATGCAGAGTTTGTGAACCTTTGAGCAAGACGATAGAAGGCAAAAAGAGTTGCTTCAATGATGGTGAAATTCACTTCTTCATCAGTTCCTTTTGGAAACTTTAGAAAAACTTTGTTGTAAATTTGATTGAGAAGCTCTTCGTTTTCAGCGTCACGTGCGACGTCTGCAATCTTCTGTAAAACAACAATTTTAACAGAGGTTGGAAGAGAGTCATAACAGGGCATAACACGAGTAGTAATAATGTTTAGTAACTTTGTTATTGATGAACTACCAATAATTCGTGTGAATTTAAGAATTTGAACGAGAAGATTGTTAACTGTTTCATCAAAGTTAGATTCAAGTGAATTATCAAGGAGCTCGAGAAGGCTACCGATTAAAGGTTGAGCTTGATCTTCTGGAATAAGCTTCCTATTCCTGGCATATAACTTAAGGCCTTCAACTACACACGATTTGAAAGCAACCTGTATTGTTTCTATTAGTTTTGGAAGAATTCCTGTTGTGAATTTGACCGTTTCCTTAATATATCTAACCATTATACATTGTGTCTCTGGTTTTTGTTTCGGAAGTAATTTGAAAAAACTGGATTTAAAATCGTCATCTGATTCTAATTTGCTCATGACAAATGGTTCAATAAATCCAACAACTTTTTCATCAGAATCGCCAAGAGCATTTACTAAAATTGGTATTATGAAATCTTCGTCATATTTATATAATTTAAGGAATCCTTTAATAGTCATTAAACGTACATTTGGATCATCATTTTTTGAAAGATCTTCCATTGCTGAAAGTGTTGTTTTCATTTGCTCAGGAAATTTTTCTGCATATCTTGGAATAAGTTGTGCTGAAAGAAGTTTAACTTGTGGATCAGATTTTGATGAAGCACCTTCAATTAAAATATTGAAATCTTTTTCTGCAGGTGCATCTGCTTTTTCCATTCTCTCATAACAATCAACGAGTGCTTCTCGTGTTAATTTGGTCTGTGCTTTCGCTTTTGGCGGCATTGTGTTGGCTAATTTGGTATTGACGGTTATTCATTGAATTTATTTCTGAGTTTTTTTCGGTTTATAACGTTTATATATCTTTTTTATCCTGAAATCAGATAATAAAGAATTGCTTCCAAGGAAGGCTTTTTTAAAGTAATCAATATCATGTCTATATGACATTTCTGATATTTTCGTTATTAAATCACTTTTTACATCACTTTTATACATATTACACCATCGAACTTCATTTCAATTAATCAAATAGAAATTTACTAAAGTTACATGTTTAAAAATTGGAAAGAAGCAATGATAAAAACATCAATTGATGTAATTGAGATTTTTTTTTTTTTTTTTCAGTATGTGTAATATCTATAATCTTTGATTTTTCATTATATATATTTTAAGAATAATATTTAGGATATATCTGAAGGATATTTGGGAAAATATTGTTCACAAATTACTGTTTTACCTACGTATCTTCATGCTAACATAAAACAAATCCAATCTTCCGATTTGCACTTTTTTAGGATATAAAGATATTATTGTAACAAATCATAACAAAATAAACTCAGAGTAGGATTTAAAATATATATTCATGCTCATTTTTTTTCCTTTCGCATATAAATTTTTACATAAAATTTCATTTATTTATCAAAATTTGACTATTAAATTTAATAAAAATGATTTTTAGTTATTTATGTTTATTATGCATTATTACTTGAAGTTTCCATAGGATAATCTTTCTCAAACAATTTTATTGGCGCACAATTTCCAAATGTTTCTTTGAACACTCTCATTCCGCCGAATGTACTTCCATTATAATACTTTGGAGTGATTACAGTCAAAATGTTACATCCTGAAAATGCATCATCATTTATTATTTTTGGTTCTTCATCACCGAAGAAATAAATACACCTAAGTGATGTACATTGTGAGAATGCATGTGATTTAATTACTTCTACCTCTTTACCTATAAATATCATTTCTAGCGATGTGCATCTGAAGAAAGAATATGTTTCAATGTGTTTTAATGTGTTTGGAAACATTACTTCAGTTAATCCATTACATTCTTGAAATGAAGATGATGAAATAAAGATCACATTTCCCATTTGAATATTTTTGATTTTGCTACATCCATAAAATGCATATGCTTCCACAGACTCCACTGTTTTTGGAAATATGTATTGTTCAATATTTTTTCCTTCTGGAAAACGAATAATTTTTGATATGACTCGATTATAAATAATTCCATCATCATGTAAATTAGAATAAAATAAATTGTACTCACTTATATTAATATTTTCTAAAGAAACACAATTTTCAAATGCACTTGGATTAATCACTGATGTAATTTCTCCGATTTGTACACTTTTTAAATTTAAACATCTTGCAAAAGATAAACCAGAGATTTTTTCAATATAGTATAGCTCTATTTCTTTTAAACTATTACATTCATAAAATGTTTGAACTTCAATATATCGAAGATTATATCCAATTACTATTGATTCTAAACTTGTACATCCCATAAAAGCCATAAATCCAATATAATTTACGGTGTTTGGTATAATAATTGTTTTAACTAATTCACAACATGAAAATCCTAACGAAACAATTATTTCTAAGCTTTCGCTTAATATTATATTTTCGACTTTTCTACAATTTTGAAATCCATTTGATTTAATTTCTATTAATGAATTCGGAAGAATAATATTTTTAAGTGCAATACAATATGAAAAGGCTCCAGTACCTATACTGATAATATTATTTCCAAAAATAACTTCTTTAAGGCTTAAACAACATTTAAAAGCACTATCTCCAATTATAGTCGTTGTGTTAGAAATCACTACTTTTTTCAATTGAGTCCATAAACGAAATGCAGCATTACCTATTGTATAAACGCCCTCTCCAATAATTAGGGTATCAAATGATTCATCAGGTTGAGTTTGGTGTATTATTGAAATTCCAGAAAAATGTAAAGTCAATAAACTCACTTTCTTTACATAAATAATTAGAATACCAAACCAAAGATACATTATATGCATATCAAAAATAAAATATCATTATAAACCATTAAATCTTTTATTTTATTTTGTAATTATTTGATTTCTTTTAATCAGCTCAATCATCCCAAATTAATTTAAATCTCTCAAAATTTGAATAACCAAATCATTACAAAGAAAAAACCTTTTTTTAATGGATTTTGATAACAAGTTTTATAATCGAATATTTTATTCACATAACATATTCCGATATTTAACGATTTAACTTGAGATATGATGTGTCTAAAGGTTGTCTTTGTGAAATCTTTGCTTCTAATTCATGTTGCATATTCGTCAAATCGTTAAATCTTGTTTTCAATTCTGTTAACTTGTCTTGCATTAATTCTAACTCATTGTTCTTGTTCTCGAAATCATATAATAAGTCCGTCATGCCTATTAAACCACTTGATTTCTTTAAATGTGAATTTTCATCTCGAACTTTATCTCTTCGAATTCGCGCTGTGGCAAGTTTTGAGCGAGATTCCGAGTATCTGCCATCCATTTGCGCTTGCTTTTGTTGAAGTTGAGCCTTTTGTTTCATGACAAAATTAAGTTTTTCTTTGACATGCGTTAGTGTATGTGCATTGATTTCAATCTTTTGTCGGATTTTTTCGAGATCTTGAGTCTTTTCGGCTTTCTTCTCTTTCAGCGATTGTTTTTCGATCTTAAGTTGCTCAAAATCGATCAGATGAAGACCTTCGGATAATTGATCTTGTTTGCTTAATTCGGCTTCGGTTTGCTTATATCGATCTTTGGTACGAACAAATTCAATGCGAGCTTGTTCAAGATCAAATTCTTTGGATGATAATTGATTTTCTTTGGAATTAAGATCGGCTAATTTTATTGGTCGATTCGTTCGCTGAATTATCGTCTTACGACCTGCATCCTCACGCATTTTACGAAATGCTTCTTCTTTCTGATTTAGATGTTGATCTGATTCTTCCCACTCAGAATGAAGTTTTTGAAGTTGTGTTTCATATGATGACTTAATTCGTTCAAGCTCATTACGTCGTGATTCAAGACGGTCTAAAGTTTCTTGATATCTATTTGGAAAATTTGAAAATCCTGTTGATGTAGAATCATCAAAACCTAAAGCTGGGAATAAATCAATTAACTTACGTTGAATTAAGATGGCCTGATTTCTAGTTTTAATAAACTCTGATTTGACTTCATCAAATTTAGCTTTAAATTCTGGGTCAATTGATTCTTCATTAGGAAAATCAACTTCTTGATTATCTGATTCGGAAAATGAACTTCTGAAAGAAGAACTAAGTGAAGATTGACTAGCAGATGCAAGACTGCTTGTACCATCATCTTCTTGATCAATATTCATTTCTAAAAAAAGACGTTAGTTAATAAAAGTGCTTTATTTTGCAAAATAATGTCTTCCATTTTTAAGTGATTTTTTCTTAATTACTCATACCAAAATTTTAATTTACAAATGATAACATAATGAGTGATAAGAGTAATAAAGATTTTTTTATTGATGATATTATTAAATATTATTTTTAATAGAAAATAAATTGTTACATTTGTTAACAACGAACCTTAAATTGGCGAGATGTGAAAGAATAAAGAATTAATGAGAAAGATTTTGGTGATTTGCATAAATTTCCTTTTTGGCCCTAAAAAAGTGACAAAAATGCTTCTTGTTTGTTTTTTCACATATATTCTTTCTAAGCCATACGTCATTGAAGGACTTTCTCTTACTGTCCAACAAGGTTCTACTACAGTAGAAAAGAAAGAACTAGGAGTTGGCGAAACAACATCGTTCGATCTTACTGAAAATCAAACTCTTTCCCTCAAACTTCAGACACAATTCAAATCTACTCCAAAGAATCAAGTCTGTGTACTTGAGCTTGGTGTTCATTCTGTAACATCTGTGTTTAATTTCCGCAATGGATTTTTGACACTTTCTTTCACACCCAAAAAACTTCAGAAACTATACAAACATTCTGGTGTGTATGACCTTAAGTTAATGATCAATGACAAAGTTCTTGACTCACCATTTTTCTGGAATATTGCCAAAGTTAATTTCATTGCCAATAATGAAGTCGTTGACAATTTCACAGATGTTGAATGGGATTTCCAACCACCCAAGCCAACACCTAAACCCATCATAACACAACTTTTTACGATCATGATGATAGGGGCATTTGTCATTTTAATAATTCTTTTATTTGTCAATGGCATAAACTGCGGCTACTTCCCACATAACTTTGTTGACGCTATTCTATCACTAGCATTTGTTGTTTCGTTGGGCGCATTCTTTGTTTTCTTTGTTTATTTCTGGAAATACATCACATTCGTGGACATGCTCAAGTATATCCTCTGCGCATTTGTTGTCTTAGGTACTTTGCTTCGATTCGCACTCGTTGGTCGTAATAAGATGGTACAGAAAGCAAAAGTACAAAATAATGAAAAAACAAAAACCGAATAAATAAACACAAAAAATTTTTCATTTTATTTACCTCCAATAGAACTATTTAAATATTCATTAAACATATACTTTTATATATATAAAAATATCAATAAAAAATAAGTAAATTATAACTCTATTAACTTTTTATATATATTAATTTTTCGAATTTAATTTCATCTTCATAATATTATTTTTTAATTTAATTTATGGTATGGAAAAAAGTTCACTTGCCCCAAAAATTTATGTCCATCTCTATAGAGAAAGGCATCCGAAGGTGTCCTCTTAAATAAATGTTATTTATAATCCATTTAATTTTCTTCAGAAATTAGGCAAACTTAGAGAAAAGCACCAATGTGTTCAGTTTTAGATGATTATCTCGTGAGTATTTTATAAATAAACGTTTATAAGTGCTGTTTCAAATTATTAATACATATCCAAAATTATTAAAACCTATTCCAAATTATTAAAATGAATATATTTTGCATTAACATCAATTCCTTCTTTAACTAAAAGTAATTTTACTATTTCTATATTATTATTTCAAACTGCTATATGAAGTGCTGTTTCAAATTATTGGAACATATTTTAAGTTATTAAAACATATTATAAATTATTAAAGTAAATACTTTTCACATTAACATTTTAATTTAGAACTGATGTATCCCATAAAAGCATATATATATATATATATATATACATTGTGTAAACAAACGAATCATAAATTATACGTTACAGATTTAACGCCCAAATAGAGTCGTGCAAGCAGAAGGCTTCACATTCAAAATTGTTACAAAATCAAAAATTTTATTAGCATATTGATGTATAGTAATTAACTGATAGATATGATGTGTCTGTTGGATTTTAAAAAATTTCTATTTTGATAAAAAGATACCCATCTTTCTAATGTTTATTAATAATTGAATTAAATTAAAGTTAACGTCCAGAATCCCAAATAAATACTTCATGGAAATTAGGACTCCTAAAACATTTCTTCAATTTTCAGCAACTTTAGAATCAAAAAACAAAGCAGACATTGTACGAGAATTTGCTTTAGAATATTGTCTTGATGATTATTCATTCTCTGTCAATGAAATTGTCGTTCCAAATTCCGGATTCAAAGGAGGGAAATTTCTCTCAAAAACAACATTCACAAATCCAAGTACAGGAAATCCATATCAACCAAATGAAATTTTCATTGGCGCAAAAATTAATTTGAATGGATGGATTTTTATCATACAAGAAGCATCAGAAAATGCTCTTCGTGTGATGGAATCTAGACCTGATCTCTTTGTTAAGTGCGATTTATCAGGATATCATATGATATTTTATCAAAAGCAAGAAATCGAGTTAAAGGGAAAATTAAATCACTCCTTGAAAAGTTTCTCGAAAAAGACAAAAGGAAAAAGGGATATGTATCTCTTGAACAAATGCAAGATGTGTGTTCACGGTTCGACCTCATTTTTGGTGATCAAGAATTTTTAACTGTTTTCCGAAGGTTTCAAATAGGTGAAACTTATTTCGACTACAACGAATTTGTCAAAAACCTTGAATAGAAATATTTTTATTTGTAAAAATTAGAGATGCTAAAAATGCATTTTATGCTGTTCTTGTTAAATGTAAACCAATGTTTGGAATTTTTTAGATCAATTTCCTGTTTGAATGGAAAAATATAATCTTTATCATTTGAATGTAAAAATTTAATAAAAAAAAAATAAGAAATATTAAGATTAAACCATATTTCTTTAAAAGGGTATTAACAGGAAAATTTCAACCAAAAAAGTTTTTTGTGGTGTGATATATTTAGAAATACATATTCTGTTCTTTCAATAAATTAAACGTGCAAAAAAAAAAAATGAACTTTATAACAGAAGAAAAAGCCATACAAAGACTTGAAAGGGAAAATAAAGAACAACTAGAAACAATACAAAAATTACTAATAAATCTAAGTTTGCCTAAAAATATTTTAAACAAGTTTACCAACAATCGATTTCAAGAAGATAACCTAAAAATTTCTCAGCTCAAAAAGATATTAAAAGAAAAAGAACAAAAATATATTTCTCTTCAAAAACAAATCACTGAATATGTCCATATTTCAAAATTAATTGAAAAAGAAATTGAACAAAACGAAGAAGAAAGAGGGAAAATATGGAATCAATTTCAAGAGGAAATATCTACTCCACGTAATGAGGAAGAGAATAATACTTTCGAAGATTTAAGTGAGCAAATTTTTCAAAAAACTGAAGAAAAGAAGCTCATCAAAAAAAAGAACAGAGAGATTCAGAATCAATTTATAAAATTCAAACAAGAACTTCAAGATAGTACTACACATATCCAAAAATTACAAACTGAACTTCAAAGTTATCAAAAGCAACTTGATGCATCACAAGTTGATGAAAGTTTAATTCAGGTTTATAATTCAAACCAAAATTTGATAACAAATCTAAAGGAACAGATCAATAAAGCGAATGCTAGAATCAATTCATTAAGAGGAGACAACAAAATTCTCAAGAAAGCAATATCTGATCTAACAAATTCAAGCTCATCATAGCAGAATTGCGTTTTCTTCTCTCATCCGACCATATATGCGACATGTGATGTTAAATATTTAATGACTACCAAATGCAAAGTCGTTTTTCTTGGTGCTGCAGGGACGGGAAAAAGCTCACTTATTAGTAGGTTCATGAATAGTACATTTGACAAAGATTATTCGTCTACAATTGGAATTGATTTTTTCACAAAGCCAATTCAAGTTCAAGACCATACTGTTAATCTTCAAGTGTGGGATACTGCAGGTCAGGAAAGATTTAGATCATTAATCCCAGCTTATATCAGAGATTCAAATATTGCTGTTATAGTTTATGATGTATCAGATCCAAATACTTTCGAAGAAGCAAAAGGATGGCAAAAAACAGTAATGAGCGAACGCGGAAGTGATGCTACTTGCATATTTGTGGGAAATAAAAATGATCTAGAAAGCAAAGTTCCACATGAACAAGTCACAGAATTTACTAAATCACTTTCGATCCAAACAATTGAAACGTCTGCAAAAACTGGGCAAAATGTAACAAGACTTTTCAAACTTATTTGTGAATCAATTCCTGATCTCTCACGTGCCCAAACTGATCCAATTGTAATTGTTGAAAACGCAGAAGTGACACAAAATCCAAACCGATGCTATTGTTAAAGTATATAAATTATTTTTAGATTTTTAATTAGATTTCTTTGATATATTATTTTGCATTTCTTTTTTAGATTATTACAAAAATTTAATTCTTTTTATACAGAAACAATCCTAAAATGCTGTGAAATTTCAAATTGTATTCAATGAAACTTAATATTTGATAATATCTTTCATAAAGTAATGGTTTAATTGCATGTTTGTGATGGTATTTATTGATGCTTCTCTATTTCAATTTAAATTATTATGGCAAATTTCATTAGAATTATTACCTTCTTCATTTAAACACTTTCATTGCCACTAAAATAAAAAATTGTTTTTTGAATTGTTTGAGCAACTTGGGGAAAAGTGCTGTTTGACTTTTTCAATTTTATCGTTTTATATGGATAAAAAACAACAATATCACGGTGCATAATTGATATTACCAAACATTTTTACAAGAAGTTATCAACAATATAGTGGAGATTATGTATACCCAAAACTATTGAGAATTTCATCAGAAAGAAGGAAGTTGTATAGCTCTTTTTATTATACGCGCTTCTAATTGTAAGAAATGTAGAATTTCATTATGTTAAGGTGTCCGCTATAAAAGTATTTAAGTTTTTTGGTTTAGGTTTTCCCGATACATTTAACATCATTATAAGTAATATGGTTTATAATGCATTTTCATCACGAAAGCACGTATTTGACATTTACTTAAATTTTTTAAAAGAACTTCAAATGAAAGAAGAAGAAATTAATCAAAATATCGTTAAACTAATTACAATTTTTATCATTATTTAGGATATGTTTTAATAATTTTATATTTGTTTTAATAATTTTAAATATGTTTTAATAATTTGGAATTTATTTTAGTAATTTTATACAACAATTCAAATCGCACAACAAAATGGTTATACCATAATAGAAAATTTACTTTTTGAAAAAAGTACAAGCGAAAATCCTAATTGTCTTCTTCTATGTACATCAAATCTTCATTTTTAATAAGAAATGGAAACGAAATATATATTGATAATCATCAAAATCAACTCGAAGATTAAATTTGATCAAATGTACCCAGAAAACAATAGTAAGGATGCCAAATATTAAACACATACCTTATTGTACATTACTAGACGATATATCTTTATATAAAAATGATTTATATCTTATAAGACTATGTTTTTACATATAAAAGATATGATATTAATTTTGAAATTTGTTGAGCTGTTTACAGGAGATTATTTTCATATGCATACACCTGGAACAAATTTAAGGCTAATTCGTATATTCGGTGGTATTGTTTGAATTTGAATCATCATGATGGAATTAAATTTCGAAAAGCGATCAAACCTTTGAAGGAAGACCATCTAATGTGAAACTTTTGTTGATTAGTGTTAACACAAAATATACTTTTCGTAAACAATAACTATTTACAGGAAATGTGATAATGTATTTATGACCTTAAAAAAAGAGAAAAAATTCGGGAATTGTGAATTATTTATTCATTACCACAATTCGAAGCAATTTTCTGATTTTACCTTGCGCCATGTGCTTTAAGGATATCAATTACTTCAGTATGACAATTATTTGTAGCAATTTTAAGTGCGGTTTGAAACAATTTTAATCAATTCCAATAATTTTTTTAAAACTTGAAACAATTTAATTAAATCTTAAAAATAACAAAAAAATATTTTTTCCATTAATATTAATTCCTTTTTGGTTAACAAGTAATTGAACAATTTCGGAATAACCTTTCCAAGAAGCCCAATAAAGCGCTGACCTACAAAAACGTAATAAATTAAAAAAACAAATTTGAAACCAAAAATTATCGAATGAAATATTATATAAAACAAAAACAACATCTTTTGCATTAAAATCAATTCCTTTATGCTCAAGAAGTAATTTAACTACTTCAGTATGACCATTTACAGATGCTAAAATGAGCGCTGTATTAAATAATTTAAATGAATTCCAAATATTTGTCAAAAATATTATAAGTTAGAAAAAAATATTAAATAAAATAAAGAAATATCTTTTACATTTACATCAATACCATCGATTTCAAGAAGTAATTTGACAATTTCAACATTACCAATTTCTGAAAATCGAATAAGTGCAGTTTTAAATACGTAAAATAAATACCTTGAAAAATGAAAATGAAACAAATATTAAAAATTAATATATTGTGGATCTTTTAGATTAATGTTACTTGGATCAATTTCATTTTCTTCAAGTATCTTGTTGCGTTCATTATTTTCTTGAAGCTCGCAATTTTCTTTACCTCCTTCAGTCGTCGAATTTCCTTTGATTGCTTGCTTTAAATATTCTATTTCCTTTCGAAATTCAGCTTTTAATGATTCGATCTCTTGCTTTAATTCTTGATTTTCTTTCTTTAATTCTTCAAAGTATTGTAAAAAATAAATTTTAAAGAAACTTCTTTTGGCATTTGATTTTCCATTGCTAAAAAAAATCGATTTTTGGCTTGGTGGATTAAATGACTTTTTCTTATAAATTGAACGGTTTATCGATAAAGTGGATCAAACTTTCTTGTTGTACAAAGTCAACATGATTTTGTAGATGATTTTATTTGTGTTTTATTTTTATGAAAATATTTAAGTCAACTTGTTTTGTGATTTATACTCTATTATATATAATAAAATTAAAATATTTTCATTTTATTCATTCATGGCTTTTTCTGTTGTTATTTGGCCATTGATTACACTAAAAGTGACTTTAATCTTCTTTGTTTTTATATAATTTCAGTTATAGACTAGCTAATTAACTTCACAAATAAAAAAGGTTTAAATAAATTTTTATAGCCAACAAAAACATTAATTTATTATGTAAGATTCATTATTAAGAAAAATATGGAAATGAATTAAAATAAAAAATTTATTACTAATTGCATTAAATTGAATATGTCTGCTATTTTAAAAGCATTAATTAACTTATTATTGGGTTAAAATTAGAATATTTCTAATTTTAGGAATCAGCCGATCTTTCACATAACATTTCAGGCTGGAATGTTGGTTTCTTCAACTTATTTCCAGTCAATTCTGGGTATCATTACTGCAACAACATTTGCTATTCTTACATGGCTTATATTTTCAATAAGGAAAAAGAAACTAATTAAAACTGCCTTGATCTTATTATTATCATTTATTTTAGGAATTATCCAAGTGATATATAAGAAGTCAAAGTACTTGAAACCAAATGGCAATGTATGGAATGTTGGTAATATTATTACAAATAACTTCCTTGTTCAATTTGAAAATGGTTACATTCTGATTGATACAGGAAGATCTAAAAGTTACAAAAACTTTAAAGAAGGGCTAAATTACTATGGAATACAGCTTTCTGATATTAAATATATTTTCATCACTCATTCACATCATGCAGGATTTTTATCAGAATTACTCAAAGAAACATCAGCAATCGTAATACTAACACCATCTACATTGAACAAGCTTCGTCTTGGAGAAAATTCACCTACTACAAAATTTTCGTTTATTTCAAAATTGTTTGGTGAAAAACAATTACCAATTATCATTCAGCCAGATAGGATTATTCTGTATGAATATGATCAAGTATTCAGAAGGTACAACATATCTGCTACGATAATGGATCTACCAGGACATTCCTCAGATTCAATCGGAATCCTTTTTGATGACGGAAAGATGTTCTGTGGCGATGTTGCGATGGGTGATTTCCCAGCTAAATGCCATCGACCAATTTATGTTGAAGATGAATATGCTCTTCAGATGAGTTGGGAAAAAATTATCAACAGCAACGCAAAATTTGTCTATCCCGGACATGGAAAACCATTTAGCATAGAAGAACTGAAAATGTGCCAAAAGTCAAATGTTTAATAAAACGATAAATATATTGTTTGAGAATTAATCGTTAACCGTAGCATTAACACATTTTTAATTGAGAACTTATTTGGCCAAAAATATTTTTTGATTTCCTTAAAAAGAAAAAAAGAAAAGTGAATAATTATGGGGAGTTCCCCTTTTTTATGCTTTTTCGATTTTGAACTTGGAATCAAATGTAAAGTATTTGTTATCTCTTTCATCCTTAATGGTGTTAACAACTTTATATTCGCCACGGGTCATCTTTCCTACAGGAACTTCGCATTCATCGAGAGCTTTGGTAATTGGTGCGATTGTTGGTGGATATGAACCAATTTCGAAGCTAGCTTCTTGCTTAGCTAACATCTTCTTAGCTTTAGTCTCGAAAGTGATACCAAGAACAATATCATGGTGAACAAGGATTGTAACTTCGTAGTGGAAAGTTTGTCCTCCTTTGAGTACATAACCATTCTTCTTGAGGTCATTTAATTGGTCTTTGTCTTCCAAGTTATATGTATATGTGTTGCCACCATGTATGACGACCTTAAATTCTTTTGCAATGACAAGACGTGGATCATCTTTTGGAGAAGCAAGTGATAAATCACCACCGGCAGCATCACCAAGGAGAGACTCCTTCCACTTACGGACGCTTTCATCTTCATCTTCACGATCAAGGAATTTTTGTACGGAATTTTCTTGTTCGGTCATGAAAAATGAAAAACGGTTAATAATTGATTCAAAAAGTGATCATAATTGTTTAAAATAAAGATCGCGATCTGAATTACACCAAATTTTATTGAAATTTGAAATAATTGAATATATTCCTTGTGTCATCTTTTTTTACTCACAAATCTTTGTGTTTATCGTTTGGGAAAATGGATAATTTTTGAAAATTCGTGGGTTCCTTTGTTAATGTTTAGCAGAATCATTTCGGATTCTTGAAAAAATACAGCATTTATTTCAAGCAGGATGGAATGTTTAAACTAAGATTAATTGTTAAGTATATGACAAATGTGTTTTAGAAATTTCTAAAATTACTACTCGTTTTTGACTTTTGATAATAAATCATTAAGATGAATTGAATTTTATCGTTATTCAACAAAATACATTTTCACCAAATTTAAGAGAACAAACAAACTATTTTAAAATATATAACATTTTTTAGTATGGAATCACTGCATTAATTACATTTTCCAAATCCTTTTTGGCAGGAAAAGCAAATTTGGAAATAAGTCAGGTTCAATCAATTTTTCATTTAAAAGAAGAACATTTTCAATTTCTTTTTTCTGTTCTTTAGAAAAAGAATTTAGTAAATCTTTTTTGTTATTTTTTTGTTCGTCAATTTCCTTTTTCGCCAAGTAAGCAACTACAGGCAACAAAGAACTTTTACTTTCCAATGCTTGCTCCAACAAATTTTTACCATTTGGAAAGCATTGAAACATTGAATAACTTTTCTGGCTTAAAAGAATTGACAAACAAATTTTTGATCCGCTTTTTAGAACGGATTCCAATGGATGAATTTCGCTTTCTGCATCGATATCTGCTCCATATTTAAGTAATAACATAACAGATTCAGCACATCCATTTTTAGAAGCAATCGAAAGTAGCGATTGTTGCTTTACATTAACATTTGGATCTGCTTTAAAATCAAGTAAAATTTGTAATACGTTTATATCGTTACGACGAACTGCAAAATAAAGTGGTGTTCGAAAAGATGAAAAGAAATGTCTAAATAAAAAAAAGAAATTTGAAACCTTTTAAAAAATATTGTCCGGAATGTTTGGATCTGCGCCTGATTTTAAGAGTGATGATACAATCGGATGATATCCCTTCCAAACTGAAATTAAAAGAGGTGTCATGCCATCTGAATTTTGTACATTAACATTTACCCCTTTTTTCAGCGTGGCCAGAATGGCAGGATAATTATTAAATAATGTGCAATGATGAAGAAGTGTATTTTAAAAAATAAATAAACTTTAATAGAAAAAAATGAAACTTTAAAAGTAATAGAATAACTTCAAATATTTTTGTAAAACATCAAATAAGAAAAATTGATTTCATAATTTATATTTGAAAATCCTGAAAGCATTGCATAGTATTCATAATAATCTCCACTTTGAATTCGTTCAAGCAGCAGTTGTAAATGTGTTTCCTCATCTGATTCCATTTTTTAGTATTTTTGTAACGGAAAATTTAAACGGCCTTGAAATTAAATTAAATAATCTTATAGAATATATTGAGTCAAATGTAATGTTGGAATCAATGAATGGATTCACGCCAATGATGAAGTTAAATGTAGAACTAAAGGTAAAATGAGAAAGAAGAAGGGAAATATTTAAAATGTTTTAGTAACAACAACAAAGAACAAATTGAACAAAGAATTCATATCGAAATTAATTGACAAAACAGAACAATTTCACATTTATAATGACAAAAATACATCAAAATTTGTTTACTGAGCTCCGATTTCTTCTTTTTGAGTTGATTCTTCACTTTCAACTTTTCCTTCTATTTCTTTATTTTTAGTTTTCGCAGACTTCTTTGGCTTCTTTATAGACTTCCTTTTTGTCTTTACCTTAACTTGTTTCTTCTTTTGGTTTTTACTTTGGTCTTTACTTTCTTGCTTATGTTTAATTTTCTTAACCTTTACTTTCTTGACATCTTTACGCGGTTCCACAACAAATTCCTCCATAAATGGAAACAGTTTGAGAATTTTCTCCGTTTTACGGATTTTGTTCCAATCTTCTAAATTTGCATTTGATTCATTTTCAATTGTTATAGGCGATGGCTTTTGCGTCTTTACCTTTGGCTTGATGTTCTTACGTTGTTCTTTCTTGATTTTATATTCTTTAGCAAAACTTCTTGGACTGATTTTATTTGGAATATTTTCATCGGTATGGAAATTGCGTAAAATGTAATAGACGTTCTTCTTGTTAAGGTCAGGGGCAATGTAGTTCTTCATACTTGGGGTTTGAGCTATGCCTTCTGCCATAACCAAACATGAAATAACTTGTTTTGAGTAATAAAGTGAAATTCTTTCATCATTTTCAACAGCTGATAACAGTGAGTTCCAAATGACTCCGTTTCCAAAACTGAATCTCTTTGGATTTGATATCAACTTATTAGCAATCAGAGAATCCAACTTCAATATGTATCTATCAATAAGATGTCTTCTTACCAAAGGCGAATACTTTTTCATTGCCTTCTTATTGTCTTCTATTATTTGTTTGAAGTCAGCGAGAAGAGTATCAAAGTCAAATGTAGCGGTTGAGAGACGGTTAATTATGACACGCGACCGTTTGCTCCATTCGTGTAACGTATTCCTCACAAGTGGATTAATTAGTGCATCAAGTTTTGATGTGAATTTTGATGCGTTTTCGGCATCAAATTGTTTGATGTGCTGATAGTGTTTTATGAGGCTGCTGAGAACAACGATTGTCGCGACCTTTTCTTTGGTTTTGGAATTAGGGAATTCCGTTTCAAATGTGTTAAGATTCGATTCGAAGTTTGGATTGCTCGAAGACAAAAGATTCGTATGAAGAATGGTGGAAAAAATAGGGAAAACAGCACTTGGATATAATGTCTTTGGTGCAAAGAGTGGCGCCTTGTGAAGAATTGGTAACTTTGTGGTGAAAATGGTGTGGAGAAGTTCATCAGCATTGGGAGCTTGTGCTTCTGCCGCTTTAATTTCTTCTTTTGGCGCTTCAGTTGCTTTGGTTTCGACAATAGTTTCTTCTAATTTCTCTTCAGCATTTTGTTGTTCGGCGTTTTCAACTGCTTTTTCTTCTGTTTCTTTGTGCTCTTCGACTTTTTCTTGTTCTTCTTTGTTTTCTTCGACTTTTTCTTCGTTTACTTCTTCTTTCTTTTCTTGTTCTTCTTTGTTTTCTTCGTTTTCTTCTTCTTTCTTTTCTTGTTCTTCTTTGTTTTCTTGTGTTTTTTCTTCTTTCTTTTCTTGCTCTTCTTTGTGCTCTTCGACTTTTTCTTCATTTTCTTCTTTGATTTCAACTTTTTCTGTTGATTCGGCGGTTTCAACGACTTTTTCTTCTTTTTGCTCAGCTTCAGCTGTTTCAGCGTGCTCCTCTGTGGGCTCTTGGTGTCCTTTTTGTTCTTCTGTTGTTTTGCTTTCTTCGTTTTGTGATTGATCTTCCTTATTTTCATTATCTTCTTTTATTGAACCTTCACTCGTTTGTTCAGCTTCATCAGCAACTTCTATTGGTTTGCCCTTATGCATAACCGGCGTAACTTCAGTTACATCCCAGGATGATAATGGAACACGTTCTTCTTTGTGACCAATGAAAGAGACATCTTCCAAATCTGCCTTTTCCATTTCCATTATTTCACCTTCGGATTGTAGAAAGAAGGATGCATTGAAGATTGGAGGATTTGATCTGCCACTTTCCATTTCTTTACTTACAATAGAAGCATCTGTTAGTCCAAAAAATGGGGCAACATCAACGATGATTTTTCCATAAAGTTTTTTTTTGCCTTTTATATAACGCATCAATTTAAAACTAACATTTTTTGTTCTTATAGATCCATTTGACTTACTTACAAACATTGTGCATGGGCACTCAAATTGGGCATTGTAATTAAGTTTGTTTTCATTATCTGGGAAAATTGAATCAGTTTGACCTTTAGAATCTCCGCGTTGCCACATCACAACAAACTTACTGCGTATGTTGACACCAAGATCAATATTTGCGATTGTCCATTTTAAGGTAGCTTTAATTTTTTTCCAGGTGTTCATTTGCAACTGTATTTCGCTTTATCACCCATTGAAAAAGTGCGGAATTCTATAGAATTTTATTCGTTTTGGTCCGAAAACCAGATTTCAGAGTATACAAAAAGTGGAATCGACATGTGATGTTAAAATTTACACACATTTTCAAAATTTAAATTTTAATTATCTCAAAATTGGTAAGATATATCCTCATAAAAATTGAATCAATAGTTTAATGATGAATAGTAAGTATATTTTTATATATTACAAAAATATTTATATTGTTTATCTTTCGAAATCTTGATATGAATTTCTTTTAGTTTTTGATTGGTAATACGTTTATTCCAGCGGTTTTCGCAAAAAATCTTCATCAAACGCTCTATGGGGTTCTAAAAAGATTTTACACATACACAAATATATATGATACATAGTGACATAATAGCAACATGATTCATAACAAAATATGTTGTATTCAAAAAAGATTAAAATATATTTTGTTTTCAACATGTGGCACATTTTAAAATTTCATAAATTGAACCAATATCCTTTTGTTTAGATAATTCCAAATTTCCCCAAATAACTTATCTAAATATATTGTATTTGAATGATAATACTAATAAGAGATATCTCAAAAAATTATGAAATTTAAATCGAAATCATGTTTTGATATTTAATTTTACAATTAAGTCATAATACATATGAATTCAAACTTACAGCGACACTAAAAATTACAGTTCAAACATGTATTTCATACATATCATGAATTTGTGAAAAGTATTTTTACTTCACTTCAAACAACTTTTTGAATTATAGGAACAACTTAGGCCGATCAATATGAACATAAATTGATTGATAAAAATACGATACCCATTCAATTTGTGGCAAATAAAACGATGAAAACGGTTTTTATTTTCCCCGATGAGCTACCACACATCCGAAGAAGATGTTCAACGCCTTTTCAAAGTTGCTTCTGCAACCAAGGAATACTCGTATTCCCCTTACTCAAAGTTCCGTGTTGGAGCCGCCGTTCTTTGCAGAGATGGAACAATTGTTGGTGGAACAAACATTGAGAACTGTTCTTATCCTAATGGTCTCTGCGCTGAGAGAGCAGCTATTTCCTCATGCATTTCACAAGGTCATAAAGACATCGTTGCTATTCTTGTTACTTCTGACATTAAAGATGATTTTATAACACCATGTGGCTTCTGCCGCCAATTTATTGTTGAATTTGGAAACCTTGAGGTCATTTTGACCAAAGCAACCGGTGAGGCAAAAAGAATGCATATAACAGACATTCTTCCAATGGCATTTTCTCCAGCAGACCTTACTAAATAGTTCGCCCCTTAGCTTTTTTTTATTTTTTGTGTACAAAAATTGTATCAAGCAGTCAAAGAAGTATGTTAACATGATGATGAATCATTTTTTGGATCAATTTAACGTTGTTTTAAATATTCTCTATTAGATAATTGTCGGATATTTTTTCCGATAGGGGAATGATGATTGGTTTTGGAAATTAGAAATATTTAAAAGTTTTCAATGTATCTATTTGTAAATGTTGAAATAACATCATCACTTGGGAAACCTAATAACATTTATAATTGTTAATGTTTATAGATTTCGTCATCTTTCGATCTATTATCACAATCAGAGATAAAATGTAAATCATTAACTAACGTTGAATATCCGTTAATGTTATCAGTAGGTAGTCTAAATAAAAATTGTTGTTAATATTAACAGGAGATAATGATCAGTTTTGTGTTAATGCAACGAACGTTTATTAGTTGCCGTTTAAATTTATTGCACTTTTTACTTTAGGAATTAAATCTATCCAAATCATTAACATATCATCACAATGGAAATAGATGAAACTCAGCTTGCTGCTGAATATGCTGAGAAATGGGATATTCAAACTGTATTCGAAGATGCTTTGACAAATCTACTTATTTCACATCCAGATGATCCAATGAGTTTTTTACATAATCAAATTGCTGAGCACTCTGCTCCACCTACAATTAGCAAGGTTGTTGGAAGGGAAGTACTCAACGGTATTGGAAATCCTACACTTGAAGTTGAGATATGGGGTCAAGTATTTGGTAAAACAAAATTGCTAGGCTCAGCTCAAGCTCCTTCCTGCGATTTTTGCGATCCTTCTGATGCATTTGTTGTTAATGACATAAATTCAAACAGATACAATGGTCTTGGAGCTCAAACAGCAATAGCAATAATCTCAAAAAATCTTCAACCTAAACTCGAAAAGCGCCCTATTTATGACCAACAAATGATCGACTCAGTAATTGAATCATCAGATGGAACTCCAAATTTTCACAAAATTGGTGTTAACACAAGTATTGCAATATCATCTGCGATTGCCATTTCATCATCTCAGCTTCTAAAAGTTCCACTCTTTAATCATCTGACAAATACGCTTACACATAAATATCCAATATTTGTTCCCACACCAATTTTCACTTTTTTCGAAATTTCTGATTCGCCAATTTCCAAAGTATTCCTTATACCTAATCCAAATAAAACCATTGAAGAGCAAATTCGAATAATTTGTGAAATAAATTTGCATTATTCCAAAACTTCACACTCAGTAAACACTAACAATGGAACATATTTAATCGAATCACCAACAGCAGAAGATACAATTTCATTTGTTGAGTCTGTTGTCTCTGCAAGTGGACATAGTTTGGGCGATGATTTGACAATTGGATTCAGAGGTTCAAACACTTCAAACACAAAATTTTGGATTGACTTATTAGGGAAACAAACCCAAATCATTTCTTATATAGAAGATCCGATTCCCTTTGATGATATCGATGGATGGAAGCAAATTTTTGATGTTGTCGATAACGAAACCGTTTCCCTTGTAATGAAAAGTGGCATTTTTTCAAGGGTAGAACGGATTGAATCGGATTTGATCGGAAATTCTATCGTAATAACGCCGATAGAAGCCGCAACGATAACAAAAGTGACAAAAGTAGCACAACAAATTGAAAAATGTAATAAAAAAATTGTATTGGCTACAAGCGAAGTTGAAACACCAGACACATGGATATGCGATTTAGCTGTTGCAGTTGGTGCTTCAATGATACAAATTGGTTCGATATTAAAAGGTGAAAATATTGAAAAAGTCAACAGATTACTTGAAATCGGAAAAGAAATCATTGAAATGGAACATAAGCAAAACATCACATAAGGTATAGAAGATCAAAATTCATTGCGTTTATGTAAATAAATTATAAATTTTCTATATTAATTATGAGCTTATCAACTCATCAATTTAATGAGAAATAATAATATAAATAGTGTAAAATTGGATTCCAAAGCAATTGATTTTATAAAAAATTCAAGGCAAAATTTTAGATTTGATGTTTATCCCAAATTTAGGATTTTTGATTAATTTTAATATGTTTCGTTTTTATTGATTATTGCGTTTGAAGATTTGACTTTAATGATTGGAAGAAAAGACAGAATTAGAATTTTTATTTTGGATATCATAAACATCTTGAAGATTTTGATGAAACAATCATATATTGCTGTTAAACATTAAAAATTCTTCTTAAATTAAATACGAACTTAATTTTGTTAGAAATTAATTATTTCATTTAAACAAAGTTTTCATTTGGATATTTTTAATTACCTTATGTATTCCCAATCATATATATATTTCAACAAAACCTAATTATATCTTTTTTCAAACTTGAAATATTGGGACACACATTAATTCCAATAGGATTTCTTTTAATGATTCAATAAATTCTTTCATAGAATATGATTTTACTGTTGTTAATTCTTATTTTTCATATCTAGATTCAATCATTCTCATATATGATTTGAAACTTCAAACACAAAAAGTGCTTAAATTCTAAATGCCACAGTACAATTTTTTCAAGCCAATTTTAATTTACACTATATTAATATCACTAACTGGAATCATTGAAGGTCTGATTGTAAACCTATTTCACTCAAGCAATATATTTTCAATCATATTTGGAATATTTTGGGTTATCTTCTCATTAACATATGGCATCTATTCATTTATCCGAGTACAGAATCGAACTGAAAAATTTGTTTTCTTACTTTCGACTACTTTTGGACTTTTATCAAGCTTTTCATTAATGTTTACGCCACAAGACTTCCAAGAAAGTTGTTCTTCCTTATACATTAAAGTTATAAGTCAAATTGTTGGTCTTGGAATTACATCAATGATTTGTCTTTTCTGGATATATCCAACCAGAAAATTCATAAAAAATTTCTTTGAAGCAGAAAGAATTAGTTTATCCGATGAAAGGATGTACTATATAATGACTACATTGGTTTAACGAATTTTTCATTTTATGTATTGGAAATTCTCTGGCGAAACATATTCCAAATCGTAAAATGCAGGACAAATTAAGTTTTACTGATTAAAAGAATTTGAGTGTAAAAAAACTAATTCATTATTCAGATGTGAGAATATCTATGTTTTGATTCAATGCTTCTTTATACTTTTCGATAAAATCATCTTTGGCTTCTTGCGTCGAAAACTTAAGCAATACATTAATAGAACTTAGTTGTAAAATAATATAAATTATAAAAAATAATATTAATCAAACAATTTTTTTTAATTATATAATCCTTGAATTGAAATATTTGCTCACAACATTAAATATCGACTACAGCGATATGTTTATTTAATGCGATAACGAAGTTACGAATTGAAAAAAAGGTATAAAGTGGTTGCAGAAAGGTTTCCCAAACACCTCAGTATTTGAATATAAATCCGATGAATTTTCATTCATTTGATTCTATCGTTGGGAAACCACTTAAAACAATTTTATTAATCATTAGCATGAAATACTTTTATTTACACAAGCTTTTCATTGAAGTTGACATTGAGCTTTGTTCTCCTGTTTGAGTTTTTGTAAAGTTGCGCGAGCAATTTCAGAAAAAATATCATCCACTTTATAGCCATCCTTTGCTGAACATTGGATATAACAATCAAATTTTTGGTCCATAACAAGTTGAAAAACTTCTTCATCTGAAACACAATTCGGGTTATCATATTGATATAAATCAAATTTTGTACCAACAACAAATACTGTAGCCTTTGGAGCATAGAGCTTGATGTAATTAATATATTTTTTAGTTAGATTTTGAAAAGATTCTTGATTATTAAGTGCAAAACAAAGTAAAACAATATCAGCATGGGAATAACTAAGGGGATAAAGGCGATCGTAGAGTTGACAGGTATCGCAAAAGTGGGCCTTAAAAGGTTTTTCGTATTTATAAAATTCCTGGCAATACGATTCAAAAAGGGTTGGAACATACCTCTCTGGAAATGGTTTCTGATTCATTGTCATTAGCAGACTTGTTTTCCCAACTTTGTCTCCAACAACTGGAATCTTCAGTTCGATCGCGCACAAATTTTTAAATAAAGCATTCAAAAAGTTCTATAATTTCGATTAATTTCAATTCAAATGCAAAAAATTGTTTCCTCTTTGTTGGCTGATACAATTTGTTAACTCAATCAAGTTTCCGATCCCATCAAAAGAGATAAAACTTATCAGCATTAATAAGGGAATATTGCACAATTCATATTTATCATTATTCAGATTTTGCATTGCCACAATATTCTTCACACTTAAAATACTAACTCACAGGTGAAAAAAAATATCATTTAAAGCCTATTTGTAAAAGGGTTTACAGTGTAATTCACTCTTCAGTTTGTTCATTTCCATGATTTTCTTCAGTCTTCTCAACTTCTTCTTCCTTCTTCTCGTCCTCTCCCTGCTCGAAGTTGAATGCAGAGTCTTCATTATTTTCAGTGCCTTCTGAAGTGAAGCTAAATGCAGAAATGATCGGAGCTGCAGGTGCTACGTTTTTGATTTGTGGGTAGAGCTTGTTTGCCTCGTTTCTTAGGGAAGCCTGAGGAGCTCCTGTTAAGGTAAGAATCTCATTCTTACATTTTGCGATTGATTGAATTCCATAAACCTCAGCAGCTACTTCTAACCCAAGGATTGCTCTAACAGCAACCTTCCAATCTTTATTTGTAAGGCCTTCAATTAACTCGTCAATGCTATCAACAGAAATGTTTTGCTTAAATGCTGTAAGTTCTGATGCATTAGCCATTGCTCTTCCGCCAGTGATCTTCATAAGCTTCTTAGCTGGCGAAAGATGCTGTGGAACCTTCTTTGGACGAAGAGAATTAAAATCTCTCTTCGGTTTGGACGGTTGTGGACGGTTATGTTGTTCGGAAAGTGTCAAACTGGCGGTTTGACTTCTGTGTTGATAGGGGTCTTCAAATGGTTGTGGATGCTCTGGCTGTGGTGAGTAACCATATGTTTGCTGTGGTGAGTAGTTGTATTGGGATTGCGGTTGGTAAGGATTCTGTTGATAAGTATTGAAACCACCGCCGACTGAAAATGTGGTCTTAAACCATTTACCAAGTGAATGCGTAATGTCTTCAATAATGTTAGATCGAGAACGTTGGGTTGTTGGTGGTACATTTGATGCTGTTCCATACTTAGATTGGTATTGTGTATAAACTGGTTGACTATAATTCGCTGGCGTTTGTTGTGGATATGGAGTTGTAATTGAAGCTTGATGACTTGGTGTTTGATAAGGATTTTGATATGATGGAGTTGCAGCAGTAGTTTGTTGAGGATAAGGTGTGGTGATAGATTGCGGTTGTGTGGGAGCAGGTTCTGGTTCTGGGAATGCGGCCGATGCAAATTTAGACGGTCTTCCTAATGATACATTGACAGATGCTAAAAGAGTTTGTGCTACATCTCTCATCTCTTCATATGGCTCCATGCCTCTAGATGGATGTGGGTCGCCAATCCAACTCAAACAATTTTTAATGGAAGATGAAACAAGCCGAACTTCTGACTTAAACTCTGGTGGTCCATATTGAACAAGTGCTTGTAGGAAAATAAGTGCTTTTATACGAACAATAACAAATGTATTTGTTAACTTGAGAGATAATCCACGAACAATCTTTTGTGTATTTGCCTTATCCTTAGCACAAAGATCAAGAGCCTCTGCAACAACACTTTCTGGAATTTGGTTATCATCGTTTGTTGTTGCCCTTTCGATGATTCTTGATATTGCAAACATTGCAAGAACAATGAAGCGGTTATGGCGGTTATTGTCAAATGCAGATGGTGACACTTTTGATAAGAATTCTCTTTTATGAAGCTTTTTCGTCCTTATCTTTAAAAAAATGAATTCGTACTACTAAATGACATCTCGATATGTTTGAAGTTTCGAAACTTGAAATAAGAATATAGAAAAAAATATGAACAAAAACACCAGATGGTGTTCTGACTCAAAAATTGTTCCTGAATTTGTTTGATCAAACGATAAATTTCAATGATTTATGGATGGATCCAGCTAGCTTTTGAGTGTTGCCTTGAAAAAAATCGTATTGAAAATGTCAAGTTTTACACACAGCAAAAAACACAAGAAAACACGACTTTGTTTCATATCACATACTAAAAAGAAGTATATCCATACATCTTATAATAATTCTTTGACGTGTACATTTTGAAAGAAATATTTATCGAGAAGTAGTTAATCTTTTAAAAATTTATCACTTTTGTTGATATTAGTTTATGTTTGTGATGAAAATAAATATCATTTTACTTAGAGAACAAAAACTCATCTAAAACATTGATAAATGGGATTGCTTCAACAGGGTGCCCTTTTACATTACCACTTTTTCAATAAGCGTTCGAACAGACACCATGTTATAATGACTTCTGAGAAAAAATAACCCCGTTTTATTTAAAACCACAGAGTGTAAAATCACAACAACCAAAAATCTTATATAATTCAAGAAACAAAATATACATAATGTTGAGGCAAATTTAAATAGCATTATGATAAATAAATTCAATATAAACGTTGGTGATTAGTGAGCGAGCTTAGAAACATGAATACAATTACATATCAAACAAATGAGTGTGGCTTAGTGTAAATAACAATCATTTTTTTAAAACCGTTTTTCACCTTTATATTTGAAAGTCCCTGAGAAACAGCGCATTCAAAATTCAATGTGCCGATTAGAATCCTTGTTAATTGTATAGAAACAAACTTTTTGAGCGTTTGTAATTCAAAGGTGTTCGATGTTTGCTTGATGACAAAAGATGTCATCTTGTTTCTTTAATTTTCTAACAGAATTAATATACAATTTAATTCTGTATCCTATGTCACTTTTCATAAAAAAAACATTGCGTTTCAGCTTTGTGAACATCTTCCGATTGCAAAAACAATAAAACACGTATCAGCAAAAGTTGAGCCAACGAAACGACGAAAAGGCGAAGCGGTTGAAGCTCTCTGTATCGTTTTTGACTGATTTATCAATAAGTTTCTCAAGTTTTCACACGGATGTGTGTTTTCTTCTTGGCTTTCCCTATGCATTTCTTTTGCTTATTACGAAACTCTCAACAAAATTCAGGTTCAAAGATTTTTAGTAATCAATTATCTATTTCTCAAACTTTTAAACACTCCATTTCCCTTACTTCAGAATCCAAAGGGGATAAATACTTTATATTCTCGCCTCGTGACAAAGCGAATGTATCCATTAAAGGAACAAATTTTATTATGCTAAAAGATAATGAATCCGATCCATTTAATATCAGTGCAGGAAAATATCATTGGCATTTCCCTTTATTAGAATCACCAATTTCATATGTTAAACATTATCTCAAATTCTTTTCTTTAGTACTTAATCATTTTTCATTGAAAGCACATTTAGCAATGCCAATGAATAATAGTTTCATAAAGAAAATGTTCAAATTCAATGAAAATGTTCAAGCTCTAATGCGTTACTTTTTTATTTTGGGATTTTTATCGTTTTATGAAATTAAATTTTTATTTAACAAATTGAAAACAAACGAAAATAGAAAACATAAAAATGTTTTAATTTTTGTTATATTTTTCATAAATTCTTTTCAATTATTTTATGATCATAATTTAACATTAACAGTAACAAATTCAAGTGATTTTGAAGAAATTGAACAATATAAAGACAACACGAAATTCATATATATTAGTGAAGGAATTTATCTAATTCCAATTTATGCATTTTCAGGATGGTCATCAGTTATTTCCGTTAATTTTGGTAATTCTATATCAGGTATTGGTGATTCAGCATTTTCATCATGTTCATCAATCAAAAAACATTACAATTCCAAATTCAGTCACAACAATTGGCGGTTATGCGTTTTCATTCTGTTCCAAATTAGAAACGATTATTTTTGGAGAAAATGTTACAACGATTGGTAGTGGAGCATTTTCATCATGTTCATCAATCAAAAACATTACAATTCCAAATTCAGTCACAACAATTGGCGGTTATGCGTTTTCATTCTGTTCTAATTTAATGATATTAACACTTGGGTATGGAATAACAGAAATTGGAGATTCAGCATTTGGTAATTGTAATGCACTTGAATGTATTTATTATTATGGAACTAACGAACCGAATATTGGAGAAAATGCATTTTCTAATGTTACAACAACAGTTATAACATATGCAACATATATCGCTAAGACATTTGGAGAATTAAATGTTATCAAATCATATTCAGAAGGAAACTGCAAAGCAATTCCAACACTATCATTTTCATCATCACATACATTCAGTTGTAGCAACACATATTCTCAGTCAAACACATTCAGTCGAAGTAACACATATTCTCAGTCAAAGACATTTACTGAATCGTTTCAAAGTGATTTAACATTTTCATATTCATATACATTAACGTATACATTGACAATTACATATTCATTTACATATTATGAGACGCAAACGAGATCACTTTCATTATCCATATTCAATTCCACATTTTCTTATATCGAAACAGAATTTATTTATTATGATTACACAGTTATTATGTATTCGACACATTTTAATTATTATTCAAATTTCATTACAATGTTTCGCACGAACATTTTACATACGAACGGACTTACAACGAATGCATTGATTGGAATTGTTTGCGGATCAGTTGCATTTGTGTTAATAATTGTTGGAATTGTTATGTTCTTAATCAAAAGTAAAAACAAAAAAGGGAAATCGACTTCAAAGTTACAATTTAAGGATTCAACTACATCAAGTTTAAATCAAAAGGAAGATGTCAATATATTAGATGAAGATATTGTTAAAGAAGATGAAGACAATTGGCTGTGATTTAATGTAAAATAAAAATATATTTTTAATTGATATATTTTTAATTTATTTAAAAACTATGAAATGATTCGCAATGAGAAATATTAATCGATTAACAATTTGTTATTCTCAACTAATGGTAATCTGTTTCTTATGTTACTTTTGGAAACTCTGTAAATCATATCAAATTCTGTATTTTTATCACTACCGAATATGGTGAAAATAATACGACAATTAGTAATTTAGCATTTTCATTCAACCATCACACTTCCAAGTTTGATGCAAAACATTGGAGAAGCAGCATTTTCTATTTGCTATCATTTAACGACATTAAAAATTTTGACACAACAAATAAGAATTTGAAAATATTCATTTTCTAATTGAACAGCCTTCGATCATTTATTATTATGGCAAATCAGAACCATATATTAGTGAAAATACATTTTCATCAATTATTACATATTCAACACACAAAGAAAAAAAAACATTTGGACCATTTCCGGTGAATAACGAATATAATGGTGGTGTTTGTTCACCAATTTCAACTCATCCATTTACAAAATCGAATACATTGTCGAATTCAGATATGTTCACAAGATCCAAATCATTTATACAAACACATACATTCACTAAATCAAATACATATACAAAAGCACTTCAAAGGGATTTAACTTTAACTTTTTCTTACATATTAACACTTTCTTTATCGATAACAAATCATAAACTGTTTGTTAAACACAAACAAAATCATTTTCATTATATATCAATAATTCAACGATTTCATATCTTGAAAACAATTTTATATATTATGATTACACTATTATTATATACTTCATATTTTAACATTGTTTAAATTGTTATACATATATAAGTTATATCTCAAACGAGACATAAAGCGGAAATGCAACATCAGTTTTAATTGTAATTATATCCAAATCAAATCAAATACATATGTGAATAATTAATGAAATTTAATAACTTTAAAAAATGATTACCAAAAACAAATATATATCATTTTGATCAGCAAATTCAGCTCTATCACATGCATTCATTCATTATATTATTTAAAAGTGCTTTAAAATCATTTATTACAGCTTTTCTGTGTGTCCTTAAATATTGAAACAAACGAATTTTAGGTTAAATTGAAAAACTTCAAGAAAACAACAAATTTTTTACTTGATAACCGTGTGGTTTTTAACTTTTGTATTAGCCGATGTGTATTTAGTAAAGGCCTTGAACTATATTAGATCTTGAAGCATGAAAATTCTTCAAATGATGCTCATTTCGGGCATAACAAAGCAATTTACGACCGTTACAATACCAGAAATCCCATTTCTTACAACTATAAAAAATATCAAATATGAAAAAGAACCTCAGCGAAGAAGGAATCATTCATGGGTGCAATGTAGAAGATCGAGTCTTTGAAATTCATAACCAGAATTTTGATATATTTAGCAACAATTCTATTTTCTTTAAAACCAGTTTGTTTTTATATTTCTTGACTGAAATAGACCATACATTAGTTATGCTTCAAATATTTAATAACAAAATAAAATTATCAGTATCATATTTTACAATTACCCAAAATAAATCCTTTTTAACCAGTATGCTTATTGAAGACAATATGTCAAAGCAAACCACTAAAATGTGTTACGAGAATATATCTTTGATCCGGAGTAAATTTCTTTGTTTTTCGTTGATGCAAAACGATAAAAAAGACCGACCATTTAAATTCAATGCTTACGTTCGTTTAACCGCTATTTTTTCAATGATGATTGTGGTGGTTTATATCAATTTTTTTCAGAAAAAACCACTTTTTCTACAGAAATTTTTATTGACCAACTACGAATTGAAAACAAACGAAAAGAAAAAACATAAAAATGTTTTAATTTTTGTTATATTTTTCATAAATTCTTTTCAATTATTTTATGATCATAATTTAACATTAACAATAACAAATTCAAGTGATTTTGAAGAAATTGAACAATATAAAGACAACACGAAATTCATATATATTAGTGAAGGAATTTATCTAATTCCAATTTATGCATTTTCAGGATGGTCATCAGTTATTTCCGTTAATTTTGGTAATTCTATATCAGGTATTGGTGATTCAGCATTTTCATCATGTTCATCAATCAAAAACATTACAATTCCAAATTCAGTCACAACAATTGGCGGTTATGCGTTTTCATTCTGTTCCAAATTAGAAACGATTATTTTTGGAGAAAATGTTACAACGATTGGTAGTGGAGCATTTTCATCATGTTCATCAATCAAAAAACATTACAATTCCAAATTCAGTCACAACAATTGGCGGTTATGCGTTTTCATTCTGTTCTAATTTAATGATATTAACACTTGGGTATGGAATAACAGAAATTGGAGATTCAGCATTTGGTAATTGTAATGCACTTGAATGTATTTATTATTATGGAACTAACGAACCGAATATTGGAGAAAATGCATTTTCTAATGTTACAACAACAGTTATAACATATGCAACATATATCGCTAAGACATTTGGAGAATTAAATGTTATCAAATCATATTCAGAAGGAAACTGCAAAGCAATTCCAACACTATCATTTTCATCATCACATACATTCAGTTGTAGCAACACATATTCTCAGTCAAACACATTCAGTCGAAGTAACACATATTCTCAGTCAAAGACATTCATTAGAAGTAAAACATATTCTCAGTCAAAGACATATTCTCAATCGCATGCATTCAGTATTGATACATTTTCAAAATCAAATACATTTACCGAATCATTTCGAAATGATTTAACGAAATCTTTTTCATACCTGTTAACAGTCACATTATCATTTACATATTCATTTACTTATTATGAAATACAAACAAAATCACTTTCACTTATTGCAATTAATTCATCGAATGTTTATATTGAAACAGAATTTATATATTATGATTACACAGTTATTATTTATTCAACATATTATATTTATTATTCGAACTTCTTTACATTTATTTATAACAATGAATTTCAAACAAATGATAATAAAACAACAATTATCATAATAATCGTTTGCGTTATTGTTGCTGTTATTATTATAATTTCATTACTTATTATATTATTGATACGAATTAAAAATAAAAAAGAAGAAATTGATGAAAATGAAATTTCAGAACAACAAAATGATAACCAAACTACAAACACATTCACAACGGGAATATCTATATCAAATATTGAAGAAGATCCATTTGCAGATGACTTCAAAGAAGATAAATTCATTGAGCAAATGTAATTAAGATAAATAATTAATAAAATGTAGTGTGTTCTAAATGTGAATCATTTTTAGTATTCAAAGTCACCACGTTATTTTCTAACATTAATTTTAGTTTTGTGCTCTTGTTTATGTAAAACTTTTGAAAAATATGAGCAATATTGCTGCTTAATATTAAGCTAATATACAACTTATTTAGCATTAACATGATGCAACAAGTTTTGAGTAAAGCGAAAAAGGTGCGTGCACATAAACTTTAATTGGTTGGTGTGACTGGATAAACTCCTTCCTTATGATTTATTATTTTCATGCAAATTTGTAAGACATATCTTAACCAGAAAATGGTTGAGAAAAAATTATTTTCATAAACCAACTTTTTTTTTTTTTTTTTTTTTTGATATATTTACTAAGCTACTTCATGATAATAACGTGAAAAAATCATATGAAAAAATGCTAGAAAATAACCAAACAAAATTCATTAAAAATCAAAAGAGACAATATTTTATTAATTACATTATGCTTGTATCAGTTTTTTGGTCCCCAAAATCAACATATTAAGAAAATATGAAATGAGTTATCATGATAATCGCGAACAGAAGATAATGTTTTGTGTTCAAAAGAGAAAAGAAAAAACGTTTATCTATTTTATCAATTGGTGAAAAATTATTTCCTAAAACTCTTTTTTGGTGATTGAGACGGAGTCTGATGCTGAGGCAACTCAAATGCCTCATCTGTGCCTGTCTGGTATATATCTGTATTTCTGAAAGATGAATGATCGCGAACTGATTCGTCATGTTTTTTGTACTCAAGTTTGGTTCCTGGTGGAAGCTCAAGAGCAGTACAAATCGCACGATATATCTCTTGGCGTATTGCAGGATCATTTCCAGTCTTATTCCATAAGCTGATAATATCTTCTTGAAAACGTACCGAAACAACTGCACCGTTAACATCAGAAGAAAATTGCTCACCAATAAGAGCTAATATAAGGCGCTCCCAATAATAACTTGCAAGTCCTTTTTTGAGACGAATCATCCACTTTCCACCATTTACATTATCATTATCTTCCCAAATAGCACGAATGCCTTTGCGGAATAAGTGGTAATCTGTTGGTGGAGAAACATCATTAGGTTTCTTTAAATGAGAATAAAGACTCCAAAATCCTTCTATTGTACCAAAAGTACCAAGGAGGTGGATATTGTCTTCATATTGGTCACTTGAATTTCCTTGTTGCTTGAAAAAAATATGTAATGACCACTCTGAGCCAAGTGGGGTCTTTTGTCTGTTCTCGGACATGATTAAAGCGGCTTTTATCCACCCGTCAACTTTTTGAACGAATTCAATAGAAAAGAATAAAAAATCAAATTTTTTTTCTAGAATCCAAATTATTATGAAGTAAAATGTTCTTGTGGCGTTCATATAATGATGATAATGATTTTGTAAGTCAAAAATGAAATTTGATTTTTTTGATGTAGACGCAATTTGCATCATTTTCCTTTATTAACAGTAAAAATTCACCTTTTATGTAAACAAAACAATCAGTGAAGCTGGGAGTGTGTGAAAGTTGAAATTAAAAAAAATTTTAAACTAATTGTTTGTTAATGATTAATCATTGATAATTTTTATAATTAATAAAATTGAAAATTAAGATAAAGAAGCGATTTCTTGTCTATTGCGGTTGATCTTTTTTATCATCGAAAATACTTTAGATAGCAAAAGAAGACAAATTTTTATAATTTTCCAAAATTTTTGAAAACGGTTTTTTGAAAGATTTTCAATAGCCGCCAAATGGAATCGAAGCAAAAGGAAGAGAAGGACAAAGAATTAACACAGCTTAAAATTACAGACCTTTCTTGCTTTGAGTCTCCATCAAATAACCTTTTTGATTTTACTTTCCAAAATAAAATTATTTTTTCAGAAACCACTCAATCGGACAAATCCGAAAATCTCAAGGAAGAATCAACGGCTCAAAGTACCACACAAAGTGGCTTTAATTCACCAAATATTTTAAATGAAAAAAACAAAAATAATTGCAAATTTGAACTAATTAATTCTTGTTTAGCTGATGTTTCTCCTATAAATCCTCCAAGCAAATTAGCTGATATTCCAAAATTTTCATTTAGCACTCCTTCTTTTGTTACATATGGCGAAAAACACTTCGAATCCGTTTTATCATCACCAGTATCCATTTCTTTTCAGCAACCAAATTTTAGTAATGATAAATTTGATCTCAATCCAGAAATTTATAAATTTTCATTAAGTTCCCCAGTTTCAATGTGTTTAGTTAACTCTCCTCTTCAATCCCAAGATAACATCTCAGAGCTACAAGAACCCCAAAAAACAGAAAAACTTGATTTTGATTCAAACGATATAATTTTCGATGCTCAAAATCTTAAGAAGAATAAATTCACAATCCAAAACTTTGAAAACATTTACAGTGAACCCAAAACAGAATTAAAAGCTTCTCTTGTTTATTCAGAAATTTTCAACATTCCAGAACATAAATTGATTAAAGACGAAATCGAAAAAATCAAAAAAGATATTTTATCAATTGAGAGAACTTCTGTATATGAAATAAATTCTCAAGAAAAACAATTTAAAGAAAAGAAAAATTCACTTTCACTTTCCGAATCCCAAAATAACTTTGAATTGAACGTAAAAAATAAACCATTGAAAATTGATGAATTGGAATGGTTTGAGAAAAGTGACTTAGAACAAATCAAAGATGTGTCATTTAATTACTCTGATATAGTAAATACGAGTATTTATAATGATCAAACATTAGAATTTTCACATCAGGATGATATTATAATTGAAAATGAAGTGAAAAACTTAAAGAAGAAAAATAATTTTAAATATTCTGATGTCACAAGTCTTAATGTTTCACGTGATTATCATTATCAAATAGAGGATACAAATAACTTTGATATTGATGAGGAAAATGTACAAAATAAAGAACTGACAATTGAAATTAATAATATAAAAGAAATTATTAAAGAAGAAAACGAAAATGAAAATAAAATTAAAGAAAGAAATCAAAAGTTTAATATATTTATGCAAGAAATTGTTAATAAAGAAAGTGATTTAAATGAAAATAAAGAAATTAAAGAAAGAAATCAAAAGTTTAATATATTTACAGAAGAAATTATTAATAATGAAAGTGATTCAAATGAAAATAAAGAAATTAAAGAAAGAAATCAAAAGTTTAATATATTTACAGAAGAAATTATTAATAATGAAAGTGATTCAAATGAAACAAATAATACAAAACAAAAAGAAAATTTAAAGTTATGTATAGACAATGCAACAAATTATGAAGAAGTAAAACAAACAAACTTTGGCATTTCAACAAAAGAAATTATTTCGGAAGAACCACAACAAAAAGCAAATGATGCGCACAAAGAATCAACACTAAGTATTGATAATGAAACAAATTATGAAATTAATAATATGAAACAACAAATTTTGAATGTCACTTCAAAGGAAATTATATCGGAAGAACCAAAACAAATCGAACTACAAATGAGTTCAATAGAATCAAATAATATAGAAAATGAAAAAGAATTAAATTTGAGTATTAACGAGACAGTAAATTATGAAGAAATTAAAGATATTAAACTTCAAATAAGTAAAATTGAATCAAATTATATCCAAAACAAAAATGCAATCAAAGAAGAAATTGATGAAATCAAAGAAAGAGAAATAACTTCAGAACAACAAAATAATAGCAAAAACACCAAAGATGAAATAGAGTTAAGAATTGATAATTCAATAAATTATGAAGAAATCAAAAACATTAAACTTGAAATTAGTAAAACTGAAACAAATTATAATGAAAATGAACACGAAATCAATTTAAGTATTAATAATTCGATAAATTATGAAGAATTTAATGATATTGTCAAACAAACATTTGATATTTCAACCAACGAAATTGCTGAAATTGAAACCAACAAATATTTAAATTCATTAATTATTGAAGAAACATTAAATGAAGAAATTAATAATAATTGTAACAATGATATTAATAACACAGAAGAATCAAACGCGAAAGAACGAAATATTTCATTAAATATTGAAATGACAACAAATTATGAACATATTAATAATGAACAAAGAAACTTTAAACACACAAACGAAGAAATCTTTATGAAATATCACAGAGGTATAGTTAACTTAGAACTTAGTTCACCGAATGAATATGAAAACATCACAGAACAAAAGTATAACTTTGATACATTTGAAATCAGTTCAATCAAAACAAAATCAAATCATCAAAACAAAGAAATTGATTTAAGCATTTGTCCACCAACAAATTATGAATCAAATAATAAACAATTTGAAGCACTTGAAATTAGTCCAATTGCTTCAAATGAAATTAAGTCTCATGATGAAATTTCACTAATAATTGATGAAAATGATAAAGTTAATTCATCAATTGATATCACATCCGAAATACCACAAAAACATTCACTAAAACTTAAACTTAGTCCAATTACATCAAATGAAACAAAAATTAATCAAAAATTGGAATTAGCAATTGATGAAACATCAAATTATCAAAAGTATAATGAAGATTTAACAAAAACTTATGAAAATGAAAAACAAAAATCACTTAAATTAAGTTCAATTATATCAAATGAAACGCAAAATAAAAACACAATTGATTTAGAAATAAAGGAAACCAATAATTACGATGCTATATCTAAAGAAATAACATCTGAATCACCAAAAATAAAGAAACTTGAGTTAAGTCCAATTCAATCAAATGAAATAAATAATTTAGAAAATGAAAAAAATGACTTCGAATATTCAGAAGTTACAAGTTTCAATGTAACACAAGAAAATAAATATCAAATCGAAAACATGAAACAAATTAATATTGAATCTGAAAATAAAGTAAAAGAACCAAAAGAATTAACTATTGAAATTAATAACATCAAAGAAATTCATGATAAAGATATAAATGAAGAAGAAATCAAAAACATCAAACTTGAAATTAGTAAAACTGAAACAAATTATATTGAAAATGAACACGAAACCAATTTAAGTATTAATAATACAACAAATTATGAAGAAATCAAAAACATTAAAGAAGTTAAACTTGAAATTAGTAAAACTGAAACAAATTATATAGAAAATGAACATAAATTAAAGTTAAGTATTGAAGATTTGCTAAATTATGAAATAACTCCAAAACAGCAACATGCAAAACTTGAAATCAGTCACATTAAATCAAATTATATTGAACAGAAACCAGAAATATCATTAATCATTGACAAGCCAAATGTTTATGAAGAAATTTGTAATATAAAAGAACCAAATTATGTTACAACAGAAAAAGAAATTATTTCAGAAACACCAAAACAAATTCAACTTGAAATAAGTAAAACTGAATCAAATTATATCGAAAATAAACAAAAATTAAACTTAAGCATTAATAACTTAATAAATTATGAAGAAGTTACACATAATTCACCAAGCAAAGAACTTGAAATAAGTCACATTGTATCAAATCATATCGAAAATGAACAAAAATTAAATTTAAGTATTGAAGATGTGTTAAATTACGAAATAACACCAAAACAACAAAATGTAAAACTTGAAATTAGTCACATTGAATCAAATTATATTGAGCAAAATCCAGAATTAATATTAAGTATAAACACACCAAATGTTTATGAAGAAAGTGATAATAATAATAAAAAACAAATTTTTGATATTTCATCCAAACAAATCATCACAGAAGAGCCAAAGAAACACTTTAATAAGTCAATTGAAGCAAAACATTTAAACATTAGTAATTCAGCAGATGACGAAAAGTATTCCGAAGTTACACAGCCAATTTTATATAATATTTCATCAAATGAAATTCATCAAATTGAACCACAAAATCAAATGAAGCAACTTCAGATGTGTTTAATTCAATCAAATGAATTCGAAAATAAACAAAAAACTGAACTAAGTATTGATAACATAACTAATTACGACATAATAACAAACGAAGTTATTACAGAAAAGCCAAAGCAAATTCAACTTCAAATAAGTAAAATCGAATCAAATTATATCGAAAACAAACAGAAATTCAACTTGTGCATTAATAATATGGTAAATTATGAAGAAGTTAAAAATATTAAAAACCAAACATTTGATATATCGACAAATGAAGTTATTACAGAAAAGCCAAAGCAAATTCAACTTCAAATAAGTAAAATCGAATCAAATTATATCGAAAATGAACATAAATTAAATTTAAGTATCAACGATATATTAAATTACGAAATAGCACCAAAACAACAAAATGCAAAACTTGAAATCAGTCACATTGAATCAAATTATATCGAACAAAATCCAGAATTAGAATTAAGTATTGGTAATATGAATAGTTACGAAGAAATGCAAAATACAGATGAAGAAGTTTATGATGTTTCATTTAGAGATGTTAAATTAGAAGAACAACGAAAATCACTTAAAGTTAGTGCAAATGAATCATTTGAAGTCGGATTTAGTGCAAATGAAATTCATTTGGCTCTTGAGGAAAGTTCGAATTATAATAAATTTGAAGAAAGTGAAAATAAATCGGAAAATAATAAATCACTTGAGTTAAGTCCAATTCAATCAAATGAAATAAATAATTTAGAAAATGAAAAAAATGACTTCGAATATTCAGAAGTTACAAGTTTCAATGTAACACAAGAAAATAAATATCAAATCGAAAACATGAAACAAATTAATATTGAATCTGAAAATAAAGTAAAAGAACCAAAAGAATTAACTATTGAAATTAATAACATCAAAGAAATTCATGATAAAGATATAAATGACGAAGAAATCAAAGAGATCAAAGAAAGAGCACAAAATGAAGATACAGAAAGTAAAGAGTTAAGTATTGGTAATTCGATAAATTATGAAGAAATCAAAAACATTAAACTTGAAATTAGTAAAACTGAAACAAATTATAATGAAAATGAACACGAAATCAATTTAAGTATTAATAATTCGATAAATTATGAAGAATTTAATGATATTGTCAAACAAACATTTGATATTTCAACCAACGAAATTGCTGAAATTGAAACCAACAAATATTTAAATTCATTAATTATTGAAGAAACATTAAATGAAGAAATTAATAATAATTGTAACAATGATATTAATAACACAGAAGAATCAAACGATGAAAGAACGAAATATTTCATTAAATATTGAAATGACAACAAATTATGAACATATTAATAATGAACAAAGAAACTTTAAACACACAAACGAAGAAATCTTTATGAAATATCACAGAGGTATAGTTAACTTAGAACTTAGTTCACCGAATGAATATGAAAACATCACAGAACAAAAGTATAACTTTGATACATTTGAAATCAGTTCAATCAAAACAAAATCAAATCATCAAAACAAAGAAATTGATTTAAGCATAGATAACTCGTCCACATACGAAGGGTGCCAGCGACTGCCAAATCCAACATTTGACATATCAGCAACAAAAGTTATTGCAACAGAAGAGCCGCAAAAGCAAATCAAGCAAAATCTTAAGTACTACACAAACGATCCAATCGACATTAATCAAAGCAAGCAAATCGATTTAAGCATAGATAACTCGTCCACATACGAAGGGTACCAGCGACTGCCAAATCCAAACTTAAGTTTTGCTTCAAATGAAATTATTGCATCAGAAGAACCTCAAAAACAAATTCGCGAATTCAATGAAATCGAAAATCCATTCGTTGTTGAAGAGTCACTGCAATTTGAATATGACACAATTGACGAGCCAAACAACTATAAATCACTTGAAGTTAGTCCGATTGAATCAAATGAAACGCAAAACGAACAAATTCACTTAAGCATAGACAACTCGTCCACATACGAAGGGTGCCAGCGACTGCCGCATCCAAACTTAAGCATTTCAGCTAATGAAATAATCGCAGAACAGCCGCAAAGCAAACAAATTAAATTAAGCATCGACAGTGCATCTATGCACGAATGGTGTCTTCAATTACCGAATCCGACATTTGGAATTTCATCGAACTCCATAATAATTTCGGAAGCACCACAAAACAAAGAAAGCGACTTAAGCATTGGAAGCGCATCCATAGAACAATTAAACAATTCGAACTTAAGCGTTTCTACAAACGAAATAATATCAAAGGCATCACAGACAGTGCATAAGCCACTCAAATTAAGTCCATTTGCAGCAAACGAAACGCAATGCAAAGAAATCGACTTGAGCATTGACAGCGCATCGATATACGAAGGGTGCCAGCGCCTGAGCAATGCGGACTTGGACGTGACTTCGAATACTATTATCATTTCTCAAGAGCCGCAAATCAAAATCGAAAATGTAACAACACAAAACGACAATAAAACACTTGAAATAAGTCCAATTGAAGTGAATGAAACTAAAGACAAAGAAGTTGACTTAGAAATAGATTACTCATCGACATACGAAGGCTGTGAACGAATTGTTGACGTGTCAGAGAAACAAATTATAATTTCAGAAGATCCGACAAACAATGCAAAGATTAGATCACTTGAAATAAGTCCAATTGAAGTGAATGAAACTAAAGACAAAGAAGTTGACTTAGCAATAGATTACTCATCGATTTACGAAGGCTGTGAACGAATTGTTGATGTGTCAGAGAAACAAATTATAATTTCAGAAGATCCTACAAACAATTCAAAGATTAGATCACTTGAAATAAGTCCAATTGAAGTGAATGAAGCCAAAGACAATGAAATTGACTTAGCAATAGATTACTCATCGACATACGAAGGCTGCGAACGAATTGTTGCTCCGAAATTTGATGTAACAACAAAAGAAATTATAACTACGAAAGAGAAAAATAATTTTAAACTTGAAATTAGTAGAATTGAATCGAATGAAATCAAAGACAAACATACAAACGATTTAATGATTACTGAAGTATCGAATTACGAAGAATGCGAACGAATTATTGCTCCGAAATTTGATTTTACAACAAAAGAAATTGTAAATTATGAAAATCATAATATATTAGAATTAAGTCCCGTAGAATCAAATTATATTGAAAATGAATACTTAGCTGATTTAGTTATCGAAGATTCATCGAATTACGAAGGCTGCGATCGATTTATAATTCCGAAATTTGACTTTATGACAAACGAAACTTTTTCAGAAGAACCAAAAACCGAATTTCATAAACCATTCAAATTAACCGTTGACGCTTCAACTCAACACGAAACCAAAAATGAAGAAAATTTGACACTTTTAACATATACAATATTTGATCAAATCGGTAATGAAACTAATTTAGAAATTTCATCTGTTAATGAGGTCACAGAAAATCATTTTCCAACATTAACTATCACGCGTCAGTCGCCATATTACATATATTCGTTTGGCATGCCCGGCAGCTGTAATTATTCGCCACAACTTTTACCATCGAAAGTCAATTCGTTTGGCTTTTCACAATATAATAACTATAACTATGAAATTGAATCATTAACAATTAATGAAACGAACAATTTTTCATATTTTAATTATAATGAAAATGAATTTATTAAAACACAAAATTATAATTTTGTAACGAATATAAATGAAATTAATATATTACCAAAAATAAACAAAAAATTAATAATTAATTTAACTAATGAATTATCAGTTAATTACAGCGATGTACAATTCGAAAACAATAATTACATTAAATTAATTAAGAATCAATTAAACGAAATACGAAATCTTAAACATGAAATAATTCGGAACGGCGTCAAATACGAAACACTTAAAGAGAAATACAATCAAATCAAAGAAAGTTTTAGTGAAACAATTTCGAATTACATAAACACGAATTCAAATCTCAAAAACGAAAACATAAAATTGGAACAAATTAACGAAGACTTAAACAACAAACTCAAAAACATATTAAAATATTATTCTAAAAACATACGAAAACAAAAAACAAATAATTTATCGATTTCTAATTTGATGAATATTCTTACAATAAAAGAAGAAAACAAAATTATAAATTTAAATGTTTCGAATCCAAATTCATTCGATGTAATAAATATAATAAACTTAAGAACAACTGGAAAAATTACACAAATTTCATTAGCGCCAATTAATAACTTCGAGCCACTCTTCATAACGAAACCTTTAACATATGAATTTATTAAGCAAAAACCAAATTTAACATTTTCATTTAATTCATTTAAAGTAAATAACATTAATACAATTGACGAAATATCAAATTCTCTTCATTTGGAAGCAATTCCCGAAATTATTAATATTCGTCCAAAAATTTTAAACAATTTGAAGATACAAAAAATTAATGAAAACGAAATATTGAATGAAAATAATGAAGTTTTAAATGTTTCGTTGCCTTTGGTGAATGAAATAGATGATAATGAAATGGAGAAAATGAAAAATGAACTCGAAAGCGAAAGAAAAGAAAAGAAAATGTTAATGAAATTGTTGAAGAGAAGAATTAAGGCAATGAATAAGGAATTGGCCGAACAAAACGCAAGGCAAAATGATTTGTTGGAGGAACTATCAAGAGTTAGAACAAATTATAGAGAACTACTTGCAAAATGTAATTAGAAAATTTGTAGAAATAAAATATTGTTTTGTTTTTTTGACATGTTTTTGATAGTGAATTTAAATAGTGTATTTAATGAAATACATTCTGCAAATGCACCACCTCCAATTCCACTCATTAATTTATCTGGAAATTGGACATATTTTAATTGTTTACATGATGCAAATGCTCCACTACCGATATTTCCAACTGTTTCTCCAATTATTACTGTTGTTAACAAAGGCCATTCTCTGAATGCATTACTTTCAAGCTCCCCAACATCAATAATTATAACACGTTCTGTATCATTCATATAATCTTTTGAATAATCATTAAAATCAGATATTGTGAGTGTTTTTGTCTCTTCGTCATATGATTGCTTTGTATTAACAAAAAATATAATCATTAAAATCAAAAATATTTTCAAATTTTGTTTATTTTTATCATAAATTAAATAACTTTTATAAATATATTTAATAAATTGAAAAAGAATATTAAATATAATTAAAAATGAATTAATATATAAATTGTTAATTGTTGATTTAAATATGAAACAAAAGAAATTCCTCAATAAAATATAAAATATTTTGACTTTATTTATTATATTTTTTAAAGATAGCAAATAAATTTGTAAATAAGTGACTTAATAAATGATAATATTTATAACTTATTTTATGAATCTTTTCATATGAGAAAAATAAAATTTTGTTATTTGAATGATTTTTGTTATTATTGAACAGATAATGAGGATATTCGTTATGGATCTGTTGATTTGCTGTTTCATTTTTTGTTTTTGAAATTTATATATTTTATATTTTTATGAAAAATATTTTCATCATGAAATATGTTGGAAATAAAGTCAATAAAACGAATGCTGAAAGTCATTAATAGATATATTTCATATTTTTTCATCAATTTGATGATTGGAATTGGAAGATATATTCTTGATTTTAACTCAAACAAAAAACCTTCAAATTTTCATCAAAAATGTATGAAACCTATTGTTTTCCATCTGAAATTGAAATTGTCATCAAAAATTTAAGCGATACGAGTCATAAACAATGATAAGTGAGATGATAATGTTCTCTTTTCATTTTCTCTTTTAACTTGATACAAAATATTCTTGTAATCATATCAATTTTACACGCAAAACGATCAAAATCGATCAATACAACAATAATTCAATACCGAGCTTTCAAATAAAATCTTCAACTTTTCTATATAGTCATTTCAATTATTTTAAAATCTAACCGCCTTTTACAGTCAAATTAAAATCTAATTCATTCAAAAATATTTTCACAGAAATTATCTTCATAAACAATGAACATTTTTAAAAAAAAATTCCTGATTGTTTTTTGATGACAGCTCCTTTCTTGTATCCAGCAATATCTTAGAAGCGAATTATATGTCCAAAAAAATCGATTTATTCAAAAAGAAAAAACAAATATATTTTCTCGATAAATGAACAACAAAAAAATGATTTTTTCATTTAGATTTAGAAGCTATTTGATTATTTTAACAAACGCTTATCATCCTTGGTATTCTTAAGATATTCCAAGTTTTTAATAAGGTTAATCCAAGTTTTATTAGTGTTTCATGCCTTTACATTATCCACAGAAACAAGGCAACAACAATTAATTTACTTTTTTAAAAAAAATACTTTAAAATTTTAATATCATTTTGTAGAAGTTGTATTTGAATGCATGTCTTCAAATAGTTGAATAGAGAAATTATTTTGGTACAAAATGGTATTGAAATAAATTTAATATCTTAGAATTTCATAAAGTTGAAAGTAATTTGACACAAGGGGTCATAAACTTTAATCAGGAGGGGAAATTCATTGGGAGTGCGTTATACGATGATTTAGGTAGAATTAAAGTATGTTAAAAAAAAATTAATTGCATAAAGATATGAAAACAAATTTAATATAAGAAAAATAACAAAATTTAGATCCATTTATAAGTAGCTGTCATTGGAGAAAATGTAATAACAATTGGAGATTCTGCATTTCATTGTTGTTTATCTGGTAATAAACGGTCGTTTTGTGTTTTTCCTTTTTATTTCAGAAAATATGTTAAATTCACAAAAAAATTTAAACTCACCTATTAGTAGATAGTAATATATTTTGATAACTCAAAATAATTTACAAAAATTCTTTCTAAGAATAACAAGTTGAAAGCTTGATTTCGAATTTATTATGAATTTATGTGTTCATATTCACTTACAAGTAAAATTAATAAAGAATAAAATGATTCATTTTCTTTTAGAAAAAAAATCATATTCATTTCTTGAATTAATTTGGGAAGAGGTCCGCCTTTTTGAAGGTATAAATTAAAAATATCTTTTCTCCAACTTATTAAATTCTGTGGCTTAATATATGGAAATAGTTGACTTATTTGACATAAATATATTTCCTGAATGTTAGTATTATTTTGATATAATTAACATATAATAAATAAAGTTATCATAAGTTTCGAATTTTTATATGTATGATTGTTTGAAGTAGAGTATATGCATATCTTTTACAATTTAAAATATATTGAAATATTTTTAATTTATCAATAAATTTAATAAATTATAATGTAGCACAATAACTCATTCTGCATTGAAAATATGTATTTTAATTCCATGTTAAAATTGTAAAGTTAATATGAAATAGCTCATAATGTATATCACCATAGTTGTTCTCATGAAAAATATTTGGCATATAAAAATTATGTTTATAAATTTTAAAACTGATTTAATATAAAATTTATCGAATAAATTAAACATGCGATAAGATTTCATTATTATAACACTGAGTGTTATTGTTGTTTAATGCGCTGCTTCCGATTCTTTTTATGTAAAACAAATTTCTTTTCACAATAAGTAATGATGAACAAAAACATAAAAAAATTTTATTACATATCGATTATTTATCACAGTATTAAATCCATTGGTCCTCATCTTCCGTTATCAAACTATTAAATTCATTGTCCACTTCTTCGTGATTTCCTCCCGTATTCGATGACGTATTATTATTTACATTTGACAACGACTTTGTTTTCGTTGTTTGTTTCTTATTTCTCTTCAACATAAATATTACGATCCCGACAATTATCAAAACTATCACAATAGCGCCGCATATAATACCAATTAACAATTCATTTGATAACGAATTATCTTTTGGTGTAACATCAGTGACAACTAATGTATAAAAGTCAGAATAATAACTATAATAAGACGAATAATATATAACAGTGTAATCGTAATAAATGACATTTGTCGATATATAACTGTAAGTAGATTCAAATGTTAACAATGAAATTGTATTTATGTATTTACTATAAAATGTAATCGAAAGTGTAATAGATAATGAATGAGTTAAAGTGAACGAATGTGTTAAAGATAAAGTTTCATCGGATGAATGAGCAACTGATGCAGTTAGTGAACGTGATTCAGTAAATGTCTCTGACTTAGTGAATGTGCGTGTTGGCGGGAGACATTCGTCAAGTGTTGTTCCCTTAGTAATTTCCATATTTCCAAATGTTTCATTTTGATATGTTTCTATTGTCATAACTCTTGTCGCATTTATATTAACAAATGCATCATTTTGGATTTTTGGTGAATTTTCTCCATTAAAATGAATACATTGAAGTGATGTACAATTAGTAAATGCACATGAATTAATATATTCAACATTTTCATCAATAAAAATTCTTTCTAAATTATTACAATAAGCAAAAGCATAATTCATAATAGAAATGACTGAATTAGGAATTGTAAATGTTTTACTTTTCATATTTGGATAACTAATAATTTGTGTAATTTCTTTATTATATAAAACCCCATCGTTTTCATAATTCGAATATTTAAAATTTTCTTCTGAAACATTAATAAATTGAAGATTTGTACATTCTAAAAATGGATTCCCAATCGAAGTAACTGAACTTGGTATATAAATATTCACAAGGCTTGTACATCCTCTGAATGCATCTGAGTCAATATTTCGGACGCCTTCATATAATGTTATCGTTTCAAGTCCTGTACATTTATAAAATGCATTACCACTAATGCTATTACAACGGATTGTAATGTTATTTAATGAAATACATTCTGCAAATGCACCACCTCCAATTCCACTCATTAATTTATCTGGAAATTGGACATATTTTAATTGTTTACATGATGCAAATGCTCCACTACCGATATTTTCAACTGTTTCTCCAATTATTACTGTTGTTAACAAAGGCCATTCTCTGAATGCATCACTTTCAAGCTCCCCAACATCAATAATTATAACACGTTCTGTATCATTCATATAATCATTTGAATAATCATTGAAATCAGATATTGTGAGTGTTTTTGTCTCTTCGTCATATGATTGCTTTGTATTAACAAAAAATATAATCATTAAAATCAGAATAACTTCGTTTTTTTGATGAATGATTTTCTGATTAAAATAAATTTTGGATAAGAAAGTAAATACGAAAAATATAAATACGAACAAAGTTATATTTGAATATATAGAATTAATTAATGCAATAAATATCTTTGGTAGATTTTTCAGAATATTATTGCTGCAATTCATTGATAAATTACATTGGAAACTTTCATTAAAATGATATATATTATGTAGGATATGAAAGATTGCAGTTATTTTGGAATAAAAATACGAAATTATTAAATTTGAAGAAACGAAATGCTTAGAACCTATTCTGTTGTTATTTAGAGAATTGTTGAGTGAAACGCATTGCAGTAAATGATTTATGTTGTTTGCTGTTTGAATTTTTTGTAAAAATATTTTACTCTTTATGTGTTCTCTCTTGTTACTTGGCATGTAATGAATGCTTTTGTTATGTACATGCTTGTTCATTGTTTTATTTTCAGTAAGAGAATCAAAATTATATTTATTTGAAATAAAAACATGTTTGTCGAAATTTATGAGGAGGATGAAAGTGCCAATGTGAATCAATGTTATCATTAATTGAGAATGGACATTATATTTCATCGATTTGGTATATGCGTTTACAATATAAATCTGCTTTGGTTGTAACGACAAACCTTCAATTTTTCATTAGAAATGTGTGTAACAACTGTTGTTCAATGTGACATGTGATTTTTAATCGAAATTATTTTGGATGCCAAGGTGCTCACATGAAGCATTAGGTGACATGAAAATATCTCATTTACTTGACATTTGAATGGGATTTAAGGGAAAACGACAAAAAACAACCAACTTTTTATGAAAAGAAAGTTTCAATTGAATGGTCATTCAACTTTTGTGTGTTCATGTCAAAATAGTATAATTTTGAAATAATGGGGGAATGATGATTAATCATAATAAGAAATTTATACTTATACAAATGTTTTTTTTACCAGTTGCAAATGGATCATCTTCAACATAGCTCGTACTGTTGATTTGGTTTTGAATGAACTCGTTCTGGCTTAAATTTAACGGTCTATTGTCTAAACGGTCGTTCGGCACCGAATAAAACGAAATAATCTCGTTGTTCATATTGTTTTGATTTTTAGAAAATATATAACAAAGATTAATAATAACAGTAAATAATATTCTTATCTCTTTATAAAACAAAAACTTTTATTTAAAGATTTGACAACTAAAAATAAAACAAATATATCTTCATATAAAATAGGTTTACGCATGTGATGATAGGTGTTTTATATATTCCATTATATATTATATCTGATATTAAAAATAATCAAAATTTTATAAAAGAATTATTGACTTTCTAGAAGTGAGAAAAATATTTTGCATTTTTTTGATAGTGAAAGGTTTACGTGCAGGCTGCAAAGCAAGGTGTCCCGCTAGCAAAATTAAACACCCAAATTTGAAAAGCTTACAACACAAAATAAGGGCAGGTGTATTTTGTATAAATAAATTGTTTTTGAGGAACAAAGATTCACTTTTGCACGCGTCACTTTTTAGAATATTTGGTTTTGCACAATGTATAAGAGCAATTGCAATGAGCTGTAAATTGACTCGTTTTTTATGATCTTCCAACCTAACTTGAATTCCCAATCGCTTTGGGTTCCAGACTCATTATACGCACATTTTTGAATAGTTTATTGGAATCAGGAACTGAAATTTAATGGTACCGATCATTTTTAATACAAAAAAATGAAAATATAAATATAAATATCTCTATTTATAATTGGTTACGGAATAAAAAAAGATATATATTATGAAATACATCATAATTATATAACATGTTATTTAATTATGAATAAAATATTTAAAATTCATAAGAAAATTATAATCTCTTCAAAACACAAAATTTTGGATTTAAAAAATTGAATATAAAACGTTCATCCATATCAAATAAAGCCAATTTGCTAACATACTTTGTCAAATCTAAAAAATGTCTGAAGAAAACAAATCTGATTCTTCAAGCTCATCGCCTGAAGAGAAATTGCTGAAAATGATCATGTTAGGTGATCTTGAAGATTATCCTATTATAAAAGAAACAAAACCAAATCACACATCTCCAAATGACAAAAATTCTTCAAGTGGATCGTATGATGAACCATTCAAAATACTAGGTGATGATTCATCTGATGATCAAGCAAAACATTCAAAAGAAAAAAGGAAACAAAATAGCAAAAAACCTTCTGCCATCTATGATGAAGATGACTATGACTATGATGATGACGATTTAATAGGTATTTCACCTAGGAAACCAATATTACCAACCAGACCGAAAAAAGATCAATTCATTGAACGCCGAAGGCCAGTGGACGACGATTATTTTGACATTGGCCCTCGGAGAAAGAGAGTGGGTGGTATGGATTATGGGATAAGAAGAATAGGTGGCGAAAGATTGCCCAGAATGGGAGGCATGGATAGAATGGGCATGGATAGAATGGGAGACATGGATATGTTCATGGGAATGAGCGGAATGCGAGATACTAGATTTCCAAGAATGGGTCCGATTTCAACATTCAAACACGGACCTGCCAAGAGAGACTTAGATGAGGACGATGAAGGGTTCCTAGCTGTGATGAAAAAGAAGGAGAGGAAGCCAACTCCAATTGATGAAATTATTCCATTTTATGATGTTGACTCTGTCAGCTCTATGTCATTTGCAAAAGAACTTGAAGAATCACCACTATTAGTACTTTACTGACTAAACGCCTTCTAACTCAATATACAATTTAACGAGGTGAAAATCGTTTCAATAAGTTCTTCTGAGAATTGTTTTATATAATACTATTGAATTCAAAGCTTATTATTAATGAAAAGTTCTATGTTACCTAATAAAGATGCATAGTTAAGTGCTGTTCGACATAGTTTACATAAATTCATTTGCATTTAACATAAATTCCTTCTGTTTTTAAGATCTAATTGAACTATTTGATTTTTTTTTTTTTTTTTAGTGCCCTAATGAATGCTGTCCGAAATAGTATAAATAATTTTTAAATATTATTTTGTAATCCAAAATTATGAAAATAAATAAAAACCAAATTAAACAAAAAATTATTTTTAGCATTAATATCAATTTATTTTTACGAATATCTTAATAACGCATTATATACAATCATTAATAATAATATTATTATTTATCAATATATAATCATTAATCATTCTATATATTTTATAAAGATGAAAAACAAAAATAAAATATTTAAATTATTCATCAAGTAGAGTGAAGAAATATTCTGTTTCTAATTGTGCATCTTCTTCTAAATCTGTACAATGCACAGCATTTAAAATCAAATCTGTTCCGAACAAAGCTCTTAAGCTATTTTTTCTTATTTGCTTTGCCACATTTGGATCTCTTGGTCCGCATAATTCCCTAAATGCATTAAAGTCACCATTAACTTCTAATGCCAAACAAGTACCAGAAGACAATTGCTTTACCATATCTGGATAATCCTTTACAACTCCTCTATAAACTTCAAGAAATTCTTCAGCAGTTATAATATCCAAATTAGCTGTCATTGCACCTGTTATCTTAAAACCTTCTTCTAATATTTTATTTATTATTTTACCAGCAAGTCGCTCTTTCATTGCATGTGGCTTAATAATACATAACGTGCAATTGTCAGTATTACTAACTAAATCAACTGAATGTTGTCCAAATATGAGATTGAGCTCCCGTTGGGCAGATTCTGGTGAATCAGATCCATGTGCAAAGTTTTCGGTGGTATTACGAGCATACTTTGCACGAAGTGAATTTGGTGATTCACGTTTGGCAGTCTCAAGATTGGTTGGACCTATGAGTTGACGCCATAAACTTATTGCATTATTTCCAGTAAGTTCCATTGCAACAATTGGTCCACTGGTAATATAATTAATTAATGTGTTATAAAATGATTTACCTTGATGTTCAGCATAAAATGTAGAAGCTGTTTGAATAGAGATTGTACCAAAACGTAATTTAGTGACAATTAATCCTGATTGATAAATTCGATCTAGAGCATCACCAAGATGTTGATGGAACCCTGGTTTTAGCATAGCATAAGTAGATTGCATTTTTTGTGAAAATGCTTCTTTAGTTGAAGCACTGGCATAATCAATAATTTCATATTGACGTCCATTTATAAGGATTTTATTTCCTATAAAAAGATCTTTGAGTTCAATCCCGTGGTTTCCAAACCTTTTTAGGAAAGGTCTTCTATTTCTTATATCATATATTTCAATTTCATTTTTATCTGTATGATATGTTAGCAAGTAAGGCCTTACCAGTTCTGCCATTTCATCATAAAATTCGATTTTAAATGAATAACTGGGAAAAACAGAATTCATTAATAATAACGTACTTTTTCTCAGCAAGAAATATGACCGTTTAAGTGATGGATTGAAGTTTTGCTCAAAAACATGGGAAAAAAACTCATTTTTTATTGTTATGAATCATTACGCATGAGCTTTTATTAAAATCTATGATAAAATTTGATTATTAAAATTTAGAATTAGTAATGTTTCAAAAAGTGTGGAAGAAAGAAAGAAATATTGATATCCTAGTTAAAAATACATTTAAATTTTGAAAGATGGTTTAATCCAAAACAAATTGCTTTTGATTTAGTTAAAAAAGAAAAAAAGCAAATTTGTTGATCCTATCGTTTACGTTTTGTTTTAAATGACTACCCTTTAACGGGCATTTTTTTCACAAAAAAAGTGGCAAATAACCAATATTCAAACGATATTTTGGCGTAATTGCACAAATTTTTAACTCCCAATTCAATATGATGTATTCAAAAAGTTTCACCGTTCACCGGAACTGCTCCATCCAACCCCCAATGAAAATCATCCAGTAATTTATTTTTTTCTAGCATATCATTTCATTTCCACGCATTCACATTAATTCTCTTATCAAATATGTGATTCATATTTTAAATTTTTTCTTAGATCTCGCTTGAAACCCAGACAAAAGAATAATTTAGTTTAACGTATTTGCACGGTTTTTTGTTTCAATTGTGTCAAAATTAAGCCGTTTGTGGAAAATCTGTTAGTGTAATACATTGAAAAACTTGGTCTTTGTTTTTTCATTCGGCAATTATGATCCCGCTTGTTTCTATTTTCCTTGTTACAAGCCTATCTTATGATATGGATTCAAGCCCACAATCTATTCGCGGTGGTGCTTATGATTGGGCCTATGGTTTAGGCGCAATGCGTGGTGCTTGGAAATCATTTCATTTTGATTCTATTTCTTTTAATGACAAAGATATTAACCTCAAACCTTTACTAACTACATATGCTGATCAAATTGCTTCAGCAATAAATATAACACAACTTCTTCAAGATCTTTCAAAACAACTTTCAGGTACAGATTCAGATACAAGTTCAAACAAAACACAAGAAATGGAAACTGTAGAACAAATCGGAACAGAACCAGTTAGCTATTCAGATATTTGTCAAAATCCACAAGGAAATATTAAACTTTTTTGCTCTTTATTTGGAAGCATTAACCCTTATGATATAGGTTATACAGAAGAATCATTCAATGAATTGTTAGGATCCGTATTTTCATCAGTTGTTGTTGTCACAATGTTAGTTGTTTTCTTCATAATATCTCTTCTTTATTTCATTTCTGGTCTCTGTATTGCATGCTGTTGCTGTCCTAAAGAGAGTACCAAACCAAATATTATATCGATAATTTTTTATATAGCAGGAGCAGCAGCTATGCTTTTTGGTGCAATTTTCATGACTGTTGGCTATTGTATGCCAAGAGAATTTATTAACAATGCACCTGAAATTCCAGATATTGTCAAAGAAACATATGATAATTTTTATGACCTAACAACATCTTTAGAAACAGTGATTCCCAAATACATTTCGCCAGATGTCAATAGCATTGACAATGGCCTTACATTGTTTTTCAATAATGCGACAAATATATTTGATGCTTTAATGTTCACTGTTGATACTGTCTTAAATTATATTACAGGCGCAGAAGGCGCATTTGCTCTTGCCGAAAAGCTTGAACAAGAGATTATTGTTTTCAATAATTTATATTCCGAAATTGTCCTCAATGTTTATAATCGATGTAATGGTGGATCTGAAGGCCAAAACATACCAATTGCCGAAGAACTTGAAAAGTATAATCCAGCAATTTTATTCAATGAAACAATGTCAGTGTTTATTGACCAAAAAAATAAATACACAGAAGTAATTGAAGACATTGAAGGATACAAACATATACCGTCCAATCTTACAGATGCCATTCGTCCCATTATTGATGATTTAGAAAGTATTGTATTGAATCCCAACTTTACTTTTAAGACTACATTTAGTGACATGAGTAAAGAATGGGACACAAATGGTGAAAAACGTAAATCATTCAATGAAAACTTTTTACCAATTACAGATTATTTCAAATTCTATTGGATATTAATTGTTATCTTTGTCTTATTGTTTGCATGGATCGCAATATGGACAGCTTCATTCTTTACAAAGTGTTGTTGTTCACGATGCAATGGCTGTTGCCCATGTTTCCCGCAATGTTTATGTAATTTCTTCTTATTAATATTTGGTGCAGTAGCTTCAGTCTTGTGTTATGTTATAGTTGTTGTAGCGAATACATTTGTTAATGATACTGATTATTCCATTAATTATCTTTATGATCAATTAATACCAAATCGAGAATTAACAATACCATCAATTAATTTATCATCAACAACAGAAGGTTTAATTAATGAAATCACATTTGATACAATTGAATTTCCTAAATCAGAAATCAAAATCCTTGATACATTATTTAATGCTGAGACAACTACATCAATATTAAATGCATTTAGTTTAGACCAATTAATACCATTCCAACAAATCGCACAATCATTACAAGGAGGACTTACTGAAGCAATAGAACAATTAAAGGTACCACAAGTCTTAGATGACTTAATTGACCAAGCAGTCACATTAATTAATGATGAATCAATATTACCATCGACATTTTCAACATTCATTGGTGAGGACTCTTATACATCAGCAATATCAGCAGCCAAGTCAGGCATCTCCGGATTTATTACAAGTAATGACGGTACACAATGTGGAGTTACAACAGCAGAGAAACAAAAATTAAATAGCCAACTTGATACATTTTCAACTATTTTGAAGCAAATCGAAACTCTATATAACTTAGGTGTTAGTTATGTCCACACGAACTTGACATCTAAGTTACGTATTACTCCAAGTGAATTAATTGACTCAGTTAAACCATTTTTGACTACAGCATCAACATCATTAACGAGTATGATATCGAATGTCTCACTAATGTTATCAGATGTAAGCGCGCGGTCAATCATAGGACCATTAAATGTCATCCGCTCCTCGATCTTAGTGCCCGTCGCAGGACTGGTGACATATTTCTCCATCGGCGCGCACTTGTACATGATCGGGCTCTTCATATGCGCATTGCTACTTATGATCAGGCACCGCGGCATGAAGCCTGGCAGTGATTCATATTATTCATCAACATCGACGTCATCTTATTCAACGACTTATGTTTCGTCAGCAAATTGCAGTTTCTCTTCATCGTCAGAAATGAAAACAATTGACGTGAACTCGATACGTAATTCAGCGCGGCCAAACAGTAACATCAATGGCTATGGAATGGACAACAACGAGACAACAAATGACAAAACGTTCTCCGAAGACGAATATTCGATATCTGTCGGTAATGATAATAACAATGAAGTGATGGCTTCGTATAACCCTCCGGTGTCAAATTATTCCGAACAAAACCCATACCAAGACTTCGCGCCAGACATAAACCAGGACAACTTCAACCCGTACGAGCTGCAGGACTCTGATTCTGACATTTAAATGTTGTTAAAACCGCTAAATAAGTAAAATTAAACGATAAAATGTGTAATTGTCTCTTGTATAATAACGATCGTTTATACTTCAGTGTTTATCAAAATGGATGACTTCTTTTGATCGTTTTTGACAGAAATGCCATTCAAAAAGTCGGCGCATTTGGGGCTTCGCTCGGCCAAACAGTGCGGCCATGTAAACTGTGAAAAACTTCGATGTGTTTAAACACATCAGATCGTATTGTGAATTTTACAGTTTGTTTTGATCGCGTTTTTTATTTCGGAAAAAATGAACAACCGTGAAATGAATGTTGTTTGATCGTCTGACGACGTTGTCCTTTTGTGTCTTTTTGCCAAAGTGTGCTTTGAATCATGTTTGATCGTCAATGAAGTTATTTTTCATCGGCGGCCGAAACGTTGGTCGGTGAATGCGTTCAAAAAGCCGAAGAATGATCACAAATTTTTCTGGGTTGAAATCAAATTATTGGGATATATGCTTGATAAATGGTTCGATAAATTGCAGTAAAATATGAAACAATATGTGTTGATAATATGCACAGGATATTTCGAATGGTTTGAGAGTATAAAAATTGAGGTTTTATGGAATTATTCGAAATAATGTGGGAACTTACAAGGGCTTTTGACATTCAAAAAAATGGTATCACAAATTTCTGTGAATTGTGTTCTCAAAATTTCTGTTCAAAAAAAAGCTGTCCTGATAACATTATCATTTTTAATGTATCAAATGTTTGAAGCAAACCAAATGAGATCTAACAACTATTTGTTGGAACCAAGACCTGATATTACTTCAGTGAACATTCCTAATTCACAAATTAAAATATTTAAACATCCATTAAACATAATAAAAAAGAAAAACTTACTACCTGATATATTTACAACTTTCCCACAATTAAGACAATTCCAGCCAATTTTACTTATGGAAAAGATAACAAATATTTCTATTCAAAATAAATTTGATCCTGAAAAAACACCAATTCATCCCGCAAGAATTGGGTTTTTGCCTAAAGGTGATTGGCCAGATAAATTTTATACACTGGTGGAATTAAAACAAAAATTTTTTGCTAAAAGAAATGGGGCAGTTCGACAGTTCGCTTATAAGCTATATAACGCTCTAAAGATTACTCAGGAATACCCAGATGCATATAAATATGTTGGCGCAATTTGGATAACAGATGATATTATGAAGATCGAAGCAAATATTTTCTCGCATTTGTTAGGTATTAGCTGTGTTCAAGGAGGTCTATTTCACAAGCAAGGTAACTTTACAAGACATGGATTCGAAAATGTATTAAAAAATAGTTCTTTGTCATTGATGAGAAATCCAGATTGTGCAGACGTTGATGACTATAACGTAAGGCTATTTCGAGAAAATCCTCAAAATGAAAAAAGAAATGAATCTTTTCACTTCGTGCGTGAAAGCAACAATAGTAATAGAATATCATCGGATAATCAAATCCAGCTTTATCCTAATCAGTAAATCAATATATAAATAGATTGATAAATACACTTGATTTAATCAAGTAGATAAAAGAAATAAAAGGCCACTTTATAAAAAGGTTTTACAAGAATAATTGATTTTGTATTTTGCACTATCTCGTCGAATTGGACGATTTAGATAAAAATAAGCTTTTCCAAAAAACGTTCCGAATTATAATAAACGTTCAAAAAAAATTTGTATATTTTACAACGCACTTTTATTATCAAACAGTTTTAAAAATATTGTGTTTCATTTGATGGTAGACTTGAGTCTGATTGTGAATCCGGTAGCACAAATATTTTCGAAAGTTGAATATTTGCAAAACCATGAGATTGTAAAATAGAAGAAATTAATGATAACATATAATTTCTAAATTCTTTGAATTCATCATCATTTAAATGTGATTTTTCAAAGAATGATTTGAAGTATCTTAAAGTATTAAATATTTCTACACATCCATATTCCATTGTTAAATTTCCATTGCAATCTTTTTTATGCTTTGAATTCAATCCTATCGGCAATTGTAATGTTTTGAAATCACATAAACGGTCGTCACACACAAATTTACCAATATTCGAAACAAATCTATGCAAAAACAATCCTAACCTATTCGCTACATACTTCCAAGAATTGGATTTAAAACACTTTGAACATCTCATTACATCTCTTAAATTATAAGACATTATAATTTTTTCACCACAATTTCCACATTCAAATTCTAATTCACAAATATGAGGAATTACAATAGCCACGCATTCATCTCTTTGTGTCATTCCATGAGCTTCAGCAACTTTTATATCTAAAGCTCTTCCAATCATTGCCACACTCATTCCACCAAATGGGTCACAAAGTCTCCAAATTGGAGCCAACACCTGATTTGACAAATACCATTCAATATCCAATTCATTAACGTTTTCTATTTCATCTGGAATTCTTGCTCTTTCCCCAATATCTTTTTCCTCACCTTTTATAATCACATAAGCTATAGTCATATTCGGTGAAACATGCTCACCTCTTTCTTCCATCCTCTTAGCAACACGCACATGCGGCAACATGTTATCGTGGTACTTGTTTAACGGCTTTGTCAGCGTCATGTACAACGTTAAGTGTTCAATTTTTATGTTATCGAGAACCCGAAAACCGTTTTCATCGTTTGACAGTTTTGGGTTAATTCCATATTCCTTTAGTATATAAGAAGCAGAAATGTCATTAATGTTATTATTATTCTTAAATAAAAGCTGACTACTTTTAGGGAATATTAACTTTCTTTTCACTCGATAATTTTGAGGAAAACATTCCGCAGATAATATATTCGATAAAGAAGATTCATTACTTGAGTTTTGAGTATTAATTAAAATAATTGCTCGATTTGATAAACTTAAAGTTTCTTCGTTTTGTATTCCATTATTTCTTAATAATTTCGATATCCGTGATAACTCTATAAGTATTTCACAAATAGCGATATCGCGATCATTTGATTTTAGAAATCGATCAATGATATACGCGGAAAGATATTTCGTTAATCCGCACCAATCACGACGAATTAACTCGATACCTTTAATCTTTTGATGACTTTTACCAGGAGCATCATATACGAGTGCAACATATCTTTTCTTTTGTATCAATAACATTTTCAAAAACAAATTCTCGAATATTAATTTTATGTTTTTAAATTGTTTTGTGATTTTTGTACTTATTTCTTCTGCAAGTTTTATTGCTTCAGTAATGTTCGAGAAACCACTATCAACCATTACTGAATCAGTATCGCCATAAATGACCGAATTCTTTCCCGATTTCTCAATGATTTCAACAGTGTTTTGTAATATGTTTCGTCCAATTTGTGTAATTAACGCTGCAATCGAATTAGCCATAAAACGACTATGTCTATAACCTAAATAACCATAAGTCGAATTCGCTAATGATTTTAATGCGAGTTGTTTCGTGTTAATTCGTTGGATTTCTAATCGTAACTGATATAATTTCTTATGAAGTTCATTTGAATCTTGATTAATTTGTTCTTTAGATATAAAATTATTATGAAACAATTTACCAATTTCATTTATATTATTTGGATTTTGTGTTTTTATTTCATTTTTATTATTTAAAATTTCTTCTTCTATTTGTGTATATTCATTAGTATATTCTTTAATTTTCTCTTTAATTTTTTGTCTTTCAGTTAATAGCTCAGACATAATTTTAGGTAAAATACCTTTTTGCTCATTATTTTTGGACATTTCAGGATCAGGGTTATTCAAATCTAAAGTCGTAAAACAAATATTATACTCAATAATAATCGAAGGATATAAAGAAGCATAATCTAAACATAAAATACACGTCTCATAAAAGCCTCGTTTAGGTTGTAATACCATTCCACCAGGAAAAGCAGGTTCTTTTTTAAGATTGGAGATCACTTTATCAGGTATTACGAAACCTTTCTCATAAAAATATTTCAAAAATAAGGACTCACATCTAAAAGATGAATGTCCAAGTTGTACACGTGCCCAAGGACAACCACTAATCTGTGATATATTTAAACTTAATGAAAGTATATCTAATGAATTTAATAGTTGTGCTATATAAAGCGTATCACGTGAATTATATCGTATTAAATTCCATAGTTCTTCTTCGTTTTTTAAATCAATTTCAAAATGATCAATTTGTTGTCGATGAAATCCAAATTGCGTTTGAACAGCTGATGATAAATCATTTGATTTAGAATGCATAAACTCTTGACATCCAACTTGAATATCACATGGAATTCGACCAGATAATAACATAGTAGTCTTAAGCTTTTTATAAAAAATATATGGATTAATAGATCGTTTTAATCGACCTATTTTCCACCATTGATCAATATGATTTTGATTTATTCGCTCAAATATTAATGGCAATTGTATTGTCGTTAAACCATATGAACAAATGATATCAATATCAAAATCATCAACTAATTGACAAAAATTTATCAACAATTCTTTTTCATTTTTATAGAAAAAAATGTTTTTCGACTCATTTGAATGACTTTGTTCGGATTTTAAATCAGTAGATACTAATGTAAATGATTTACTACCAGAGCCAGAAAAATCTATAATATCCCATTCATGTAATACACGTAACGAAATCATGTAAATTTCATGAGAATGAAAAAATGATCGAATTGAAATTGTACCGATGTTCATCGGTGGAATGGTTGGAGTATCAATAGGTGTTATGTCATCTATTGTAGGAATGGCAAACATTGGTATTGTGGAAATACGTTTCTTTTTGGATAAATTGGTGCAGCGAATCCAGGAGGGACCGTTTACTTTGCGGCGAACAAAAATACTTTCAGACAAAGGCGCTGAGATACCAAAGACATGTGAATAATGAGTGCCTTTTGGTTTAATCTTCGAAATATTACATTTAGAAGAAAAAGTGGCACAACAATAATTGGCACGTTTTGGAATTAAAACATTTTCAAATGAGTAAAGTAATTCTTTCATTTCATAGGAAATTAGTGATCCGCCAATTCGATTAGCGACTTCTTTGACTTCACCAACAATTTCAAATTCGTGTCCTGATATAGGTAAAAATTGAACATAATAATATGGATTTAAAACTTGTATACAAACAGTGTAATATTTTTCCTCGATAAGTTGTTTGCAAAATAAAAAAATTTGTCCATCTTCTTCATGTATATGAAAAACAAATAAATCTACAACAGAATCTGGTGGCATTTGGATAGATACTTTGGGTGGCATTGTAAAATCAAATTCATCTGTATCAACAGAATCAACATGTTCAAAATGAAAAAACTTCTTTTCTTTATTACAAATTTCAATATCACTTGATGAGTCAGAAAGAAATGAAATCTCTTCATTATCTTTGCATTTTTCCATTAAGCCCAAAAATCCAAAAGCTTCACAGCTTGTGTATAAAAAAGTGTAAATAATTGAATGTTTTTATTATGTCAACATTTTCTTTGTCAAAATCAATTGCCAAAAAAACTTCTCAATTATAAAAAAGTGACGAACATAAAAAGATGAGCCAATTCAACCCAATTGTATCATTTGGAGGACAAAATCTTTTTTTCGCAGTAAGTTCCATTGTTGCTTTTATATGCGTGGTACGTTTCTTCCTTTATGAAAACAAAAAAGACAGAAATCTTGGAATGGAAATAATTTCTGCAATTTTTGCAGCTGTTACACTTAGCGTTTGGATTTTCTTTGCTCTCCTTCGTGCAGATGTCATTCTTTGATTAATAAAAATAATTTATCACAAGATTATCTTTTTCTTTCCATCTTCATTTCCATTTTTTTTTCATGACAATTTCTTCAGTAAAAGTCAGTTAAAAAAGATTATGATATTATAAACGCACGAAGAAGACAGAGACAGTGCTTGCCCACGGACAGACAAACAAAGAGATATTCAGTCAGTAAAGAAATCTATCAAAAACGATTCGCTATTGGTAGCAGAATTCAAAATATTAAATCATATTTTAAAATATGATTTAAGATTGCTGTTCATGCAACTGGTTCATTTTTTATCTTCAATGCAATAAATTTAAGCGTGTTTAATAAAAGTCTGATATGAAACATTTTGAATAAGAGTTGAAGGAATGATATGTCCTTCTTGGAAAGATGATTGAAGAAGAAACATCTTAACAATCCTTCGTAAAGAACATGAGCGCATTATATTTTTATCAATTTAAATAAAAGAAGAAATAAATGAAAATTTAAAAGAATATAAAAAAAAGAAAATCAAATTTCATACTGTTTAGAAGCACTTGCGGTGGACAATTCCTGGACCAGCTTCGTTGTATTCGTCACGTGTGATAACCATTTGTGGGAATGTAGCGAGTGATGCGAGGATGGAGCCACCGATCCAAACTGCGTACTTACGTTCTGGTGGGGCGACGACTTTGATCTTCATTGTTGGTGGTGCGAGGCGGACCATTTCCTTCTCCATACGTTCTGGGAGACCTTCGAACATTGTGGTACCACCGGAAAGAACAATGTTAGCGTAGAGATCCTTACGGACATCGATATCGCATGCCATGATGGAGTTGAAGAGGGTTTGGTCAATACCTTCGAATTCGAAGCCATTGAAGTGTGGCTTGAAAAGAAGTTCTGGGCACCTGAAGCGCTCGTTGGCGATGGTGATGACGTTGCCATCTGGAAGTGTGTATGAGATGTCGCATTCGGATGTTGTGGCGGCCTTGTTCATTTCTTCGTCGAAATCAAGAGCAACATATGCGTGCTTCTCCTTGATATCACGAACGATTTCCTTTTCGGCGGATGTTGTGAAGGTGTACCCACGTTCGTTAAGGATCTTTTGGAGGTAGGCTGTGAGATCACGACCGGCGAGGTTGATACGCATGATGGCGTGTGGAAGGGAGTAACCTTCGTAGATTGGAACTGTGTGGGAAACACCATCACCTGCATCGAAAACGATACCGGTTGTACGACCTGATGAGTAAAGGGAAAGAACGGCTTGGATACCAACATAGAATGCTGGAACGTTGAATGTTTCGAGATTGGAGTTGGATCATCTTTTCACGGTTGGCCTTTGGGTTCATTGGGGGCTTCTGTAAGAAGAACTGGGTGTTCAGCTGGGTCAACACGTAATTCGTTGTAGAATGTGTGGTGCCAGATCTTTTCCATATCGTCCCAGTTGGTAACGATACCGTGTTCAATTGGGTACTTGAGGATGAGGATACCTGCCTTAGCGCATGCTTCATCACCAACATATGTATCCTTGTTTTGACCACCAGCGATTGTTTGGACATACTTTGGACGACCAACAATTGATGGGAAAACTGAGCGTGGTGCTTCATCACCAGCGAAACCGGCCTTGCACATACCGGAACCATTATCGATAACTAATGTTTGAACTTCGTCTTCAGCCATTAGGATAAATGTGAACTGAACAGAAGAGGTGAAATGTTCCTGTCAATTTCCCGGACAATTGAGCTCGGGCAGCCCTTTCAAATATTTTATCGTCTTTTCAAGAAGGCAATGATTTCAATGCAGAAAAAAAAAATGGTAATAAAACCCACAAGCTTGGTTTGTATCATAAATGATCGGAAACTGCTAATATCCAATCAAAATATCTTCCCAATTCACTTGCAGGTTAAACTACATTAGAAACAAGACTTTTCCAAAAAGCTTCAACTATATCCCAATATGATTTTATGCAACCTTGAATAATACTCTTGTTTTTTTGAGGTTCTCCTCTTACTGGATCAAGAATCAAATCATTTTGTAAAGTATTAAATTTTTTTGAATGCTTAATCGGCCTGAGTTTTTCATGATATATCAAAACTCTGATATTATGCAAAGTCCTCTGTGAGGAACTCATTTATTTCTAAAATGAATGAAAAGGTTTTTATGGAATTCCCAAAAATTATGTTTTTAAAAAATTATGAAAATTGGACAATGAGCATAAAAACCATTTTTTCATAATCCGATTATTTCCTTATCAAAAAGCTCATTGGTGTTATAAAATTTCTGAATTCAATCGTGTGGGGTTTTTGATATTGTCAAAATGGTTGTTTACCGAATTGAGTTAACTTTTGAATAAATTCTATAAGTGGCATCAAAAGCGGAGAAAAAGTCATCTTTAATTAAAATAAGATTTTCTTAATATATTATTAATTTTCGAATATCATATTATGAAATTAAAAATTATATCTTATCTTTTTTATTCAACATATAAAAGAGTGCTCAAAATCCTTCCGAATAGAAAGAAATAATGTTTTTCATTGAGGATTTTTGGTTTCTATGCCTTCGATCGTTGAACAAACAATTTCATTCAAAAAAACTCCTTTATAAAAGTTTGGACCAAAATGTGTAAACACGGTTGTTGCTCAACTGTAGCGATTTTAATACTTACCATTATAGGTGCCGGGGTTTCTTTTGCACTATTGATAGTTGGTGTCCTTAAATTTAATGATATAAAGGATATTGCAGAAGAATATTATTTTATTATTCTAATTGTTATTATTTGTATTGGTGGAGTTGCTCTTATATTATCAATTATTAGTTCTTTTACTTCTTCCAAATGTTTCAGAATATTTGTTTCTATTTTGCTTTATCTTTATGCAATCATTATTGCAGCTCTTGGAATCATTATAATCTTGTTTAAAGGTAAATTCCAGGATCTTGTTATAAATTACCTTCACAGTAATTTGCCGACCGATGAAACATTCATAAATATTGAAAATGTTTTTGCTTGCTGTGCCGACATTTCTTCGCAAGAGAAATGCCTGGACATTACCCAAGACATTCAAAAGTGTTCGAATTCGATTCCAGAAGATATCAAATTATTTTCATACATATTTCTTGGTGTCTTTCTATTAGGTTTTGTTCTTCTTTTTGTAACAGCAATAATATTCGATTGTACGAGTTGTTGCTATAATAAAAATGATGACACATCTCCTGAAGCAACTCCTTTGTCATATATTTGGTAAATGTCATAGTGTTTTTTGTTATTTTATGTTATTTTTCATTTAGTAAAAGGCTGAATATTTCCCTTCTCAGAGGTTTGGTTTTTATGCTGAATAAACAATACAAAAAGTGAAAACTTATGCTGATTTTAGATATTAATAAACAAATTTGGCTTTACTTTCCAGCCTTCTTCCAATTTATATTTTTCTGGTTTGTTTGAGGTATAATTTAAATTTTTTGGAATAACTGATTTGTTAATCAATTTTACTCACATTTCAGTTTTTTAGAAATATTTGCCAAAAAGCTGAGTGAAATTTAATAAAGAAACAAGCCCTATTACTCTTTTTACTGGGAGAAAGTCGTGGTGAGTTCAGCAAGATTTTTTGGGAAAATTTTGAATTCAATAAATTGGGTTGTTGACTCAGAAACTCTTTCAATTGTTTGAGCAAAATTAAGTTGTTTACATATAGTACACCCCAAAATTTGAGATAAATCCATAATTTTCAACAATGTTTGTAGAAAATCTTTCAGACTTCGAAATACTATGCAATAATTTCTACCAAATAGGAGAAGAATCAGACATTGCGAGAGAAAGAATCATACAAATGAGTGAAGATCCTCATGCTCTATTTATATTTCATAACTTCATGATAAACACACAAAATGAAAAGGCCATGTTCATTATATTATCGACAATCACCCAAAAAATACCAACACAATGGGAAATGTTAAAGGATTTCCAAAAAGAAGCATTTCAAAAATATTATTGGAATTTACTTGATAATTGGTCAAAAGCTAATGTAAACCAAACACTCCTTCATCAGCTAGATGCGTTAGTTGTACAAATTCTTTTTATTGAATGGCCACACAATTGGCCAACATTTATGAACGACCTAATTTTAAACGCAGGCAATGACGAATCTGCTATTCTTAACACTACATACTTTTTTGCGCTTTTTTCTCAACAGCTTCATCATTCTCAACTTCTTTCAGATCGTAAACAAGAATTAATCCATTCATTACACAAACATTTTCAAACCATTTATAACTTCCTTAGTATTATTTTTATTAAATCCAACAATGCAATTCTTCGTGTCGAAGCCTTAAACACACTTGGTGAGTATCTTGAATGGGTAGATTTACGACTTATTTCCGTTGACAAAATATGTGATGCTTTCTATGACATTTTAGCTACCCACAACAATTTCTGTGCCTCTGTCCTCAGATGTTTGCATGCAATTGTGTCCAGAGAAAACGCGGGCGCCGATAGGCTCATGACTTACATTTTGAATCAGTTTCTGAAGACGGTTTCTCTCAATTTTGAATTGCTGTCCGATCCTGAGCTTGTTCCACTTTTTCTACGTATCGTTTCGCGGTTTATCTGTCTTGGGCGATGTGCATTATTACCTAATGATTTATTAATAGAGATCATGTTAGAGTATACGAAATATGTTACAGATGACTTATTTACTGTTGCAGTTGATACGTGGCATTGCATAACACAAGTTTTCATGCTTGAGACATCATTTTTACCATTTTCAATTAATCTTTTATTGCCATTGCAATATACATTATGTGAACGTATGGTAGCACCACCAGAGTTTAATGGCGATAAAGGATTATATGATAAAATGTCCGAAACGCTTTTGTTATTATTTAAAGTTAGTCATGAAAACATTTTACAAGTTCTTGTTGAAAAAATTCGTAATCCGCAATCGATTGAACAACTTTTACCATTTATATATTCGATTGGGTCAATTTCTGGCATATGTAATGTTGAAGAAGAAAAACAATTTTTAACTGAAGTGTTTAACATATTATTAAGGAATCGTAACACTAATGAACTCATTAACTTAAGTATATTATATTTAATATCACATCATCAACGTTATCTTTATCATCAAAAAGATTTGTTATTATTTGCGGTACAACAATTTTATAATTATTTTGTCGAAGGTTCCGAAATGACACAAAGTATTTCATTAAAAACATTTTTAAACTTAACGAAAAGTTGCGGTAAATTAATCATTGATAATATGTTCGCACAACCATTTTTCGAAAACATTTCAACGATTTTATCACATATATCACCACATATGCATATATTATTTTTCGAGAATATGATAAATTTGGTTAAAGCATGCGCAAACCTTCAAATCAAACAACAAATTGTTCATATTCTGTTTAATTTCGCAACTTCGTATGAAATTTTAACAATTTTGATGGAAGTCGCACTCGAAAGTGAACAAGAACAAGTCGAAAAAGTCATCTTAAACATATTAAATCAATTCCCACAATGTTGTCAAAACCAAATTGAATTTCATGCGATTTATGAATTATTTAAACATTTCTTAAAGAAATTCCCAAATACAAATTTACTTAGTCAATTAACGCAAACGTTCTTCGTTGAATTTTCACAGACACATTCATTTGAATCATTTGACTGCTTTACAATTCTGATCGATAGTGGAAATGTCGGTTTGATCCCACAGATTTTCAATCAATTAATCCAGCCGACTTTTTCAGAGATATCGTCCACTTTTTCGGAGCACCCCGAACACAGACATTCATTTTATTCATTAATTTTATCGATGTTTAAACATTTTGAGATATTAGATAAAGAAATCTTTACTGAGTTATTTAATTATACATTCTTTGGACTTCAACATCCACAAAATGATATATCGGAACTATCATTAAATTGCATTTCAATAATAATCTCGAAAGTTGAATCTAATGAAGAAATTATTGAAGAGTTTTACAAAGTATTTTATGTTGAAATCCTTTCGCATATGTTTAATGCTATTTTTGATGGAATGCATTCGTTTTTATTTATGCAACTTACGCAAAACATTTCATATTTACTTCAACTTGTTCTTACGCAAAAAATTAATTTCATTAATGTAAATGATTTGGAAGAAATAATGTTCCAAAAGGTAATTAGCTTATTCCCTAATCATAATCGAGAAATGTTTTATATGTTCGTCGAAAACGTAATTCGTAATGTACAAAACATTGCACAGTTACGTCAAATGTTTAATAACTTCATCGTTGCTGTGAAACAAATTACTCCCGATCAAATCGATGACGATTTGGTGGTGAATATGGGATTCGGAAGAAGTAACGTGCTGCTAAATGACGCGACTGAGGATTTGTCGTTTATGCTCGAGAATGAAATCGAATTGGAGGAAATTTGAAAACAAAAATTTATTATTAAAATCGGTTTAAACAAAAATATTTTTTGGAATTATGTTAATTTATTTATTATATTAATAAAAGTTTTATTTGAATTAAAAAAAATTTCGGATTAAGAAATTATGTAATAGTAACTTCAGTGAAAAACATGTAGTACAAAATATTCATATAATTTACGAATATAATGCAGCATTATTCATAATAAAAATTTTTAATATTATAAACTTTTTTACGATTTAAATTCACAATTTTTCACTAACTTCACTTGGCAAAACGATAATACGAAATTTTCTTTTCATATTTTAATTAGTTTATATCTTTAGGACTGAAGATATATTAAAATTTCTATTTGCAGCCTAAATAAAATTTATGATTTGCTAAAAATTTTGTTGTGGGTATACGCATTTTTCACGCTGTAACATGTATACTATTTGTATAGTTGGATATTGGTGTACATGAAAGAGTAAGAATTAACTTGATTAAGGCCAGTTTAATGAATAATGATTTGGGAATTTTCAAGTACTTCCTTGTTTTGGTGTTGTTGAATAAGCTAATCAATTGATTTTGTTGTATTTTTTGGAGTAATTCAATGTTATAAATCTTTTCTTATGAATAATGCCATAGTCGAAAACACAGGAAAATGTCTTCCAATATGGAAGAAATGAATATTATCAAATTAATAACGAAATCTCTCTATAAAATTTAATCTGAATAAGGAAAATAAATTTAAATTGTATTTTTATTGATAATTATATTAAATTTGTGCAATAAATTTTTCTTCTTGAAAATCTTCGGCAAATGGATCTTCTTCAATATTTATGTTACTTATTCCTGTTGTAAATGTATTCGTCGTTTCGTTTTCATTTTCTTCTGATTTATCATTTTCATAAATTTCTTCTTTTTTATTTCGAATATGTGTCAATAATATAATTAATAATATGATAATGACTATTACTATAACAATTACACAAACAGAAATGATGATAATTGTTGTTTTATTGTCGTTATTTTGATTATTATTATCATTATTATCAGTGTAAAACATTGTAAAGAAATTGGAATAATAATTATAATAAGTCGAATATATAACAATCGTATAACTGTAATAAATAAATTCTGTTTCAATATATGAAAATGTCGAATTATTGATATATAATGAAAATGTTTTCGTTTTTGTTTCATAAATAGTTAATGAATGTGTAATTGATAATGTAATTGTTAATGTATATGAAAATGATAATGATAATGAAATATCACTTTGAAGTGATGCTGTAAATGTATTCGATTGACTAAATGAATATAATGCTGAGATTGAAATTGAATCTGAATGTGCATATGAATTTGATCTTGTAAATGTATTCGATTGACTAAATGAATGTGTTGGAATTGGATTGCAGCTTCCTTCTGCGTTTTCTTTGGCAACATCTAAATTTCCAAATTTACTTCCTTTATATGTTGGATATGTGATAACACTTGTTGAAACATTATAAAATGCATTTTCACCAATTTTTGGTTCTTTGTCTCCATAATAATAAATGCATTGAAGTTGATAACAATTACCAAATGCTGAACCTCCAATATCTCTGATTCCATATCCAAGTATTAATAATGTTAAATTAGAACAGAATGAAAACGCTCCACCGCCAATTGTTGTAACTGAATTTGGAATTGTAATGTTTATGATTGATGAACACAATGAAAATGCACTACCGCCAATTGTTGTAACATTTCCTCCAAATATAATCGTTTCTAATTGTGAACATAACGAAAACACATAACTTTCAATATCTGATACTGAGTTACCAAAATCAACTGAAACAACTGAATGCCATGCTGAAAATGAACCACTTGGAATTTCATATATATTTTCACTGATAATTATAAATTTTGTTATGTTTTGATATTGGCTAATTTCATTAAAATCATTTGAATTCATGATTGAAAGTGTTGAAGTATTTTCATAAAATATTTCATAAGAGTTCATGAAAAACATAAAAAAAATATAAACAAAAATATTTTCAATTTTTTTCTTATCTTTTACTTTCAATATATATTTGGTCGTTAATATTTTCTGAACTGAGATTGTGTTTTTCTGATAAAATTTGATATAAATAACCGGAAATGTAATTGAAAAAATGATGGTTAAATGAAGTAAAACATTCAAAATGTTTGGTCCTTCTTCGTTGTCGTTTCGCATCATCAAAAAATGTGAAAATTCACGCTTTATAGGATATATATCTTCATAAGATTTGTTATATGATTTATCAGATATACCATTTTTGACAAATGTATCAATTTCAAAGCCTATTTTCAAAATGTTTGAAAAATATGTTCTTTGAAATTTTTGTTTGTTATTAAAATCATGATGTACAATTGCTGTAGATTCATTATTTGGTATCAAATTTAAAAATAATTTGTTTATCAAAACTTTATAATTATTGTTAAATCTTTTTGAATTTTTTTGATCATAATTTCATTGATTGGAACTTCTCCATCACATTGGTAAGTCAATCCTTCCCTGCTTTTATCTTTTTGTATTTGTAATATTTCTTTATGAATGATATAAGGTGTAATAAGCTTTGTATCGGTTATTAATCGTTTTGTCATGATCAAAATGATGGACAAAATGAAGGTTCTCATGTTTCAGCTTGTAATATACTTATAGACCTTCACCAAATATACATCGGCTATCTCAAAAGTTTAAAATCTCACGGTTAAACATTAAAAAACCTGTCGTTTAATTGTGGTCTTTTAAGTCAATTTTGAAACATTTGAATTAATATTTTAAAATGCCAATCGAAGAAACAACTATAACACATTATATTTTCACTTTTAAATAACACAATGAATATATGTTATAGAACGGAATTTAAGCTTTAATTTGATGTGCCGTTCATTGATTTAAAATGTTTTCATCATCATAAAATTTAATTTTTTTTTTTTTTTTGAAACATTGGAAATTCTTCTATAATATGATTTTAATTTTCTTGTTTTATTCTAAATTAACATAACATGAGAAGCACTTTATGTACAAAATCATTTTTAGTGTATCTTTAATTTAAAAAATATTTTTTGCTTTTATAAATAATGAATTCAAGTAAAGTTTGTCCCATTTCATTCAGAAAAGTGCAAACATTAATGTAAATGTAATCATGATTCAAAATCATTGATCATTGATCAACAAAAGTTATTGAGCCTTCCAATTTGGTTTACTATATTACCAAATATAACTGTTCTTAAACATAGACAAATATAAAATGCATCATCTTCAATTGTTGTTACATTATTACCAATGATTACATTAATTAAACTTTCATTTATGTAAGAAGTTAAGCTTTTCATCGATACAAATGGCGAAAGAATTGTTAAATTTTTCATATTTATACATGAATCAAATACTTTTTCCCTAACTATATTAACATTCATTCCTATAGTAATTACTTCTAAAGATGAACATGATGCAAATGTTCCTTCAGCAATTATTTCTAATTTGTTTCCAATAATAACTGTTTTTAATGAGGGACAAGATTGAAATGCTGATTTCCCAATAGCTTTGATGCTATTTCCAATAATAATTTCATTTAAGGATGTACATGAATAAAATGCATAATCACCAAGTGAAGTAACTGAATCTGGAAGGTTAATATTTACCAAATTTTTGCATAAATAAAATGCAGATTCACCAATTGTTTCTAAATTGTTTCCAATAATAATAGTTTCTAAAAATGAACATAAGCGAAATACGGAATTACATATTACATTGAAGTAACTGAATCAGTTATATTTGTTAAATTTGTACAAGAGTTAAAGGCAAAATTACAAATTGTTTCTGTATTGTTTCCAATAATAATTTTACGTAAAGATGAACATGCTGAAAATACCCCAACATCAATTATAACAACAGAATCTGAAATAATAATGCTTTCCAAACTCTTACAACCATAAAATGCATATTGTTCAATTATTTTAACATTATTTCCAATAATAACTGACTTTAATAATTTAAATGAACTAAATGCATTGATGTTAATTTTTGTTACATTATCCAATGATAACGTTAACAAGATTATCTTTTAACGGTAATACAATTTTGGTTATGGATACATTTGGATTGAGAATTGTTATATTTACTATGTTTACACAATCTGAAAATATTCTATCACCAACATTTTTAACATTATATCATAATTTCTTTCAACGATGAACATGATTCAAATGCATAATCACTAATTGAAGTAACTGAATCTGGAAAAATAATATTTGTCAAATTTGAACATTGCTGTAAAGCATACCTTCCTATTGTTTTCAAATTACTTCCAAGTTTTATTGTTTTCAAATATTTAAATGAAGAAAATGTATAATCAACAATTGATTTAATATTATCACCAAGGACAACATTGACTAAATTATCTTTGTATGGTTTTATAAAATCAATTACAGACATATTTGAACTAAGAATTGTCATATTAATTAAACTTGTGCATAAAGAGAAAGCATTCGAACCAATTGATGTAACTGAAATTCCTGATTCAGGAATTATTATACTCTTAAGATTTCCAATATTGGAATGAGAAAGTTTTGATAAAAATTTGATCCCTTTCAAAAAACATTATTAATGTTAATTTCGGAATTAGTGAAAAAAGATTTTATACAACATTAACATTATTTTCTTTATTTATCTTCTTTATATATAGGAGAGGACCACTTTGACTCAATCCAATGAGCTTTCATTGATGATTTTTTCTTTTGAGATAATACAAATAATCAAAGTACTCATAAAGTCTTTCATTATTACATAGAGTTTCAACACAAAAATTTTCCAAAAAAATTGAAATTCATTTTTTACTTATCTTAATCTCCTCAACAACGACCTTATTTCTATTTGTGCAACATGTAACTTATTTTCAGCTTCTCTTAATCTTTCTAACTCTTTTCTTCTTATTGCTTCTTTATTTTGTTCTATGTACCAGTCATATCTATTTATTGCATTTACCACTGTATTAAATAATAAGTCATCGAGTCCTCCATTTTGACTATCACCAGTTAACATTTTTTCGCAATTATAATAAACGAAAGTTGTATTATCCATTATATCTAATACGTAATTTACGTCTTGGTGTTCTGGGAATGGAAAATATTTTTGATGTTCTGGGAATTTTTTAATGAGGTCAATAAATGGATAAATTCTTGAATGTAAACCATAAGGACCATTTGAATATGCCACATAAAAATTACAATAATGAATCCAACGTGTTTGCACACAAAACTCAAAGTATTCACCAGATTCAGTAGAGAATTGTAATCTATCTTCAATTCGTTTTGATGTATATTCTTTTCCTTTAATTTTGATTTTTGTTCCGTCTTTAATTGGATCGAAATATTTCTCTTCCATGTACTTCTTTCTTTCTAATGACATTTGTCGAAATTCTTCTCGACGAATTTCTTGTTCTTTTTTACGAACTTCCATATTTTTATCAATTTCTTTAAAGAGTTCACTACGTATTGAGTTTACAATGGTTTCGTTAATTCCAGAATATTGAGTAAATTCTTCACTTATTAAAGTTCTTTGTGATATAATTTTTGAAGTTACTTTACTATGAAGACTTTGAAGGATTTTAAGTAATTCTGCATGTGTTTTAGTTAAATAATCTTTCATTACTTCAACATTTTGTGTCATAACTTTTGATAATTGACCGAATTTTTTAATTGCTGAATTACACATTTTAATTGGAAATACATAATTTGAAATGTAATGGAATATGGATTTAAGATAATTTTTACAATCATAAAATTCATCTGGTAAGAATAATTCTTGTAATATTGTTGATATTGGAAATATTTCTTCCAAATCAAAATTAATATTTGTTAATTTTTCTTCTTCATCAAAACTAAATGGATCATCACGTTTTGGTATAACTTTATATTTGTCCTCAACTTCTTTAACTGCTTCTAATAATTTTTCATAATAAATTGGTGAAAGATTAACAAATAAACATGGAAAAGTTAATGGTGTTATAAACCAATTAGATGATGAGAATTGTAAAATATCTTTCTTTTGTGTAATATATCTTAAAACATCAAGTGTTTCTTCAGTAATTGAACGTTTTGCTTGTTCTTGTGCAAACTTTGTCATTACTGTTTGGAAAAATTGTTCACTAATTGGTTTAATTTGTGGGTATACTTTATCTGGTTTTTCTGGATATAAAATTAATGGATTAGAACATGCAATATGAATTGTTCCTGTTTGACTAATTGCAAATTCAGATTCTATATCATTCATATTCCTTAAACAATAACATGATTTTGGTACTAATGATTTAAATCGTTTAAATGTTCTTAAATCAGTTGAAAACTTCTTTTCGATTTCTTTGTCTCCATGAATATAATCACAATCAAATATTGGCTCTAATGGCATATTCCTAATATTTTCATCTTTAGAAAATACATATGTTGTTGGAACAATTTCATTAAATGGAATTCTTCCTGTCTTTTCCCAAACTTTAGTGATGATTTTAATACATCTATTTCGAATTCCTTCAATTGCTGAATAATTATTCCATAATCCTTCAATTATTTTAAGTGAAATTAAAGGCTTTGTTTCAACATAAGATTCAGCTTCTTCTATTATTTTAATTTGTTCTTTATTAGAAGAAAGAATTTCATTTTCTTTTGCAATTTGAATAAGTTTTTGTGATTCTTCTAATCCTCCACCAAGAATAATATCTAACATAATAAAATCAGAAATAAAATATGATAATGCAAATGTAAGTAATTGTTTTGGAGTAATATCTCCTAAAAGTGTTGTAACTTTTGGTGGTGGTTCTTTAATTGCATTAATAGTCATTATAGCTCTGTTAAAAACAATTGAAAATCTTTCTTTAACTCCTTCTTTAATTTCATTTTTAATAGATCCAAAGAAATCTTCAATTTCTTTAAGATATTTTTGGTAATCACTTTCTAATTTAGATGCTTCAATAATACCAACAATGAGAGATAAAAGCTTAATATAATTAGCATCAGGTTCTTTTGAATCTTCTTTCATTGTATTATAAAACTCTTTGACCTCTTTTAATGATCTTTCTATGTCTCCTTTAAATACTTCACTTGGTTTTACTTGTGTTTTATAAACAATTTTATCAAATTTATATGGAGCAGGTTTCTTGACTGCATTTAATTTTTGTCGCATTTTATCCGCTTCTTCTTTCGAAAGGATATCCATGATTTTAATGTAATCTTCGCATTCAAGATAATACGCTCCATTTGCTGATGCTTTTTGTAATGAAGTTTCAAATTCTTTAGAAATAGTTTTATTTTTTTCATCAAATGCTATATCTAATGCTTTTTTGTATTTTTCTTTCGCTTCGTCAAGTGATCCTTCTTCAATATCACCAGTTGCATAAGCACGTTGAAGTATTAATTCTTCTTCTTTTCGATAATTTCGAGTTATTTGGATAAGTGAACAAGAATTAGGTTCTTGTTCTGGTTTATTTGCTCCATAATGTGAATCTTTATATTTATTTACAATCATAGTATAATATGATTGTTTTTGTTTTTCAATATTTTTAGCTATCAAATCATTAACTTTTGGTGTTTGTGTTGTATCTGCTTCACGTCCATTGATCATGAAATGTTTTCGACTTTCAATAACTTTATTATAACGAGCTACTTCCCAATCTTCATAATCAACAGGAGCTACTTTAGATATTTCTTGTGGAGTTTTACCTGATTCTAATTTGAGTTGTTTTTCGTATTGTGCATCTCCTTGTTTTTGACGAAGTGTTTCTCTATATTGTTCTTGGTTTTCATAAATTTCTTTGATCTTAAGGAATACTTCATCAGTAGATTGACTTTCATCCAAGTGAATATCAGGTGAGAAAACATTAACTTTAGCAAGTTGTGCTTCAATCTTTTTAATTTCTTTTTCGAAATTATCTAGAGTTCCAGTATTGATGATTTTCTCAATCTGAGAACGCTTAATAGCATTAAACGCATTGTTGATCTGTGCTGGTCTTGGACCAGTTGATTGATCAGCTTCTTGTTTTGCTTTTGGAGCAGGTTTCGCAGGTCTTCCTTTTGGATGTTCTGGTTTTGGCTTGGGCTCAGGCTTAGGTTTTGGTGTTGCTTTTGCTACTTTTGGAGGCACTCTCTGCTTTTTGTTTGGCTCGCTCATTAAAAAATGTGATGCGCTGTAAAAAACAATCAAATTTTCTGCACTCAAATAACTCGGCAATTGAATGCTTTGTTGGTTACCTAGTATTCAATTTTTTTGGGTTCCCATACAGAACCTCATTTTTTTTGAATGAGAAACCGACGTTGTCAAGTTTGCTTGCATTGAAAAAAAGCTACGATGATGTTGCTGATTGCATTTAGAAAATCATTTTTGATTTACAACAGTATTAATAAATTTGCTTTTTTACATTTGGGTATTGTTGCTTTAGTGAAAAATAAATTGAGTTTTTTACATGAAGAAAATTTCAAGATATGACATTGGCGAAAATAAATAATAACATAATAATAACAAATTTAAATCTGATGTATTCAATTAAGATTCATACCTTGATATCGAACATCAAAATGTGAAAATATAATATGTTTTGATATAACTTTGCATTTGATGTATAATTTAACAAATGTGATGTAATTTTTTGTATTGCTTTTGATAATACATTAAATTTTTAAAGATTAGTACAAATTGTAACATGAAAAACAAATGATTGCCGTAATTGCTATCATAAGTTTCATATTTTATATTGATTCGAAGGTATCTTATTCATTTAATGATTTTCTAATTAAAAATAACGAATTTCAAAATTGACCTCTAACCGATTATGATTTATATCCACTTGCCAGAATTTGAATTAAAACTGTCAAAATTTTGAATTCAGAAAATAGTTGGTTCGGTCAAAACCTTAATATGATCATGTTGTTCGAAATCGATACATACATTATATCTTTTTTATAATTTATATGATAAATGAATTACCCATATATTTTATTTAATTAGTGTATGTAAAAATTTGTCTAAAATCATATGCATCATGAAATAATTTTATTTTTTCATTTTAACCTTCAAATTTTAACCGTCGAACTTGATCTCAATAATTTTTAATGAAAGTCGCTTTTGGCTCTTATAATAACATACCAATCCAAAGACGCGATGTTGCTAATAATTACACAGGCACTGATTCAGTCGCACCATGTGCCGATGCATTGAATCAAGGCCAAACTTATCCATTAGTTAATCTACATGTTTCTGCTAAAAATTTAAAAGACATGGATGTCATTACAGTATCCGATCCAGTTTGCGCTCTTTACACATTCCGTAATGGAAAATGGGAAGAGTTTTCTCGAACAGAAGTTATATGGAATAATTTAAATCCAGAGTGGGTCACATTCTTTACAGTCATGTATATATTCGAAATTCGTCAACCTCTTTTATTCCGTGTTTATGATGTTGATTCTGAAAATGCAGATCTTTCAAAGCAAGACTTTATTGGTGAAGCCCAAATTGAGCTATCACAAATCATTTCAGCGGAAGGCACCACTGAGCTTACTTTAAAGATTCCCAAATCGAATGAAAATCGCGGCACACTTTTTGTCACGCCTGAACAAGTCGAAAATTCCGGTGCTATAGTTCAAGGGCAAATCATTGGCAAAGATCTTAAGAAGCAAAGCTTTTTCTTCCGTAATACCCCATTTTTTGTCATTGCCAAATCTTCTGAACAAGGTCGTTATCTTCCAATCTTTCAATCGGAAGTCTCCCGTCCCATGAGCTGGAAGCCATTTACCATTCCATACCAAGTCTTATGTAATGTTGATCCTGATCGTCCATTACGTATCTCGTTCTATAACCACAAATCTCATTCCGCCGCAGTTCTCATAGGTTATTTTGACACCACCTTTAGTCAACTTTCTGAGAAAGCCGGGCAAACAGTTCAAGTTATTGACAAAAACAGGAAAATCGTTGGGAATGTCATCATTCGCCAAATCAGTCTCCAACAGAAGTTCAATTTCTATGACTATTTACATGGTGGCATTCAACTTAACCTTATCACAGCTATTGATTTCACAGCATCTAATCGTGATCCACGTGATCCACATTCATTACATTACATATCACCTAACGGCGACAGCATTAATCAATATGAGCGCTGCATTCGCGGCGTTGGCGAAGTTTTATGTCCATATGACACTGACCAATTATTCCCAGTCTTAGGCTTCGGGGCAAAAATCGGCGGCCGTATTAACCATTGTTTCCCATTAACATTTAATGACCAAGCGCCATGCGTCAGAGGCTTAGATGGCATCTTAGACGTATACCGTAACGCGCTCACGCAAGTACAGCTAAGCGGTCCGACGTTGTTTGCGCCCATCATTAGATACGCAAGCCAGCTGTCAGTGCAGTCGTTCCAGCAAGACAGGACATACACTATACTGACAATAATCACCGACGGTATCATTAACGATATGGAGGACACGATCGACGCAATCGTCGACGCAGGAAGAATCCCGTTGTCGATCATCATTGTCGGTGTGGGTAACGCAGACTTCACAGCAATGGACGTACTCGACGCTGATGATACGCCACTCGTCTCAAGAAGCGGATTTAAGATGGTGAGGGACTTGGTGCAGTTCGTGCCGTTCAACAAGTTCGTAAATCAGCACTACTCCGTGCTGGCGGCGGCGGTCCTGGAGGAGGTACCGCGCCAGTTGTGCGAGTGGGCAGAGATGAACGGAGTACGTCCAAATGGTGCATGAATAGTTCTATAAACAAAACTTTTTGACGTTCCGTTTTGTTTTACTTGTTGTGTTATCGATTTGTTGTTCACAGAAATTCGTAAAACGACAATTCAAATTTCACTCAATTTTTGAGACGGTTCAATTCGAATAATGCGTTCAAAATTTGGTGAATGTCCGGATTGAATGGTTTAAGTCGTTATGACGGTTCGTGCCTTTGAACGCAGTAAAATGTTTTGCGCATTATTCTTTATTGGTGCATATCAGGAATATACTTTAATAAATGGCACTCTCGAAATAATTGGCGATAGTGTTATTGATGATAATACGAAAGAAAAATCATTCCACATTTTCATCAATCGACTCGATATAATTTATAAAAATTTTGAATTCAGTTCTTATCCAAATCTCAAAACAGTTGAAATTGGAAACGATGTTAGAGAAATTGGAGAACAAGTATTCAGTTATTGTTATAATTTGACAAAAGTTGTGATTGGAAATGGAGTTAATACAATTGGTGCAGAAGCATTTCGCAATTGTTCAAACTTGCGAACTGTTATTTTGGGAGAAAATGTTAAAACTATTGGAGAAAAAGCATTTCGTATGTGCTTCAGTTTAGATGAAATCATCATTCCTGATTCAACATCAGAAATTTCTGAACAAGCATTCAGTTATTGTCATAATTTGACAAAAGTTGTGATTGGAAATGGAGTTAATACAATTGGTGCAGAAGCATTTCGCAATTGTTCAAACTTGCGAACTGTTATTTCGGGAGAAAATGTTAAAACTATTGGAGAAAAAGCATTCAGTTATTGTACAAATTTGCATATTGCCATTATTGAAATAATATCACAGTCATCAATGAATATACATTTTATAACTGTGTAAACTTATCAACAATTATTATTGGAGAAAAAGTTATAGAAATTTGTTATCACGCATTTTATTATTGTGATAATTTAAAATGTATTTATTTTAAAGGTTATAAATCGCCAAATATAAGTGAGGAAGTATTTAGTAATGTACAACCAAAATATGTTCTGACATCAGAGTTATATCAAGATTCAACATTTGGTGTGTTTGAGGTGTTTAAAGGAAAATCAGTTGAAGAATGTACTCAATATCTTTGGCAAACAAATTCGTTTTCTGATTCGAATACATTTACTAAATCTAAATCGTACACACAAAGTAATTCCTTCACTAGGTCGAATACATTTACTAAATCTAAATCGTACACACAAAGTAATTCCTTCACTAGGTCGAATACATTTACTAAATCTGAAACATGTTCAAATACATTTTCTGAAATGATTCAAAGTTATATCACATTATCATTGACAAATTCATTTACTTATTCATTAATGATTTCATATTCATTAACTCTCTATGAAACACAAACAAAAACATTTTCATTGTTAATTAACAATTCAACAAATGTTTATATTGAAACAAAATTTATATATTATGAATACACAGCAATTATTTATTCAACTTATTACAAATATTATTGGAATTACTTAACTTACATAAATATACATGAAATGCAAACAAGAGATAATAAAATCACAACAGAAACAATTATTATTATCGTTTGTGTTATTGTTATATTTATCATTATAATCACATTAGTTATTATATTATTAATTCATATTCGAAACAAAAAATCAGAAGTTAATGAAAATGAAACTTCAGATATAAATGAAACTAATGATATTTCAATGAATAACGTTTTAAGCTTAACAAACGTTGAAGAAGATCCATTTGCTGTTGATTTTAAAGAAAATGAATTCGACAAATTTGTCGGATATATATAAGTTTAGTATTACAAATTGATGCTTTGAATAAATAAGAATTTAGTTTTAATTTTTATAGAATTAATATTAAATCCAAAGTTTTTTTGAGAGATTATATACATTTTTAAAGAAATAATATTTTTGAAGTTGGATTTACTATGACAAAGTTATTAATGATACAAAATAAAAAAATATTTTATATGATTCTAATTTTATAAATTTATATGTATTGTCATATTAAATTATCCATAAAATTAATTTTTAATGATATTACACCTATTATATATTGATAAAGTTATACTAATAAGATGTTATACAAAAAATGTAAATATAAGATATATATCCTTTTAATCTTAAGATAAATATATCAGTAATTTAAACAATTGCCATTTTTTCGAAATTAGAACAATCTTATCCATCATAGATATAAAAATCCTTGTTTAGAAGCAATTTAACTATTTCATTGTTAATTAATAACATGTTATCAAACACCAGCCCATTTCAAAGAAACTGCTGTCAGACGGTTAATTCTAGTATTCAATTTATGTTCACCGATTTCTTCACCGTAATGTACAAATGTTGGCAGGAAATCAAACCAAAGAAAAAACAACAATCCCGAAGCCTCAAAATGAATTGGGAATATTAATGTCAATTAGTAAGGTGATTTTTAATCTAAATAAAGGAAATATTGATCAATCAATTAGATGTGTAACCAATAAATTCAATGATATTTACTCAATATGCGTTTAACACGATCATAAGCCAAATGATATACTTATTGATGGGTGTGAGAATAAGTAATTCTGAAATTTATTTTAACTTTATGAAAGAAATCCAAATATTTGAAGAGAATAATAAAAGTAAAACGAAAATTTTCGATATATTTACATGTTTACTGCTCAACAATTACACTCAAGAATCAAATTTCCTTCTTGGAAATATGATTAAACGCAAATTTATCAAACCCAAAATTATTAAAAAGAAAAAGAATTTGTATTTTATTCATTACATGTCAGATGAAGAAAAAGATGAATTCTTTTATGATTATTTTGAGGTTGATAACATTGAAGAACTTAAAAAGAATGATTGGGAACTTCATAAGCAATTAATTGAAGAAGGAGTTAATCCGAATGAAATTGCGAAAATAATTCGAAATGATGAAATAGAAAAACTTCAAGAAATATCATCACAAAATGATTTTGATTTTAATCAAATAATTAAACCATCACTTTATGAAAGATGTGATTTTGTTAACAAAGAAAATGTTTCATTAATTGATTATGCCGCATTTTTTGGATCTGTTAAATGTTTTAAATATTTATTATTAAGTAATTCTAAATTAACAAACACAGGTAAATATGCAATTGCAGGTGGAAATCTTGAAATCATTCATTTATGTGAACAAAATCATTCATCATTTGAAGGGGCATTAAAAGTAGCAATTAAATTTTATCGAAATGACATTTTTCTTTATCTTTATGAAAACAAAATGTATAAAAGTAATAATTTAGAAGAATTAGGAAAGAAATGTATTTTACATCAAAATTATGAAATTTTCACATTCCTACAAAAAGAAGGTATGAAAATTAATTCTTCATTAATTAATTTAGCAGCGAGAATAGGTAACTTATTTTTGATTAGATATTTACTGAAATCTTATCAAATTCCTAAAGATATTTTAGTGTTTTCATCTGAATCAGGAAATAGTGAACTTGTTAAATATGTTTTGCAACAAGATGGAATCGATATTAATGCAAAAATTGTTTATATTAATAAATTTATGTTTCAAAACATCATTTGGAATTTGCTCATATGATTTTGGACTGCACTTATGTTTGCTTCAAGTAATGGTCATACTGAAACAGTAAAATTACTCCTTGAAAATGAAGAAATTGATGTTGATACTAAAGATATTTGTTTGTTTTATTTAATATTCGTTTTGGTAATTTTTGGTAATATTTGGAATATGTTCATATCATTTTGGACTGCACTTAAATATGCTTCAAGGCATGGTTACACCGAAATTGTTAAAATGATTCTTAAACAAAAATGCAATAGATTCTAATATGAAAAAATATTTTGTAAACAATGAAGGTGACCGTTTAGCATAATTTATAACGTTCGCTAATCAATGTCTTTGGGAAATGTTGGATTTATTGGAGGAGGGAAAATGGCAACATCAATAATTGCTGGCATGTTGAAAAGTGGTTTTGATCCACTTAGGGTAATGGTTAGTGACATTTCCAAGCCTCAATTAAATTATCTGGAAAACAAATTCCATATTTCAGCAATACCAGACAACAAAAAAATAGCTAAAATGAGCGACGTACTTGTCTTAGCCGTAAAACCAAAAGATTTCACTGGTGTTTTATCAGAAATTAAAAATGATGTCAGTTCTTCAAAACCAGTTATTTCTATTGCTGGTGGCCTTACAATAAGTTACATTGAGAACCAACTTTGCTCAGGTGCAAGAGTACTAAGATCAATGCCTAACATTTGTTCAACAGTGCAAGAAAGCATTACTGCAATTTGCTGTGGAAAAAACTCAACACCAGCAGATGTAGAGGCCACCAAATCTATTTTTTCATGTGTTGGAACAACAGTTGATATAAATGAATCATTATTTGATGCATTTTCTGGTGTTGCTGGTTGTGGCCCTGCATTCATATTTCCTGTTATTGAAGCTCTTGCTGATGGCGCAGTTTATGAAGGAATCAATCGGAAAACAGCAATCGAATTAGCAGCAAAAATGATTATTGGTTCAGCAAAATTAGTGTTAAACACAAGTGATCACCCTGAACAGTTAAAAGATTCTGTTTGTTCACCAGGAGGATCCACAATTGCTGGCGTTAAAACTCTTGAAGAATACAAAGTACGTGCTGCCTTTATGAATGCAGTCATTAATGCTACTGAGAAATCAAAAGAAATGGGAAAACAAAGTTAGATAATAAAAAATTTGAAAAAAATTACTTTTTTTGCAATAATTTATCGAAAATATGAAAAAAGCAAAAAAAGCTTCTTTTATGAAATCCATCATTTCTAGAATATTCTTGGATAGAATTTTCTCAAATTGAGATATTATGCTAACTTTTAATGTGTAATATTATATTTTGTGTTTTATATAGATTTATGCACCTAATTCTAAGATCTAATCATTTAAAATGATAATAAATTTCAATTGCTTATCAACTTTTTGAATCGAAGATAATCGTGCGAATCTTTTGTAAGCAGATTAGAATCACTTTTGGTGTAATTGAAAGCCAAAATGAACAGTGAATAAAATCAAATGATAATATTTATATTTTGTGCACATAAATTATAATGCGAATCGCAAAATAATTTAACCAACATATATTTATTATGAATAAATCATATAAATAAAATATAAACAATAAATAATTATTGACCCCACTAAAAATACATATGTAGCTGTATAATTATTTCGATCTCAAAAAGCTCTATCGTTCTCGAACGTAACTTTTTGAATACATTTTCGCGGGGGTTTTCGGCTTGTTTTTTACCGCGGGAAAAAAACCGTACCGACGTTAATATTATGTGCTCAAATACTAAAATCGGCCGTTACGGTTAAAATCGTTATTTTACCAATTCCACCTACTTTGAAAAAATCACAAAACTTAACCGCCATCTACACAATGACACTTTTGTCAAAGTGATATGGCTAAATTTCAATTTAAAAAAAAAAAAAAGAAAAAGAAAAAAATAAATGGCGAACATAGAGGAACAAATTCATATTTCATTTTCACAAGATCCATCAATTCCTCAAGAACAACGCAACGCAGCAACTAGATTTTTAATGCAATTTCAAGACTCTCCAGATGCTTTAAATTGGGCATTGGGAACTTATATTAATCAACAAGACAATGTCTTAGCTACGTATGCTTTAATGATTTTTAAGAGAATGTGTCAATTTCATTTTTCTATGTTAAGTCCAGAAGTTGTAAATCAAATTCGAAACATATTGTTTAATCGTGAATATCATCAAGCACACATTTCACAAGGCACGTTCAAAAACAGAGTGACAGATGCTCAAGTTGCGTTTATGTGGCATGTTTACCCAGAGCCATATGGAAATTTCTGGGATGATCTATTTTCATTGGATCGATCAGAGATATTTGAATTTATCCAATCGCTTTGTAGCTATGCAAGTATACTTAATGGAAATGATAATCTTATCTATAACAAAATCAAAGATGCAATGAGAGAAACTGGCAATGACAACAGAGTTGCCAGTTTTGTTATAGAATTGATGAGGGAAGGGAATGCTGATGCCTATAAATGTTTTGCACATTTTTCCAAGTGGATTAATATAAATTATTTATTATCTCAAGAGGGTTTCCAATGCATTATTGATGGCTTTAATTCACCTCAGCTTTGCCAATATTCACTTGATATCTATATACAACTTGTTACTCGTGGCATGCCACCCGAACAAAAACTAAGTGTTATCAATAATATCAACATTCGTGAGAAAATTGGATTTATTACATCAACAGAAAATCCACCAATTGAATTACTTATATCTGCTGCTCGAGCAATTAATGCCACAGGATTAGAATTAATTAATGAACAACCAATTCTAGAAGATTATCTTAACGTCGCATTAATGTTTATTCGAGTGGAAAACGATGACATTAGTGAAGGTGTCATCTCATTATTCCATTCCACAGCCAAGAAATATCCGCAGTATCACCAATTTTTATTAGGTGAACTCATTAACCGTTTTGAGACATTTTTCAGAGTTCATTCAAATGAGATGATTTCACTTGACGGTTTTGCCGAACAATTAGTGATGGTTATCCATTCAATTGTCATGTCCAACGTTAATGCAGCGATGAGTCAAATTAATTCAATATCTCAAGGTAATTTTTATGAAAACTTACCAAAAGCTGCAGCTATAATTCATATTGTTAGTAATTCATTAACATATAAAGATGAGTCACACCGGCAAATAATTAGTAACTTCATTAATATATTTGCGCCAATAATGCAAGTTCCACCACCAGAAATTGCGCCATTACATTTATATTGTATTTCTGAGTTTGTTAAATTTTTCATTCCAGCAAGTCCATTATTTGGGCCTGACATTTTCGCATATATTTTTAATGGATTAAATGGAATAATTCAAAACAATGAAATCATGGATGTTCGAATGACAATATCATCATTATTGAAAACGTTTGTTGAGAAGCTTCAAAACAAAATTCCATTTGATCCAAACCAAATTTATTTTTATGTACAAACATGTAATCCTGATTTAGTATCAGCCGCTGCCATTTTAATATGTAATCTTCGAGAGGGTCAAATGGAAATCTTCCAACAGTCGTTAGATCGTTTAAAGGAATTTGTTGCAAACTCTGAAAACAAGTTTTATGCGTATGAAGTTATATTATCATTTATACATTCCATTAAATATTTTGATAAAGCGCCACATGTACAAATAATTGGTCCATTCATTGAACAAACATTTCCCGAGTTCTTTGAGATAGATCCATTATTAGCGTCATGTATTCGTGCGTCATATTCATCATTAGGCCCATTTTCTCGCGATTTAATATTACGTGTAATACCACAAATTAAACCTATGTTTAAGTTATCATTAACAGCTGTTTGTTCCGCGTTAATGGCATTAGTAATCGATAAAGCAGATAATCGTTGGATATGCGATTTCTTACCACATATCAGTCAATTAGTTCTCGCTAATTTCGATAGCGTTGTCGATTGGACGGCGAAAACAGAAGAAAACAAAGAGACTTTAGATATGATATGTAAATACTTAAAACTTATCACAAAGTTATTGAAGATATCACCGCAATGTATCGTCCCTCAAACATATGAAAATCTTTGCCAATTTACCAACAAAACTTTCAACAATAACTTCGATATACCAATTTTAATGATGGCAATCATCGATATGTTGATGCAATTAATCGGAAACGACTTGAATACTGTGGTCAATTTCGCCCCAATGACTTTGTCGTTCTTGTATTCAAGTAAATTCGACCCATTGTCCAACGAATGGTTCGATTTATGCAAACGAGTAATGAACTTCCACATTGCTTTACTAAATAAAGAGAAGCAAAACGCAGTGCAATTAATTGCGGAGTCATTCAAACGCTACGGAGCAAATGATGATTTGATTAGAGGTTACCTCGCTATTTTGGAGTCACCCAGACCAAGAGATAGGGCAGCAAACGGTAGGAATTTCTTCTTTGAGTTCGCAAAGTTTAGAGCTTCACTTGGGAATTAAGTAAAAAATCTTTAAGAATGTACTCCAAAGCTTCGACTTTTTGATGAAACTCATAGAATTTTTTTTGGATAATAAGAGAAAAAGTTGTGACAATAAATTCAAACAAATTAAGTGTCAATAGACCAGTCTCACCACCATCACTTTGGAATTGCGTATTAAATTTAAGTCGTAAAACTTTTGCTTGGATGAAGGGCCTTATTAGGAACGAAAATGCAAACTTTATTCGGAAGATTTACAAAAAATAAATTTTTGTTTGCATTGAATAGTTGAATCAAATCTATTAGATTATATGTAAAAATTTATCGATTTTAATTATGTGCATTTCTATAATGTATTAAAACAATGCATGACTCAATATTGGGGGTGTTTGTGCTGACATATTTTCTTTTTTTACTCATGTCGTTCTCATCGACTTTATTTTCAACGAGTTCCTTGCCGAAAAAAAATTGAATATAAAATCGTTAATTGTAGTACATCCTTAAGATTGGGATGTTTATGTAAAAGTGTGATCTGCCCAAAGTTTTGGCACATTTGCCAATTCTTTGGGAAAAATTTGTCTTCTAATTTGGGCTTTTAAAAGCTCTAATTTTATGATTATTATGATGCCATAATTGTTATCATCATATATTCAACATTACAAGCGAAATCATTCAAAAGTTAAAATTAATTAAGTGAATTCACTTAATACACTTAATAATCGATTATTGATTATCAAATTATTTTACTATAAAAAAAAAATTAATTATTTTTTTTTAGTTCAACAGATTACTTATTTTGGTTTATCTTCATCACTTGACGATTCGTCGTCACTTTTAATTTTATCATCTTTTGATTTCTTCGACAACTTTCGTGCGTAATACGAGTTGGCCATGCTGCCAGACGAGGCCACCACCACTTTATTACTAAAGTTCGGTATCAAAAATGTTTGTTTTCCTTGTACGACAGGACCAATTTCGAATTCCATTTCATCTACGATTTCATTTTTCACAATTTCGTTCATTATAATTCTATTTGGCGCATTAATTTCCAACAAGTTATGAGTTTCTTCAATTATTTGGCCTGATATTGTGAACATTCTTTGATTTCCGATGTTCATTACTGTACAATATATTGGTCCTCCTACTGCTACGCTAACCTTCACACTAAATTCCTTTAAATCATTATCATCGATTGTTTCCAAATCTTTAATTACATCAATTCCGAAACGAACAGCATTTTTCGATTGTGGGACTTTATTATTTTCTGATTCGAACAAACCAGAAATTGCTAAATATATATCAGGTGTTTGTCGTTGTCTAATGAAAGGAGGATGTAAATTACAGATATGATCGAAACGTTCATATAACTTTGTGATTAAATGTAAATAATCTTCTTGATCATTTTTCTTTAATGTATCGAAGAAGCCACAAATTTGGATGGCAATAATCGTAACATTCTTTGATATGAATGAAAAGTCTTGATGATCTTCTCGAATGAAACCTTGTACATCACTTGGTATTAATTGGTTCATTAAATGGTCAACTTTATCTTTAGCTTTTTGGATCTCTGTTTGTAATTGGAAATCTTCTGTTTGATCCTTAAAGAAGATTAAGAAACTTGAAGCAGTATCTTGTAGAAAGTCATAAATTCCATAAATTATAGTATCACATTGTATAATTTTATTATCTCCTCGTAAGAATTCTAAATTAGAAATATGAATACTTTTCTCTTCGTTTTCTATCAAAAGTTTCTCTTCAATGGCTTGATAAAATTTATATGATGAAATATCATTTTGTGATTCTAATGTATTCTCATCTCCATCGACTTGTTTAATAATACCATCAATCTTTTGGCCAATGATTTGTGCTCGTGGGAATTTTAATATAGTTTTAGCTGCTTCATTCATAGAGTTTATAGTTTTATCATTACCAATTGTTATTATAGCAGTAGGTAAATAATCATAAATAACTTGATTAAGAGTCTTTTGTTCAAATTCATCATATTGATAATTACTCATTAAAATGGAATATAACTTTTGTGAATTAGATATCGATGGTGGTGGTACTCTACGGATTAATATTAAACAAGTTTTAATTAATTTATTATAATAATGTGAAAACCAAATCATTAAATAAAATAAAATAATAAATAAGATAATAGTTAATATAAATATGATAATACTCATAATAATAATTAAATTCTTTTTTGATGAAAATTCAGTCGTTAATATTAAATTAGATTGTTCTAAACCATTAGATAATTCAGCCATTGTTATATGATAAAAATCTATATATGAAGTAGATTGAAATGTCGAAGTTGTATCGAAATTATTTGTATATATATTAAATGTAGAAATTAAACTTTCTAATGATAAACATTTATAAAAATCATGTTCACTAGAACCTTCATTTGATTGACATTGTTCTTTAGAATATAAATTATCAATATCAGTAATTACACCTTTCATTCCTTTAAAATCATTAGTACCAGAATATAATTTGTTTTCTTCATTAGTTAAGTCAATAACTAAATTGGAGATTTCTTTATAGATATCTTCCGATGTAATATAATTAACATTTTCATTATTATATAATAACATTGAAGATACTCTTAAAAATATGGAATATAATAATGAATTACGTTTCGATGCTTGAATTGTCCATTTAACAATTTCATTTAAATTATTATAAAAATCTCGATAAAAATATGCAAATAAAAATAAAAAGACAATAATTAATATTAATACTAATGCATCGATAATACCTAAAATCACATTTTTAGCTTTTGTCATTCTAATTGGATGATGTATAGCTTTCTTATCATCATTATTTTCAGATTGTACAACTAATTTCGAAGCAAATTTAGCATCTTCTTTATCGACTTCTAACATAGCTTTAAAGACATGTGTATAATCTCTTCCATATATTAATAATATCATATGACTTAAAGGAAATACGATTACTATAACAATAATAGGCATAGCAATTTGATATATCGATAAAAACCTATAACGACCATTAAGGAATTCATTAAAATGATTAATTAATTGATTTAATGAGAAATCAATTGCATTTGGAAACTCTAAAATAAATTCAAGTAATTGACACATATTTCGTGCTTTTAATATAGTTGAAGGATCATTACTTACTAATAAATCATAAATATAATATGTTAATTTAGAACTTGCACTAATTAATGAAGTGTTTTTATAGAATTTGATAATAGCATCATTACTACACATAGGTCGAGTAATAGTATTATTAGTATAAGCTATAGATTCATAAGTGATTTCTGTTGTTCCTTCAACTATAGCCCAAGTACGTTGAAACATATCACTAAATGATTGTACCATACTTTGAGTTAAGTTTAATGTACTTTGTCTTAATTCTTTATATGAGATTAATAATTGTTCATTATATGCATCCCCATATATACTTTTATTATAAAGTTCTTCATCAAAGAATTTACCTAAACCTTCTGATTCATACATTATTAATGAAATTGAAGCTAATAAAGAATTTTTGGCTAATTCTTTCCCATTATAAAATTGATAATAATAATTAATCGACTTATTTAATTGTGGAAATATTAACCCAAATATTAAACTATAACCTATTAACCAGATTAACGCTGAAATGATTAATGAAGCTATACCTAATTTTAAGTTCTTCGGTTGATAATGTGATGTAGCTCTATATAATGACTTACGTAAATTAGGCCATTGATAAGTCTTTCGTATGATTTCATCTGCTATGCCACTATTTAAATCATCTTCAATCTTTTCGATAGCTGTTGTAGATATACTTAATGATGTACCATTAATTTCATATCCACTCTTTTGAATATTTCCACTTTTATCACATATTTTCTCAGTAATAATCATCGGAATAGCACCAGCTAATGCTCGAAAGATTGGATCAATATCAGAATGAAAACCTTTTTGTAAATGTCCACTTTTAAGTTTCATAAAAACACCATTCTCTGGACTAACAGCACATTCAAGTAAAAACTCGGAATAACCATTAGGGAAACGTGAATCATTTGGATATGTATCGATACCAGTTTTCCATAAATTCTTTGATTCTTCAAACTTAGAAGAAATTGTTTCTAATAAATAACTATCGACTATTTCTGGATTATTAGCAATTTTTAACCAAACTTCTCTTATAGATGATAATAATTCACTTGTACTTTGTAATGCTTCATTATATTGTAATGTAGCTTCACCAGAATTCGAAGTAAAACGTTTTAAAAAGATTGAGCGTAATCGAAATGTATAATATTTTTGTATAAATGTTCGAGGTGTTTTAGTTAATATTAAACTTAAGAAATATGATAACGCTTGTTGTTCCCCAGGGAAAAATGATACGTATAATGCTGATGTATAAAGTGATTCTAAATCAGGATTAGCTTGTGATAAATAATATAAAAATGACCAATCATTAATTAATGTATTAAATGTAACCATTCCAACGTTTTTGATTACTTCTAATGTGTTTAAATTCTTTATATTTAATGAATCAAAATATTGATTCTTTTCGAGTTCTGTATGTGAATCAATTTGTGTTAATATTTCAAGACATTTCTTATACATTAATCGAAATATTAAATAAAAAATGATTAATCCTATAATAAATATACAAATTGGTATTAAGAAATGTACATATATATTAACATGAATTCCTGATATTGATATTATCGTAAGAATATGACCTGTAATTGTTGCACAATATAATGAATCCATAAAAACACTTGCAAACATATGTACATAAACAATTCGAAATGATACTATTATCCAAAATATTAAAAATATTATATGAAGTATAATAATGACATATTGAATCCATGTTTGAAATAAACTCGTGATTTCTACACATACAAAATAAATGGCATATGATACTACTGATAAATTAAAATGAACTCCATTTAAGTCTGCTAATGGTGATGGATTTGGATTAATTAAAAAACCATTTAATTGTCCTACAAAAACTGTTATTAAAACAGAATAAATAAATGCTAAAATGGCAAATATTATTGAAAATATTCCTCCAACATTGTTAGTAAAATTACGAAATAACATGGATAATTGACCTGAAAATGGAATTAATAACAAGATAAATACAATTTGGGTAATAAAAGCATTGACATATAATACTTTCTTGTTGTAAGCACGTTTCCCACCAGAATACATTGATAACGCTATTAACCAAATTCCACATAATACATATACTATCGCAAAAATTATAAGTAAAGCTGCATTAAAATTTGGACCAAATGTTAAAATTTCATCTGCGACTTCAGCAATATGATTTGAATCCCAAATATTACGAAGAAATGGTGAAAACATTATTAAAAACATCTCTACAATTGGAAATACATATTGAAGTGCCCAATAAAGCCACGAAAAAATTCCGAGTGTTGATGTTTCATATGTTATGTGGAAAAAAGAACCTTGTAAAGAATCCGCTTTAAAAAATGATGAATGAATTAATTGGGATTGAAGAACTTCAGGATTTTCATCTATAAAGTTACTTGGCATTGTGTGTGATATTTCATTGGATACTGGAGCCTTCTGAAGCAGAGCTTCCTCATCCATTTTCTAACGGTCAAGATTATTGAGGAAAATTTCGAATTTGTAAACTATTGAAAGTATTGAAATGTCAGAACATTTCAAACCATTATAACGTGTGTTTTTACTTTTTGTGAAACATTTAGTAACGTGTTTTATCCTCGCGGCTTTTTGTATTATGAATGTTTGGCTGAATCTGGACAAAAATTAAAATTTAAAATTCTTGTCATATATATATAATTATCAATAATAAATAATGAATTAATAATAAAATTACTTAGGATTTATAATATTATAATAAAATTGTTGAATTTATTAAATATCTAAGTATAAAAATATTTTATCGCTTTATAGAGTTTTGATTAGTTTACATAATAAAAATATCAAAAAGTTATAATTCTTTGAATGTTGATTAGTGAACAAAAAAAAAATTAAAACAATCCATTTGTTTTCCAAATTTGAGTAATATATATATAAAATAAATTTTCGAAGCAAGATGAATTCTATTTTAAGTAACTTTAATTTGATGATTGATTCTCAGATTCCTAAGAATAGTATATTATTGAATATTTGTATCATTTCCATTTTTTTATAAGAAGTAAATATATGATTTCTTTTGGATTTAATCTGATTGGTTTCTTCTATTTTATCAATCTCTTTCTTGAAATTTATGTATTTTTCTTATTTTAAAATTAAAATCATTTATCATTTTTAATCAACAACATTTCTTTATACTTCATTTTCTGCTGTACAGCATTGGATAAAATGTAAAAAAAAATTGGAATATATTTACTCATATCTACAAATGAAAGAAAAAAAATCAAAAAGTTCTGCTAAGTTTTTTATTAGTTTGAATTTTAATTTTCGATACTTAAATCAATTTTTTTCTGTTCGATTAATTGATCAATATCATGATTCCCATTTTTGCATGCATAAATAAGAGCTGTATATTATAATTTTAATAAAAGCCAAATCTTTTAATGAAACACCAAATAATTTAATAAAAATCTAAATAAAGTTTCCAAGCATTTTGAGCATTGATATTAATTCCTTCTTGTTCAAGAAGTAATTTAACTGTTTCTGTTTGATCTCTTTGAGAGGCTAAAATAAGTGCTGTATTAAATATTTTCGATATTTTCCATATGTATATATTAAATATTATATTGCTAAAATAAATTTTAAATAAAACTAATAGACACATCTATTATTAATATCAATTCCCTTTTGTTCAAGAAGCAATTTAATTATTTCAACCTTTCCATTTTCAGATGCAAACATAAGTGCAGTTTTAAATATTTTAAATATTTTCCATATTTTAATTTGAAATATTAAAACTTTATTACAAATATTATCTTTTGCATTAATATCAATTCCCTTTTGTTCAAGAAGCAATTTAATTATTTCAACATTACCTTTTTCTACTGCGAGAAGAAGTGCAGTTTTAAATATTTTAAATATTTTCCATATTTTAATTTGAAATATTAAAACTTTATTACGAATTTTGTTCAAGGGCTTTCAGAAATCAAACGAATCATTGATTTTATTTTGTTTTAAGAGGAGAATGCAAAAAAGTCACTTTTACACCAAAACAACTTTTTGTGATTATGAAAATAACGGCTCCGATAGAGTTTTTTTAGCCACAAATGAATATTTTTCATTAAATTCTGGTGAAAGTTTCTTCTTTTAAATCATTCGCAAATGGATCTTCTTCAATATTTGTGATCTATATTCCTTTATTAAACGATGTAATTTCATTAGAATTTTTGTTTTCATCACTAATTTTTGTTTCTCCTGAAAAAACGATGTGCCGATTTGATAAATAAATGAACATAACAATAAATATTGTAATAATAACAACAATTATGATACCAATGATAATATAAACATTGTTTGATATTATTACATTAACATTATGGAAAGAGTTGAAACATTCCAAAATCTATTCTGTGGATTCAAATATACCAAAATAAATAAAAATTTTGATTTGATCAAATCAAAATATATGTCAAATATCTTATTATCAGAAAAATTAACTATTTATGGAATGTAATTATGGAAGGAATGGGCGAGATTTAATGTAATTGGGCCTAAAATATTTTTATGAAATTTTGAGCAAAATGTTAAGTTTCTCCATAATTCAATGATTTATTTGAAAGTGCTAGGAAAATTCAGATACCTATTGTTTGCATTTTACCATGTTTCTCTTTTTTTTAGAGATTGTCCAAATTAGCGAACTTCATCTAAATGCGATCACAAATATGTCATCTTATGTTACATCTATTAATTGGACAAATATCACAGATCTTGATGTGTATTACAAGATTTTTAGGCAAATAAGATATTCAAGTGGTAGCTGGTCAGATTGGGAACAAATTAATATGTATCAAGAAACAGAAAAAATAAATGTTTTAAATGTATATCCAAGTCAAATTGATGGATATAAAGGGCAGGCTTCTAACACAAATACTTCTTACACAACCCATTTAGTTAATTATACATTTGGTGAAGATAAAAAAATTTATTCGTTACCAAATTCAGCATCATTAAAAGTTTGGCTTGAAGGAGGAACGATTAATGACCACGACACAATTACAGAATTTCAACCAGTTGGAATAAATCCCAACACAAGCGAGCAAATGATTTTTGTTACACCGATATCGATAAATGATTTCGAATCTAACATAAGTACTAATCCCGATTTTATATACGAATATGACATTATCTTTTTTGGCACATGGGAAGGTAGTTCAGGTTATAACATTAAAACAGAAACTGCCGAAAACATAATTTCTGAGTACATAAGCAATGGCTATGGCGTTATAGCCAGCTGCGACACACTTGGAAACTCTTTTTATGTTAATAATAAAACAGAAAGTTTATTAACGATACGAAATTTATTTGGCGTTGTAACATTTGGCGCTGATGACAATATCACAGGTACAAATGGAACAACAATACGACCAAATTACACGACAATTCATTCGACGCGAATTATAAATCAACGAAAAGGCTTATTAACAACATATCCATATAAACTTTCTAATGACACAATGGAAATCTCTAATTCGAGCACGAATTTAAATGGGATTATCAAAGGCGACATATGGTATAAATATGATACAATAGAAGAAGAAAACGAAAGTGATTTTTTAGAGAATAATTTTTATTTATCGACACATAATAATACAGCAATAATTAATTTATGTAATAGTAATAATAACACGATAACGAAAGAAGAACTAAAAATATTAACAAATTTAATATATTATTTAAAGAAAAGGAATTATAACACATACATTGATCAAATAACTAAAGATACAGAAGCGCCCATCATTCGAGATATATTATATGATCCCACAATATACTCCGCAAAGATTACTGCTGAAGATATCGATTCGACATATAGATACAAAGTTTTTGCATATTCCGTGTCTAACGAAAGTAATTATGTTGCATCTAATGAAATAACTATAAATATATTAACTGGAATTAATTATTATAATTATACAATTACACCAACAGAAAACATCGAAAGAGATAACTTAACAAAGTTAACTAAAGATACAATAATTCCTCTTTCACGAGAACAAATACAAAATGGAATGTATTTGCATATATTCGCTGTCGATCGAGTCGGAAACATTGGCGATATTAAAAGTTGGCAAATTCCAATTCCAACTCCGACTCCTTATCCGACTGCTTCTTTATTACCAAGTAATTTAACATATTCTTTAACAATTACTTTTACAAAATCAATTTCGATGTTTAACTCTTTGTTAAATTATTCATATATAACACAAACAGAAACAATTTCAAATTTGGTAATAACTTTTACTGAATTAATTGTTTATAATTATTCGTATATATTTTATACTTCGTTTTCCGATTTCTATACTGCTTTTTATAATACTTATCCAACGTATCTCGGAAAAGATGACATAAGTATTGTCATAATTTCAAGTGTTTCTGTGGTTGTCGCATTAATCATTTGCGCAATTGTGGTTGCTATCATTATTGTATATAACAAAAAATATAAAGATGTAAGTAGAAACTCAAATGAAATGGAAGTGGTCAATGAAACAACTGAAAGTTTTTCATTAAATAATTCTTTTAATCCAGAAGAAGATAAAAATTAAAATTGATGATGTGAAGCTGTCTATCGTACATTCAAAAATGTGTGTAAAATTCTGAATTTCACTTTTTCAAAGTTGAAAGCAGTTTATATCTTTGTTGTATAAACAAAATAATTATTCTGTTTAATAAAATTATTATAATTTGTTTGTATATGTTTTTTAAGAGTTGCTTCGAAAAAGTTCTGATTTGGGAAATCAAATAAAAATTAAAATATTTGTTATATCAACATAGTTCTATGCAAGGATAAAGTTATGTGAATTTTTGCTCTACAGATTTTGAAAAGTAATTTCTTTTGAGGTACTCATTTTCGCTATTTTTTATTGTTTTTAAATAGTTAAATATTGCTTTAACAAGTTTTTTATTTATTTCTAAGAAATAGCTTATTAATTTTTTCTTTTTTGATAAAAACTTTTTTATTTTTATTTTTATTACTTCGTAATTCTTCATAATATGGAGAAAATATAGTTTGAATATTTGAAGGTGTATTCAAAAGCATTGTCCTAAATAATTGATATAAAACAAACGAACATCTTTTACATCAACTTCAATTCCTTTTGCAATAAGAGATTTAATAATTACTTCTTTATTTTGAAAAGGTTTTTCGATTGCATAAAAAAGTGCTGTTTGAAATAATTTGAATAATATTATTTTGGTATACAAAAATTTTAAAATACATATTGTTTAAAATAAATAAATATCTTTAGTATTAACATCAATACCTTCTTGCTCAAGAAGTATTTTAACTATTCCAACTTTACCTTGACCAGATGCCAACATAAGCGCTGTTGTAGAAAAATCAAATAAATCCCAAATATTATTTTAAAACATTAAATAATAAAGCTAAAATTTATGTAAAACATTTAAATATTTTTAGCATTAATTTTAATTCCTTTTTGTTCAAGAAGGAATTTGACTATATTTGCATAACCTTTTAAAGATGCAAGCATAAGTGCTGTCCAAAATGTTTTAAATAAATCTTAAAAATCATTATTGAATATTAAATGATTAAAATATATTTTAAATAAAACAATAAAACATCTTTAGTATTAATTTTAATTGTTTTTTCTTTAATCATGAAGTAAACTATTTCTTCATAATTTTTTTCGGCTGCATTTAAAAACATAAGACTATCACATCTAATATATAGATTTGTGACTATATAATGAAAAAGTTCTTCATTACCAGAAAAACTAGTGATACTTAAACCATTTATTGGCATAGGATTTTTCATATGAAAATATTGAGTAAGAAACAGATTACCTGTTGTGATTGAATGTACAATATTTGATTTGGTAATTTCCATTCCTTCACTCAACAAAAATGATAAAATTTCATAGTTATTATATATAACACATTTATTTCCTAATTATTCTAAATTAATTATATCTAATTTATTTTCATAAAGATATTTAAAGATCTCATTTTGATGATAAATAATTGCTGCGTCAAATGCACCTATAAATGATGATTGATTTTGTTCACATAAATGAATAATTTCCTTATTTCCACCTGCAACAGCAAATTTACCTGTGTTTGTGATGTTAGGTTCATGTAATAATAAATATTTAAAATTTAACAGAACCAAAAAATGCAGCAAAATCAATTAATGTAACATTTCTTTGATTAATAAATGAACATCTTTCATAAACTGATGGTCTAATTATTAGAGTAAAATCAAAATATTCTTGTGATGATATTTTTTGAAGTTGTTCTAGTTCATCATATCGAACCATTTTTGAGATTTCATGTGGATTAATCCCATGTAAAATTAAATCCTTATGAACTTCCCAATCATTTTCTTGAAGTGTTTTTATGTTTTCATAAAAGAACATATCGGAACTGACATTTATTTCTAATTCATTCTTTGGAATACGATGTATAAAATATAATGATTTCTTCATTTTATTTTTGAAGAGTAAAGGATCTATAATTTTGTTTTCAATCATCCTTTCAATAAGATAATTTGATTCTTGACTTTGAATAGGTATTAGTATTAGCCTAAAAACTTTCATAATTTCGATATCTACATTTTTAATTTTTTTTAAATCACTTTCAATATTCTCCAAAAAATCAAAACACAAATGATCAAGATCTTTGGCAACAAAAAATGAATATATAATGTTGCAAACAATGGAAACGAATGAATATGGATATTCTTTAGAAAAGAACATTAATGTATACTCAACACATTCACATATGTTTTGTTCACTTAAAGCAAAAATTCTTCTCTCTAGGTTCTGTATCATTTCCATATTTTTGTTCATTGTATCCATCATACATATATGTTATAACCGTGGAAATTAACTGATTTTGAAAACTATATAAAGTATACTTAAGTAAACTTTTCAAAAATAAAATTTGTGTTAAACCGAAAAAATTGAATTTCATCTGACGATATTTACTTTATCATTTGTTCTGCGATCAAAAATGGAGTAACAAAAAAACATGATGATTTCATAACATTATATCCTTACGGAATCACTTGTTTTTAAAAAATTCCAAATCTAATTTCAAATTATCAAAATGCTGTAACATTATATTGTTATTTTCTAAGAGAAGCAAATAAAAAGCTTGTCAATTTTTTTAAATAAAATGCAGATTAAATAAATAAATAAAAAAAACGAAAAATTCCATTTATATTTTTATTCAGGAAGTGTTCATTTGATAGGCTTAATCTCAAACATAGAATTTATTTATTTTTATTAATTTTCATTATTTTTTGTTGCAGTTCATTTGTTCTTTCCTTCAATGAAACTGCAATACCATTTATAAAACCATAAATGAGATCCTTATCTTCTTTTATTGGTTTTATAGCAAATCCATATAAAAACAAACACACAGAGCACAAGATAACTGGCCAAATCAAAGGCGAAAAGTAAACACATTCAAAGTCTATTGCAGCAAAAATCCAACAAAAAGAAAATACAAAAAATAGAATTGATAAATAATAAAATATTTCATTAAATCTTATTAAATATTTCGCTTTTTTTGTAGCAGTTATAACATTATCCAAATCTTTTTGTAGTTGAGAAACAGATAATGTAATCGATTCTATTGAAAAATCATCAATAAGTTTACATATGTATTTGATATTATTCGTATCATCAAAATTTTCATTTTCTTTTGGAATATGAAACAAACGAATATCAATGCTTCGATTTGTTACATAACTCGATAAACATTGTGATATAGATGAAACAACTCGAATTTGATCTGAAATTATTTCGCGTTTGCTTTTCGTTGATGTGTTTTCATAGAAAATGTCTGTTTTGGAAAGGAAAAAATAAAGTTTCGATGAAAAAGAAGTATTAACTTTCTTGATAAACTCAAGAAGTGGTGGAGAAAAAGCTTGTGAAAATGGCTCAAAGAAACAAAGAATTAGATCTGATTGTTGTGCAAGATAAAACATAAATGGCGGTACTTCTTGATTTGGAGTAAAACCTGGAGTATCAATCATAGTAATAAGGTGGGCTCTATTTTCAACAGGAAGACATATTTCTGTGCAAAAATATTTGTTGATATCAGATTCTGAAATTTGATTTAAACCAAAGAGTTTTGCTGTTTCAAGGCCATCAAGAAGCTCTGGCCTTCGACCTGTTGTAAAAAATGTAATATGTTTTGTTTCAATTTCATCAGTGTTTTTTTTACAATCAAAAAACCATTTGATAAAACTTGTTTTTCCTGAGCTGTTTGTGCCAATAACCATTATTTTGATTTTTCCTTTAGGTTCTTGTATGTTATCATGAAGAAATTTCTTAACCATTTTATTTTTTGCTATGTTTAATAAACCATATCTTTCTTGACTATAAATCATTGATATGTCTGATATTATGTATTCGTTTGGTGATAAAATTGTTGCATCTATTGTGTTCTTTTTTGATTTCAATTTTTTGATAAACGAATTTAATCGGCGACATGTGATGTAATAAAAAATGCCGCGTACCAAAAGGAACAAACAACAACAACAAAATAAAGAAAGACCAGATAGAACAGAAGCAGGTGTTATACTTCCAGAATTTATAGAATATTATAAAACTCAATTAGTTCCAAATTCATTAACTGAATCAGAATTTGAAGTTTTTATTGAAACATATAAAACAACACTTCCACATGTTTTTCGCATATCACCTTCATCACCAGATTTTGATCAGATTAAGCAAGAGCTTGAATCCCATATAAAAACATTTAAAGATAATAATTATGATGCCGAAATTATTGACTACTTTGAACCTCAACACGGCATTGTCTGCAAGATTTCTGTATCAAAACCAGTTCTTCATAAAATTCCAGAATTACAACCATTTCGAGAATGGTTGAATTCACATACAGAATCAGGCGATATTACTCGTCAAGAATTTGTGTCCATGCTTCCAGCATTTTTCCTTAATGCTCAACCCAATGATGGTGTTCTTGATACATGTGCAGCTCCCGGTTCAAAGACATCACTAATTCTTGAACAACTTATAGATGGTTTTGTTGTTGCCAACGATTCCGAACTAATGCGTTGTTCCACTTTAATTCGCCAATTAAAACGATTTGATAATTCCAAAGTTTTAGTCATCAATCATTTTGGCCAGCAAATACCTGACATCGGACCATTTGATCGTGTTTTATGTGATGTTCCCTGTTCTGGCGATGGCACATTTCGTAAAAACAGCGATGCGTCAATACGTTGGACAGATCGCAAAGGCTTTGGCAACCACAATCAACAGCGTTCTATACTTATTCGCGGCCTACAACTACTAAAAGTCGGTGGTACTTGTGTATATTCCACGTGTTCTTTAAACCCTATTGAAGACGAAGCCGTAATTAACTCAGTTTTAAATGAACTAAATGGTTCTGTCACTGTAATAAATTGTTCTGAAATGTTTCCTAAGTTAAAAAGATCACAAGGACTAAAGACATGGAAAGTAATATTAAATGGAAAAGTCATCAATGAAGATGATGAAATTGATGAAAATGAACAAAAAAGAATTAAGCCAACGATGTATCCGAAGAATGTTATTGAAGGAATCGAAAACTGTATACGATTTTATCCTCATCAGAATGATACCGGAGGATTTTTCATTGCTGTTTTAAAGAAAGAGAAAGAATTTGAAATTGATCCACACCAAATTCAAACTAAAAGTTTAAAGCAATGGAAGAATCCGCCATTTGTTTCTTTAGATTCTTTTGAAGCAGGAAAAGAAATAATACCAAAAATCATTGAATCATTTGGAATGACAAATGATTTCGATTCAACAAAATTATTTACGAGATCAGAACAAATGAATAACATTTTTTATGTGAGGGATGACATCGCTAAAATTATAAAAAAAATTCCTTATACCAAATTAAGAGCTGTTTCTTGTGGTTCGAGAATGTTTTCGATTAAGACTTTTAAGGATAAAACAGCTGTAACAACATTCCCTTGTTTTGAGTCGATTAATTTGTTGTTTAAGTTTGCGACAAAAAGAATTCTCGAATTGAGTCCTGAGGATATATATAAAATATTAAAAGGAGGTAATGATGGCGCAAAGATTTCGGATTTGAAATCATTTGAGGATAATGGAATTACATCAGGAGGGATAATGATGACTATAAAGGGAACAAACTTTAAATATACAGCAATGAAAACAAATACAAATATTATTGTTCAAGTAAATAAAGAAAGAGTGCAACAAGAAATTGTAAGAATCTTGTATAAATACCCACAATTAAATAATGAATAAAATAAATAATTTTATTTTTATCTCTGTTCTAAAATTTTATAAAATTGAATTTAATTCTGAAACTTTAATTATCAATACTTTAATTAGAATTTAAGTTCAGTCAGAAAGTTATACATTACTTATAAGTAATGATATAATTGTTCCATTAATTAAAAGAAAAAAAAAATCAAAACCTTATGGTTTTATTAATTTTTTCAAATTATCTTTTGAAATATTAATATCGTCTCTATCATCCAAATATTCAGAAATCTTTTGTACAGCATTATAATGCTCTTTATTACAAAATGGAAGCATATAACATTTTTGAGGTAGTTCATTTAATGCATTTTGGATCACTTCTTGTATTTGTTTTTGCAATGAAGATTCCAAATTATCACCTATTTTTTGAGTTTCATTGACATATGAAAACCCAACCTTTTGTATTTTCATTAATAATTCTTTGCATACTCTACAAGAAATATTATGGTCTGAATTAGTATATTTGTATACATCAAGAATTTTGTGATTGCAATGGTAACCGACAATATAGTCATTTATGAATCTTACAGCATCAATTGGAGGTAAACGCTTGTGAATTAATTCCACTGTTTTGTTATACATTTGATCTGGAGGATATCCTTGTGCTGCTACTTCTTTTACATATGAATGAGCAACAGAACAATAATATTGATCTAACCATGCATTTAATGTATGATTATAAGTTCTAATAATCCTTAGAGCTAAAAATGGAAGGAACATAATAAAAAAATGAAGCAATTAATTAGCCAAGAAAAATGAGTTCATTTTTTCAATAAATAAAAAATTGATTAAATCAGTTATTTTGTTTTCGTTGACTATTATTTTTTCCAAAAAATTTGAGAATGATAAAAAGTTAAAATGATTCAATACATAGATATTGAGTTTTATTTCAAACTCCACTTTAACATATGATTAATATTTTTTATTTCAAAGAAACAAATGAAAAAATATGTTAAAATTAGATATAGAATTCTATGAGTTTTAAATATATTTTTAGCTTTTTACCGCCCATAAACAAAAAAATATTTTATTAAAATATTTCAATTAATAAATACTTATATTTCTATAAATATCTTTATCTTTACTGCTTTTATTCTATATATAAATAAATTTAACATTTATAGTTTAAGTATTTAGAAGGAAATAGCTAACGAAAATAAGATTTAAAAAGATCTTTAACTTAGTATTATCAATGCAATGGACAATATATTAACAACACAATAATTAAGCAGAAAAGAATTGTATTTTTATATTTTAGTGTTCTTCCAAAAATTTGGTTTAGGAAAAGTGCCATTTCATACGTTTATCAAATTCAACATGACATCTTTCAACAAACTTTATGGAGAATTTGTTGATTCGGTAAAATCACAGGAAACAAAAATGGACGAATTTATAAATCGTAATTTTGGGTGGCTTGATAAAATTAATACTGAGTTAAATCTTGGTTTAGAACTTCAACATAAAAACTTGGCAGAAAATAAACGTAACGAAGATGTAAAAAAAATAGAAACAGGAAATCTTATCGTTTCACTAACAGCAGACGATTTATCTGATGATCCTATAGATTTTATTGATACAGGCGATCTTACAAATAATGTTTTGCTTACAAGTGATTCAGATGATGGAGAATCCTCGCTTTCAGTCCTAGCAAATTCAGCAATAGCATTCCGCCAGAAATGGAAACAATCAATCAACCAAAAATAATAAACATGTTTCAATCATTCAAATAAAGATAAAATGTTTACTGGTTTTTAAGGTGATTAAATACAATTTGATTTCTGAATTCAAATTCTTTTCTGAGTTCGATCAATCTTTTTTGTGCCAATGTTTTCCAATAATTTTTCCGGTTTTCGAGAACTTTAAATCTTTCTTCTGTGTGTTTGGTGATATTAGCATCAAAGTCAATTTTAGCTGCTTTTTCTATTTCTGAAATTGCATTAGTTACTTTTGGATGTAAATTTAAACTTGGTATATCTTTAAAGCTAATTTCGTTATGAAGCAATTTGAGTCCAATATCAAAAGGCACTGTGTCATTACAAACAGGTTCCTCGAAAAGTTTATTTGCTTCCCAAATATCAGCAATTTCAAAACTTTCTAACTTTAATTTTGAAGGTTTACTTTCTGTTTTTGTCTTGATTAAACCTATTAACTTAAATGCAATTAGCTTCCACTCTTCATTTGAACATATAAAGTTAGAATCTGCAATCCCATGTTCAATATTTTGAATCATTGTCTTATTTAATGTCTTACACTCTAGTAAGTTTTTTATTAATTCATTTTTTTGTTTTTTACTTCCTTTTGTGTGCATTTTTCAATAAATACATTCCTTTCCGTCTGGTGCATTTCAAACGGGAAATATGCACACAAAAATTTGTCGTTATCTTTCAATTTTGATTTGTTTTTTGGTAATGAAAAGTGGCAATGGTGCACCCTAAACGATTTCACTCAATTAGCAATTTCAAAGGAATAAATGCGGTTATTTTAAAACCAACCTTTGGTTTGGAAAATGGCTTCCTTACAACAAAATATAACTAATCAAGTAAATATCACAGAAATGAACCAAAATGAATTGAGTAATCAAAATAAGGAAAAGCCTTCAAATCTTCAAATTTTATCTACAACATTAGGAGACTTATCACGTTTTTCGCAAGGAACTTCTTCTCCTTTCTCGTTAAAAACAAGTTTAGAAATCACACAACAAAAAATAGAAAATACACCAAAAAAATTTACAAGAGAGCCACCTAAAATAGAAGCAGCTCCATACCCACGCCTTCCACCTAGTTCTATTGTTCTTCAAGAGCTAGCACAGATCAATGCAAAATTAAAACAACAACGAGAAGAATTGCGTTTTTTAATTCAAGCACGTCAAGCAAATTACATTGTAACACCTGATTTCGAATCTCTTGATCCCAGTCTTGGAATCCAGAACTATCAAGGAATGATTACTCCTCATAAAACCATTAATCAAATTTCTCAAGCCAACATTTCCAAAATCCAAACCACTCATCAAAAGTATTATCTTCGTTGTCCTAAGACATCACATCGCATCAGTCACATTTCCCATCTTCCTGATTTAATCCATCATGTTGATACCAATTCTGAATGTTTATCACCACTTTTCAAGACTATTCTTTCATGGAAATCGATTGGCAATGAAAAGGCGCATCTTCTAGCACGACAATATGTTGAGCATCGACAGATTTGGGAAAATGAAATTAAAGCACTTGATGAATATCATCGAGAAAAACGCGAACTATTACCACAGTGGCCTAAAGAGATAGCCAACATGCCCACTAAACCTAAAGACAGGTCGAGTTATATAAGTTGCGTTGCACCAGATCAGCCAATGTATCTCGAAGACAGCGAATTCTACTCGTTTGAGTTCTTCACTATGAATGGCTTTGTTCCGGATCCTCTTGCGGCACACATCGAGTTCAAGAAAAGGCTTTGTTGGACCGAAGCTGAAACGCGAATTTTCTTGGATAAGTACAGATTACATCCAAAGGACTTCAAAAAGATCGCGGCGGGATTGCCGCAGAAGTCTGTGAAGGACGTGATTGAGTATTATTTCACACATAGAATAGAACTGGATTTGAAGAAGCTGGAAAATCAGTCGAAGAAAAAAGAAAGAAAAAGAGGGAATTCGGCTGTCATGAAGAAGTAATAATGTTATTATATTCTGTTTGGACTTTCATAAAAAATATATTTTAATAAATACTTTGTGGTTACAAATGTGTAAAATCAAATCATTAAATATTAAAAATGAGAAATTGACGTAATAGAAATTTAATAATAAAAAAACCTAAAAAGAGATCAAATGTGTCAAACACAATTTTTTAATGTTATGTGAAAATTTAAAGATGGATAATGGCTTTATGTAAAACACAAGTATTTTCATGTGCAAAAAAAAAAGATTTAAGAAAATAAAACAATTTTACAAATTTTCCGAAATGACATGTTCGCTACATTCAAAAAGTCCACAGGATAGCCGATAGGGGAAAAGGGGACTTTTGCACAGAAAAAGTTGAATGGAAAGTGAACGTAATCTTTGATGATTAATCATCCCCAATAGCCTTGTCGCTGGTATTGTGGGTTCCCTTGCATTGGCCTTTGGTATGTATTTGCCTGTGAGTTTTGGTTTATGTATATGTTTTGCTGCCCATATTGTGCGTAATTTTGATTTTGATTTGACATGCTATAACTATAACTGTTTATATTAGAATTTTGATAAACAACTGAAGGGGTTGTCTGTACAGCACCGTACGGTGGATATTGAACTTCGCGAGAAACAAGGCTCATCTCTTGAGGAACTTGGCAATTGTGAATTTGCTGTGGTTCAACAAGAGGATAAGTATTAAACCTAAAGGGCGAAATTGTAGCTTTCATGGTCACTCTTACAAGTTCTGTTTTGTAATCTTGGCTACTTAATAAAGGAAATCCAAACTCTTTTGGCTCTCCGATAGGGAGGTGAGCAAGCTTTATCTGTGCAAAAGCAATAACTCTTTTCTGTGCTGGAAAATCAGTTGATGTGAATAAGCATCCTTTAAAATAGCTTTGATTTAAATCAGCTACATTCAATATCAGCCTTGAAGGGATTCGTAATTGCACGGTTTTGCTTGGAACAAACTGATTGGATTGAACTGATTTATATGGTGGGATACCATCTGCAGTAAAAGTGAACCAAACTGTGCGTAAAAAATTATTGAACCGATCTGAAAACTCTGCTTGCTCAATGACGAAGTCGAAAATATATGTTCCACTCATTGAGCTTGTAGATTTTTGAAGTGTTTGCATGGAATTTTGAGTCTAAAAAAGTGCTCCGGTGAAAAAATTACCGTGCGTTCAAAAAGTTGTCTCTTGTTGATTTCGTTTTCAATTTTCTGTCGATATTTGAATAGTTGAAATCAGAGCGTTTTACAGCGGTTGTTTATGCACCCGCACCACGGTGACCGTTATTCTCTCAAACCCATTAACTAATTGACCGGTCACCGTTGATTCAGGTCAATACATGTATATAAAAATGGAGACTTAAATACTATAAAGCATGTTCACTTTATCATGAGCCGTTCAGAATTATTCATCAGTAATTTGAGTTTTGATCATTGATCAAGGTTAAGCTCCTAACTTATCGTGTTTTCGGTTTCTTTCAATCGTAAACGGTATTAGTTTCAAAAACCTGAAATGAGCTCGTTCAAGCAATTTGTTCATGTTTTTCTAATAATTCAAATACTGGTTATAATTTACGAACAACTTTCGCATTTATGACTAAATAAAGAATATTCACAATTTATTAAATATTTATTTATTTTTTTACTTAAGGTCCTCTCTATCAATCAAAATATTCAACAAGCTCAACGCTGCACCGAAGAATCCCACAGCCTTTTGTATTCTTTCGAATTCTATTTCTGTATCCTCCAATTCCAATGTTTTCTTTCCGATCATATGCGCTATTTCTATTGGCGGCAATTTCGAATCTATGAAGTCTACGCTTACTCCCTTGAAAGCGTTCTGCAATTCGGGCGAAGCGTTTTCGAGTAAAGTTTCGACACGATGATTCGTATTTTCTATTTTCTCTTTCGGCGAACTTCCGAATTCATTAATGAAAACGAATTTAATTTTGGGGAAACGAATTTTCTTTTTCGATCCGAACAATTTGTTATCCATTTTCTTTAAACCGTCCTCATTAAAGAAAGTGAACAACACGTCCAAAGTTTGCAACAAAAACTTAATTGAGTTCGAGTTAATGATCACTAAATTACTACATGAAATTGCTGCAAATATCGAAATCGCATTTGTATAAAACATTTCCGGTTTACATGACTTAAAAGTTACACCGAATATGTTAATTGTTTCGTTTTCTTTCTCGAGAAAGTTCATTCCAAAACGTACAGTTCCAGGAATACTTTGGATAAAAGGAATTCCTGTTAAACAAGACAAAATCTGTGATCCATCAGCATCACTTAAATCGACAAGTGATATAGTCATCGATTTCTTTTCGAAGATTGTTTTCATTGAAGAAAACTGCGAAAAATTCCGAATAATTTTATAAGAGATTTCACAAAACGATTGATATACATTAAAAGATTCTTCTTTTTCAACTTTTGGAATTGATTTTAATATTGTTTGTGGAACACCATTTAATCTTTTATAGATATTTCTTTTATCAAATGATTGTGTTATTAATGAATCGATTTTATTTTCTTTATCTTTAAGACAATGCATTTGTACTGAAATCGACATTTTATATTTAAACAATGAATACATTAAATCTTTGAATTGTTTTTGTTCTAATTCACTTAAATTAGAGACAATTAAATCAATGCTAATTTCTTTAAATGGACAAATTTGTTGTTTAATTTCACTGATTCCAAACTTTAATAAAGTTTCAGCAATGAAATAAGGAATAACTTTTTGATCAAATGATACTTTACATTCGATTGGTAAATTAAATTTCTTCTTGAAAAATGTTAAATCAGTAATGAAATTATTAAATTGTGGTGTTCCATCAGGTTTAGTGAAGACAAGAATCGAATGATTTTTATATTCTGCAACTCCGACTTTAATATTTAAGCTATCAATACCCCATAATTGTATATCCCATAACTTTAATGTGAATTTATTATTTTCTTCAGTGACTGATATAATATATGAGCCGCCAGGAATTGTTGTGCCTACTAAAGTGTTTTCATTATGTAAATATAATGGAATGAATTTACATATTCGAATTTTTTTGTTGATCTCATGATCAAAAAATGTAGTGATCGAAATTGGCTTTTTAATATGCGCTAATGTTTTAGGATCAAAACAAATGATTAAACATTCATTATTACATGTAATACTAATTATTCCTTGTGAAGCAGTTTCATTAATGATAAAATCATTGATATGATATTTACCAATACATTTATTATGTGGAATTAAAAATATTACTTCGTTCTTATAAATTAATCTCATTTTTGAATAATGTGATGAGATTTTATATATGAAAAATTGATATTCTTTTTCACCAAATTCATTTTCTTCTTTATATATTAAATATAAGTCATTTGTTTGATCAATAAAATGACTAAAAATCTTTTTACCAATAATAGTATCAAATCTACCAACTAATTTAGGTATCGATACTTTATTTTGTGGTATAAATATTAATATGAAATTATTCATTATCTTAATAAGACTTAAAACACCTTTTAATAATAACCATGAATTAATTATTTGAATCCCAATTTGATTCTCAAGTCTAGAAATCAAATTAACTTGTAATGGTTGTTCATATACAAATGTAGGTATATATTCTGAATGATAAAACGAATAATTCTTAAAAAAATTAACGTTATCTTTGAATGTCACTTTTATCGTAAACAATTCAGTGACTTCAATTGATTTTATTGTAATTTCTTGTTGAATATCTTCTTCATTTACGATGATTTTATCATATTTTCGTAGGTTATTATTGTTATAAAGTTCTAAAATTTTATTAAATAAATTAATATTAAGTTTATCGTTATGATCATCTTCTAAATCTAATTTGATTTTACACGTTTTGGAAATCCATTCATACCATTCCATTAATGAAATTATGTCATATAGTTCAATAGAATTAATTTGCTTTGTTGCCCTTCGACAAAATAAATGTGTAGAACCACTTCCAAATAGTTGAGTTTCAGTGTTTTGAAACTTTTGGATGAAGTTTCGAGTTTGTAATATGATATCTTCGGGCGTCGAGTTTGGAATTAGATATGTTTTTAAGCAGATTTTTCGTAACAATGAATATGTAAATTCGGTGATTTCATTAAAAAATGGATGATTCGGTAAATGCTCTAATGGAATGTATAAAAATATTATATCGAAGTTATCAGTGTTTTTTGGTGTATAAAAAAATATTCCTGGTGTTATGTTATTAGTTATCTTGAGAAGAAGTTCTTTATTTTCCGAGTTAAACATGTTTAAAATATCATCGAATTTGCCTATTAAACCGATTTTCTGTGATTGTTTTTGACAAATATGGAAATATTCAATAAATGGTTTGTATGTCCATTGACTGCCAGAAAGCTTAAATTCGAAAAGTTGAATAAGACTACCTTCTGGCTGTTTGCATGGAAGTGGTGGAGGTGGTTGATTTAATGGTAATGGATCATATATTTCAAGAATTTTTAAATTATATTTACTGGTAAGAATTAATACTTGAACCCGAGAAAAATGGTTCTCTTTGTAATAGCAGTTGAGACCTTCATTTGTAAAAAATAGGAAAATTGGAGTGATTAATAAATCTTTAAATTTGTTATAATATTCTTTGAAATTATTTGAACAAAAAGTAAAACTATCATCAATACTGTCCGGTTCTGTAACTTGTTGGTAATATTCTTTATGAGTTTTTAATTGAAATTTGATATTTTGTGTAGGAAAACATGAACCATTTAAAAGATATTTAATATCCTCCTCAGTGGGTTCTCTAATAGCGTTTGCTATCTCATTATCAATCACAGATGTTTTTGTTAATTGAAGAAATTTAAAAAATGAAGAAGGTATAAATCTTAATTGTTCTGGTTCTCCATTCAATATGAGTTGCTCTTCGTCTTCTTCAGTATCTTTACTAAATTCATTCATGTGTTGATCAGTTTTGGTAGAAAGAGCAGTAGATTTAGAAATGCCAATTTAATCCCGCTTTTTTTCATTGGAGAAAAAAACTAAAAAAAATACATTTTATTTATTTCATCACCAAGAATTGTTTTAATGAGAAGTCGTTATAAATGACTAACTTCCCAAAAACATAGATAGTGTTATGTCAGCCTTGTTTATGATTACAAATCACATATTTATCAATCTCATATAATTTTTTTATACATTATACAAACATTTGATGTGTTTGATTGTTTACTTTTTTATGACCTAAAGAAATATTTAAAATATTTCCAAAAAAAAATATATTCAATTGAATTTGAAGGTTTTACTGTTGGAACCCCAAGCGGCATAAAAACTTCATTCAACATAAAGCAAATTGAGTCAATTGCTTGGAAAGCAAATATCATCATTTTTTAATGTTTAGTTTGCATGTAGTTAACCGCAGGGAAAGGCTATAAATGTTTATGGAAAAATATGAAAATAAGGAAGATTATAATGAAATTATTTAATTTCCATTTTTTTTCTTTCTGTACTTAAAGTTTAGACTTATTGAGTACAACAAAGGCGGATGAAATTGGTCGACCAACAAAGCTTGGTGATAGTTTATGAAGCACAGAAAAATTCAATGCTCATTATTGAAATATTTTACGTAACTTGGGGTGACCCATGCCATCAAATTAAACTCGTATCGATGACACGTTCCCAAACACACTCAAACATTTTAACCGAACATTCAACTTTTTAATTGGAGAGTGACTCTAATTATTAGAAAACTTCGAAAATAGCGTTCCAAATTGAATGGTTGTAAAACAACATTTTGAAATAAAAACAAAACCGATTACTTTGAACATAATTGTACAGCCTGACAATCGATAAGTATTCAATCCCCGATTATTCAATTTTCTCTCAAAACAATTTACATTCCAGAAGCGTCAAAAAACCGTTTGTAAACTATTATATTCCTCTGAATATTTCTATTAAAATGGTTATAAAAAAGTGTAAAATCTTAGTTTATGGATAATAAAAAACACGAATATTTTGATGAAACTTAAAAATATCAGAACTTAATTGTATAATCTCAAAATATTAATAATAGATGATATAAATTTATTATTATGTTGGAATTTATTAGAAGTATATCGGAAAATCTTACTCTTGATTTTTTGGTGATTTCAAAGCATTGAAAAAATAATCGAAAATTTGAGTTAAACTTATGTTTAAATTTGAATGCATCATTCATTCCAAACGCAAAAAGTAAAAATGTCAGTCTGTTTCATGTCCAAAACATTACCTCCAAGAACAAAGTTTACTGAACTTGAAGACCAAAAACTTGTGAGCATCGTGTCAAGCATGGCTAAGGTAAACTGGAAGTTTGTTGCAAATCAAATGGAAGGACGAACAGCCAGACAATGTCGGGAAAGATACAAAAACTACCTTTCACCCAACATAAGGTCTTCACCATGGACACCAGAGGAGGATGCACTTCTTCTCCAAAAATATCAAGAATTTGGCCCATGTTGGTCATTCATGAAACAATTCTTTGACAAGAGGGAATCTGTTAGCCTCAAAAATCGATACGCAAAACTTGTCTACAAGCCTTCTAAACAAGGTTCTGCACGACAAAAAAAATCTGATTCAATACCACCAACAGATGGCTTAACCAATCTTTTTAATATCTCATGTGATGTATTTCCAGAAATTGTATGGGAATCTGATAACTCCATTGGAACTTTCGGATCATTCGAAAACATCCTTTAACTTCGAAAGACGTTCCAAATTCTCAAAATTCAACATTTACTTAAAATTCAATTGATAACCTGAAATCGTTCAAAAGTTTGAACTTTTGTTCAATAAATTTTTGTCATGTCACATTTTACCGTTTCAATTTTGTCAATTATTTGAGGATATTTCTGTGAAATTGATAGAACATTGTTTCAGACGACATCGTTCTTCTGCAAATAAAATGGGGACAAATCTGTCTAAAGAAGCAATAATCCAACCACTGCAAAGACTTCATTTGGGTTGCATATGATATTAAGTATAATCTATTCATGTGTTTGATCAATTTTTCTTCCGTGAAATATAATATAATTAACTTATATAATTTATACCAAATGTTCTCCAACATACAGCACATCAAAAACGTATATCAGTTTCTTGAAAATTAATGAAAAATTTGTCTAATCAAAAAAAATTTTTTTAATTAAAATTCAACTTTTATTAGCGCAATACCTTTGAAAACAATTAGAATTCGAACCAAATTTAAAAATTTTATTTATCATTCATATTGAAAGGAAGTCGAATATTGTCGGAGATATGAAGCTATCGATCATTCTTCTTGGGCATTTTGCCAATGCTTCGTAATCCTTTACGAATATCATTATATACTTCAAATCCCTTAACACTGCGATACCATTTGTGTCTTCTTTCTTACCACCTTTCGGACTTGCCAATAAGAAATTGGTATATTGTCCCAAGAATGTCAAATACGCGTATTGATGCTGTACATTTAATTGCCTTAAAATCGTAATTATACCAACGATAAATTCATAATGCCCATAATGTTCATTATGAATTAACATATGAAGTCTATCGTCCTCATGAATTTTAGGGTGCCCCAAATTCAACAACGTTATTGCGAATAAAACAAATGAAATTTCAGGTACTGAACTTGGTAACGTATAAATTTTCTCTAACGGTTCACATATTCCACAATTTTCTAAGTACGCCGATAGCGCAATAATTAATTGCGAAGATGGATATGGGTTATGAGTTGGGTCTCTATAAAATTGTTTTATCGCTTGTAACACAGTGTTATTAGCATTTTGTAATAAGAAGTGTAAACTATTTGCTTCTAATTGACATTTCAATTTCATATGACTATCAATTGTTGCCTTTAATAATTGTATTTGTCCAATTCCACAAACCAAATTTGTCCAATTATTTAAATCGTGTGAAATATTTTGTAATATGTTATTATATACATCTAATGACTGTGGTGGATTCGGCCATAGATTTAACAACGATTGCATTGTAGTATAAAAGTTACCGAAATGTTCATTTTCAAATAACTTAAAGAAATTCTTCAATCGATCAGCCAAAATAAATGATAACAATGTATCTATCGATGAAGTACCTTCGATACCTATAGCGTTACACATTTTGTTTATAGTTTTTGTTCCTAAAACTTCTTCACCAGTATTTGGATTTAACCAACCTCCAATTATTTCGCAATAAATTCCATGTTTAATATTTGTTAATTCGATTAACATGTCACTTAACACACCTAAACATGTGTTATATTTCTTGTTATCTTTTAACTTCGGTAATTCGATTGGTGATATTTTACTTTGGAACTCTGATTGCCAAGAAAGTATTTTCTTACGTAAGAAACGATTCGATTCTTGTTCAACTAAGAAACACATAATTCGATTATATTCATGATGCCATATCCGTAACCCATCTAAGTTAACATAATCTCCCATATATTCGAAGCTATGTTGAATACCTTCGAGTGCTTTACCTACCAAATCAATGATTTGATTAAATCGTTGTAATGTAATTGCATTATTTTTCTTCTTATTATCAGAATTAACAATACAATAATATAACACATTAACGATCTTCTTAACAAGTTGTTTTCGAATCCCTTCTTCTAACATTTGTTTAGGATCAACAGTAATTACCCCCATTAATGTAGTCTTCATTGCTAAGACACCTGATGTTAATATTGAGATTTCCTTCGTTAACGCTGCTAATTTAGAACGATCATTAAGTTGTGCATATTCTTTAAGTTTTATACGTTCAATACGATTTGGTAATTCTTTAAGGACATCTGTTTGAATACGGATAATTTGTGCTAAGACATCGAAGATTGAAATTGGTACTATTTCTAATACGGTACGTACGAAATCAACAATTAATGTTGAATAATGTTCTGATACTGATACTGCATCTGGTGATTCTGCTTGTACTATACGGATTAATTGTAAATCTAATAATGATGTAAGCTTCAAAAATGTCGCTCGTAATTTTAAGACTGAAAACGGATCATTTTTAATTCGATGTTGCATTAATGGGATAAATGAATTAATGATATAAAAGCCATATTTGAAATCACTTAATGTACCAATTAATGGTCCATATGATTCATCGACACATAAAAGACGTCCTAATGTTTTAAGTGATCCAATGACTTTTGCAACACTTTCTTTAATGAATATACTTTGACTAATTTGTGAAAATTGTAATAATTTCTCTAAAGCGACAATTAATTGGAATATTTTTTGTGTGTTTGTTTGTGAATTTTCATTTTCTAATTGCTCAACTTCATTCGCAATGCTTTCAAACCATTTTTGTAGATTTTCATCTTTTTGTAATGATGATAATGATAATGTACCACTAAACGATAAAGCTAATTCTCGTAATAAGTTTGCGGCTTTAGTACGTTCATCATTCCATAATTCGGGTTTCTTATTAAGTGCATCATCTAATGCTGTCTTAAGTTCGAATTCAAATTCTGCTAAATCTAATAGAAACGCTAATAATGTATCGCGGTCCAATGGAAAAACTGCTTTTTTACTTGGTTCAACTGTTTGTAATACTAAAAATCGTAAAATAACATTTGAGTCTCGAACGACTTTAACATAATTATCAATGTTATCAAGTAATTGTTCAAGTTTAGTAAAGCCATCCGATAATATTTGCTTGATTTGTGAATGATATTTTGGTAATAATGAAATCATTCGTTGATAATATTGATTCGCATTAGTTTTCATTGCTTCTGAGACTGCTGAATATGCAGCTGGAAATGGCTTCCAAACGACATTTAAATCAAAGCAACTTCCCATAAAATATGGAACAATCCAATTATCAAAGAAAAATCGACTTGTAATTTCTTTCATTAGATATGTACTACTTTGTAATGTTTCGGGTGAAAATAATAAGAAAATGAATAACATTGCTCCTTGAGTAGCTAAGGCTACACTTCGATGTTCTGCATCAGGATAATTAGGCATTTGAAGATAGACATCGTCATTACGATAGCGATCAATTAAAAGGTTTACAAAATTTGATGGGATTTCAATTCGATTAATTAACTCAAGTGGATAAGCAGGAGGTATTGGATGGCCTTTAACATAACCAGTGGACCTACAAACCTCACAAACCTTGGAATAATTAAGTAATAATGATGAACCTCTCCATCGACTAAAAGCTACAAGAATTCGCTCTCGAACAATGCCTGGAATATATGAATCCATTTGAAGAAGCATTACACCATATTGATAAAGTGCTTCTCCAAGAAGTTGTTTGCCATCTGTTTCTCGAAGAAGTGATTCGACTGACATTTGAAGAAAATAATTTTGTGAAAGTTGATCAAGGTAATGAAGAAAATCAAGAACATATCGAACTATTGATTCAAATAAACGAGAAAATCGAGTAACAATTTCTACATGTGTTTCTCTACATTCTTCATCAAGATTTTTAAGTTCTTGATTATGTTCAATGGTGGATTCAATCTCGGATTCCCTGCCAATATAATCAAAATCATAAAGAATTTTTGCATATGGATGAGTTAAATTTGTCTTTGGAAAGGTGAAATCTTCTGGAATATATTGCGAAAGCCGCTGAATTTCGGCAATAATGGAGCTACCACGTGATACTATTGTCAAAAGGCTCCATCCACATGGGTTTGATTTAGATAGTAGTTCCATTTATAGGAAAATATTTTGTTAAAAATAACCGTATTTAACCACAAACGATATGAACTCGGGGCGCCCCTAAACCGTTTGAATCCTGCGAATTAACGTATCTCAAAAAATGAGCTCGCTCCCAATTTTAAATAGTAATTCACGAATAGCGATGCTCAAGAAGCAGATTGCTGATCTTAAAAAGGAAAATAGAGATCATGTTCGTGATATTAATAAATTAATGCAATCAACTTCAAATATACTTCAAGCAAATGAACGACTTAAACAACAAATAATATATAGAAAGAACCAAATTGAATCAATGCACCAAGATATCGAAAATTCACCAAACGAAATAAAAAAAGCAGAAAATGAACGAAATCGTGCACGACATCGTTTTCAAAAATATCAACGGCAATTTACTAAGTCAACTAAAGGCGTTACCATTAAAAAAGTCAAAAAAGAAATCCATAAATTATATCAAGCAATTGTCAAAACACGAAAAGAAACCATTGAATATCGAAATAAAGTTGACAACGAAACAGAACTTATCAACGAAATCATCAAATTTAATAAGTTAAAGAAAGAACTAATTAAAATGAACCAAAAACTTCGTGAGGAAGCATTTAAAATTCTTAACAGCAGTGAATTTCGTAAATTTATATCCAAACCAGAAAACAATGAAAAACTTGAGCAACTTCGTTTAAGTTTATTAAATACTCAAAGTTTATATCAAGAAAATTTATATGATTCGGAACATGATGAAGAAAGTAGTAGTGTAATTGCATATTTCCAACGTAATGAAGAAATACAAAAAGCTTTTCCAATATTTAATGAACTTGAATCGATTTTTCGTGGACAACAATTAACTACAACAAGTCAAATCTCTGATGCACAATATCAACAATTATCTGAACTAATAAGTTCTGATGAATCTTCAATATCTAATCAAGAACAAACAAGTACATTAACAAAAGATATTTCATTTAATATTTCACAAATTAATGATCAAAATCAAGATAATAATCAATTTAGTAAAACATATTCATTTAACAAAAATAATAAAGTAAATAATAATGTTCATATATCGGAAAAACCACATTCGGATAATGAATTAAATTCTTCATCTTTTTATAAAAAAGAAATGAATTCTGATACTTATCATTTTCAGCCTTATTCATTCTCTAAGGCTTGTGACTTTTATTCATATAGCGATGAAAATGATGAAATAATTCATTTAAAGAAACCAAAAACACATAAAACTAAAAAGCGAATCAAGAAAAAGAAACATAATTCGGGAAAAAATGTTACCAAAAGTTCATTTAATACAGATAAAGAAAATAATTTATCTAAATCTGAAAACATAAAGAAAAAGATTAACAACCAAAATGAAAAACAAAATTTAAGTGAAAATAATTTATCTAAATCTGAAAACATAAAGAAAAAGATTGATAATGATAAGCAAAATCTAAAACAGAATTCAAATAAAGAAAATAATTTATCTAAATCTGAAAACATAAAGAAAAAAATTAATAACCAAAATGAAAAGCAAAATTTAAGTGAAAATAATTCAGATAAAGGAAATAATGAAAATAAGAAACAAGCAAATAAAAATATTCGTAGTGAAAGACCACAGCAAAGCGAAGAGATAAAACAAAATTTAACAGAAAGTGATTCATATGATTCAACTAAAGAAAATAATAAATTCACAAAATCCAAAAAAATAAAGAAAAATATTTATGGTGTTAAACAAAATACAAAGCAGAATTCTGATAATAAAGAAAATTCTCAAAGCGATTCATCTAATTCAAATGAAAAGAATAATAACAAAAAACAAATTGTTGAAGAATCAGATGATAATGATAATCAAAGCACAATTTCCACTGTAACAATTGATTCCACACAAGATAATAAGCTTCCACTTTTAAAAGCAAATTCTTTAACAAAGATTTATCCAAATGATAATAAAAACAATAACATTAATATTGCAATTGATCCAATGCATAAAAAAGTCAACAAAAATTTATTTCATAAAAGTAATTCCAAAATTTTCAAATCCGAAGATTCGTTTAATAGTGAAATTATTCATACGCCATCAAATATAAAGAAAAGTAAACAAAGTTATTCATATAATAAAGGGTTAAAACTTTTAATAAAACCAATTGATTATATACAAGCAAATCGACTCTATGATTCAAAAGGAAAAGAAATCGAAAATCCAATTGAAATTGATGCAAATGGAAAATGTATAAATAATGAAATTTATGATAAAGATGGAAATAAATTAAATCGATATGTGAAAAATAAACAAATATTCGATATAAAAGGAAATGAATATCGAAACATAATTGAACTTGATTCAAAAGGAAATATTAAAAATTCTAATCTTAAAGTTTATGATATTGAAGGAAAAGAAGTAAAAAATGTTCCTTCATTTCATAGAAACACTTTTGAATTACATGATTTCTATGATTCAAAAGGTAATAAAATTAAAAATCCCGTTTTTATTACACCAAGTGGTTATTGTATTAATCGAAGTATATATGATAATAAAGGTAATGAATTATTTACAATTGATATTATTAATATTAATAATTTACAAATTTTCGATTCTAATTTTAATAAATTAAATGATATAATTCAAATTGATAATAATTTTAATACTAAAAATAAAAAAGTTTATGATGCAAATGGTAAAGAAATTCGAAACATATTATTAAATGCTGAATTTCATACTTCCGAAATAAAACAAGATTCAAATTATGAAACTGAAACTGAAGCAGAATATGAATCTGAAATCACTGAAATTAAAACAGAAAATCCGAATAAAATTAAAGAAATCGAATCAATTAATATGAAAGAAGAAAATTCTGAAACAGAAACAGATTCAATTGAAGAAAATCAAATTCAACAAAAATCGAATATATCAAAATCTAAAACTAAAAAAGAAAATAATTCATTTATATTAGAAACTAAATGGGCAAATGGTTTACTTAAAGATGCGATTTCATCACAACTTACTCGTACTGATTTACATTTATCCATAGCTGATACAACGTATTATTTATCACAACTTAATCAACAAATCGAAAATCTTGAAGAAGAATATAACACGTTAAAATCCGAAGAAAAGAAATATATTCCAAACTTAGTAAAAACTGATTTAATTGAGAATTATTATATTGAGCCGATAATCGAAAAAGATCCGAAAGATAATTATCAATCTATAGAAGTCCAAACACAAGAAAATGGTATAAGTTTAGAAGAACAACAAAAATCAATTAATAAAAATAACGAAGAGTTATCACATAAATTTATATTAGAACAAGAAAAGCAAATACTTGATTCACAGTATCCAAAAGCACAAGAATTACTTAAAACGAATCAAGAAAAAGGAGAAAAACTTTTGTCGATAATGAAAGAAATGGAGAAAAGACTTGGATTAGTTGTACCAACAGAAGATACGACAAAAGCTTCAAGAGAAACACGTGTCAGACATAAATATTCCGAAATAATAAATGAGAAACAAGAACAAATAAATGAATTGATGAGAAATATTAATGAAAGTAATGAAGAAATCGAAGAAATACAAAATCAAATTGATGACTTAAAATGTTATCATGAAATGATGAATAAAATTATTCAAGACGCACAAAGAGAAGGGAAACCAAATGTTAAACAATTATGTTCAACTTTGGATATCTTAAGAATTATCGGGAAAAATAATAAAGAAAAAAATTAAAATGTTCGAAATTGAAGATGAAATTATCGAACAAAAATTATATGAATTAAATGATATGTATTCCGATGAAAATTTAAGTCAATTGTCATTTGAAATTAAGAATTTGCAACAAATTTTAAGAAAACAAAAATCGTGTTTTAATCAGTTGCTAAAAATTAAAGTGCCAATAACAAATACAAATGAAATGAAAGAAATGAACGAACAAATTAAAGAATATAAACTCAAACTTGTGGCATTAAAAAGAAAAGAAAGTGATTTAAGAGCAAAAGTGGAAAAGTCTATTAAAACTTTGAAATCTTATAACTTGGAGATACCTGCGCCTCCTGTAAGAAGGAGAAATAAATAAATGTTTCTAAATTTGTAATTTTTCTTCGAAATGCTTTTATGAACGTATCTTTAGTGTTCAAATGATAGATCATACAAATAGAGAAATTATACTTTTTTAATATTTAAGTGTTATGCTTATAAAATATTGTTTATATAAATAATGTCAATAAAATATTTCATATAGACATAAATTGATGAAAAGTATTTAACTTCATCTTTTAATTTCCAGAAGAACAGCAAATCTAATATAATAATTACAAAAACATTTACCATCCATACGATGCCTTGTTCATGTGCATGCGCATTGATGCCAACGATAATGAACGCGATATTCTCGAAACAATCCATCTCTTTGTCGAATTCATGGACGCATAATGGGAAAGTTCATGAAGTAGATTTACTAATTGGCTTCCATAAAGTGTATATAATGATTGATGAATTCATTGTTGCTGGTGGAATTGGTGAATGCAAATAATTGTAAACTGATTGAAACATTTAGATGCCCTTGACTAAACCAAAAACATTTAGTTTTTCTTTGTTGACATTCCAACTTAAATTTCATGTTAAATTTAGGCTAACTTATGCAAGTCATTTTAAAATTTTAATCTTTAAATCATTAAAATAAATATTAAATAAAACAAATTGATATTTTTAGCATTAATATCATTTCTTTTTTGTTCAAGAAGGAACTTAATAATTTTTATATCATATGCAATCGTATGTGCTGTTTTAAATAAGTCCCAAATCTTATTTCAAAATATCAAATCATTAAATTAAATTCAAAATAAAACATATAAATATTTTTATCATCAATATCAATTCCTTGTTCAAGAAGTAACATTCCAAGATGGCAAAATAAGCGATGTTTCAAATAATTTAAATAATTTCCAAATATTATTTTGAAATATCAAATTATTAAAATAAATTTCAAATAAAACAAATAAAAATCAGTAAAATTGTATTTCTTTGTTTTTAATGATTCGATTTCATTATTTAAGTTTTCGATTTTATATGTAAATTTAATTTTTATTTTGTTTAGCTTGAGATAAATCTAATGTTTTTACTATGATATTATTATATAATTTGATTCTTGATTAACTAAAGTATTAATTTCAATTTGAAGTTCTTCAATCTTTAAATTTATCCTTTGATATCTTCACATTAAATCAAAAAGAAAAAGTATCAAATCAAAAATTAATGCACATGAAGAATTAAAAAAAAATTACAATATAATAATATATATTTATTAATAATATTTTATAAAAGTTATACATCAAATGAAGATGAAGTTCCAATATTTTCCATTCAACTTTTTGATTGGCGAATTCAGAAACGCCATAATGATACAGAAGAAGTTCATAATGCACATCGAACAAGGGAAATCCAATTTGCAGAGTGTTTGGTAATCTTTTAATTCATTTACAATAATTTTCAAAGATATCCAAGCAATTAATGTGAAAGAGATCCAAAATATATAATTTTGGAGTTTCATTTCTTTTACATAATTAAAGTTCTTTAACGCTTTAATATATGTAAACATCAATTTAATAAGATAAACGAAATCAAAAACATTTAATACTATGTCTAAGGAAATGTTTTGAGATTTATTTATGAGAATTTCTTTATAATTTATTTCTTTAAAAACTTGACAAAAAAGTTTAATTCCGAAATAAATAGCAAAAAAAATTAAATTTGATAAATAAAAACGTCTCAAATTGTTATTCACATTATGTATAAAATCATAAAATATAATAATCGAAAAAAATCGAATATATGTTGAAAATAATGATTCAATGATGATGTCATAAAATTTGTTAATTGTTGTAGACCTAAGAACAAAAAATGGTTTGTTGTTTAATAGTGTTATTATTATAAGAACCAAAGTAAGTTGTTGTTCAAATTTCCATTTCCAAAATGATCGAGATTTTAACTTTAAAGTTATGGTAAAAATACACAACGTTCCTATTGCAATAAGACTATAAATGAAATATAAAAAGGATAAAATGTTTCTGCAATATTGTTGACTCCCAAATTCAATTGAAATTAATGAAGATTTTGGCACTAAAAAATTCCTTGGAACTGAAAGATTAACTGTAAGTCTACAAGATTCTAAGTATCTGGAATAAAATATAAGAGGATCTTTGTTATTAACTTGCTTTGTATAATTTCGATTATTCCCATTATTCAAATTCAAGACGACACTAACATTTATTGGATCTTGTACGTTATAGTTTTGGAGCATAATTCTGGAAAATCGGTTAGTATATAATAATGTTTCAGAAAATTTTTGCGAAGAGATATTGCTCTTCCGTACAGGTTTCATTAAGAGATACCTTGTACATATTGATGACTCTCTTGGGTTTTGAATTCCGATATGTATACTTATTCCGAAAATAATAACAAAAATAACGAAACAATATGAACTTCCAATAAAACTATCTGCTACTAATGTTTCCATATCCTGGTTTTCAACAAGTTTCACATCAATCATTAATGAATTTTGGTTAAACACCGATTGGATACACTTTTGCCGATAGTGTAGGTTTTTGTTTTGATCAGATCAAAATAAACACAATTGAAATGTAATGCATTCAATTTAACGTCGAGGCATTGGCCGAATGTAACGGTTTGTTTTATCTATTCTTAATTTTACATAAAAAGTAATTTTGCTAACCGTATAAACTATCGGCAAGAGTGCGTGTACACCAAATTCGAGTTATACTAATAATTCCTTTCAGATTGACTAGATCAAAACAAAAACATTATTGCAATAAAATGACGGTTTTCTATCGGAATAAACGATCATTAAGCAAATCAAAAACACCAAAAATAAAAATCGGCACTTTCTATAAAAACTACATATTAAACTCGACCCGCGATTTCCACCCATCGTATATAGCGATCATCCTACGATCTTGATATCATAAATATATAATATATATACATTATTACATCTATGATTAATATAAATCTAAGAATAATATCATAATTAGCACAAGATAAATCTATTCTTTCATTCCAAAAAGTGACGAAGATCGACTTTTGCATGATTTATATCAAACGATAGAGGCAACGATAAGTGACGATAGTAACAAATTTGAATGATGGTAAATGTTATCAAAATTTTACCCGTTCCTCGAAAAGATACGTTATTTATTTACATTATTGTTGCTAATCCGGGATATTTTTTTTGCCCTGGGCAAAAAAAATATCCCAAAATCATTTGAGATTTCTGTAAACAAAAAATGTGGTTTGTCAAAAAACGTTACCGGTACCTGACGAATATTTCTTCAATGAAAAGTTAAAATATTATATTTGTATATAACACTAGCTATGTAATATTTAAAAACATTGTTTTATCATGTTTGAATATATTATATATTAAGATATTTTGAATTTTTTTTTATTTTTAATTCAATAGTTTATGTAATTTTTGGATGTAAAATGATCGACTTCTTTCAAATACATATGTTAATATCTATAAAGAAATATGTTATAATTCCTTTAATTTTAATTACTATAATTTCAATCAATGATGTAATTTTGAAATTATGTATTGGCCTTTAAATTTTTGAGTTGCCAAATCCAAAATTTATAATGATGAAATGATTAAATTTGCAAATTTTTTAGTGCCATTATTGAATCAAACATATCAATTCTGGTATGTCTGTGCGCTATCAGTCTCATATGTCATTCGTTTTGTTGGAATTGATTAGTAGTATATCAAGTTGAGTTACATGTAATTCGTTTGTTGGTACGATGGTAAATTTCAATATCATTCAATTAGCCTGTATCGTTACCCAAGTGGCTGTATTCAAATTTGAATTAAAATACGATCAGAAATCACTCAATTAGCCCATATTGTTACCCAAGTTGCCCGTATCGTTGCCTCAAACGATTATATTCAGAAAATCATTTAAATACTTAAGATATCTTAAGATATGGGTAACCGTATTCTAGTTGAACTATTGTTGCCCAACCTGGGCCATCGTTACCCAAAGAGGTTTTATTCAGAAAATCATGTCCGATACAAAAAAAAACGGCTTTTAGGTTATTGTTGCAAAAATCATTAGTTATTACTGTTTATACAAAAATCAAAATTATAAGTGAATTTATTCAAACAGTAAAATTTTGGTGAGGAAAAGTGAACTGATATGACTTCATTTTTGATATAAAGTATTGAATTCGGCTTTACCCATTGGGTTGGGTTTTCATTATCCCTGGAGAATTGAAAAAAATTAGCATCATTATTTACATCATTGTAATTTGTCAACAGCATAATTAAATGATCCATGGTTTGTTAGAAAATAAAAATATCGATATTTTATCATAGAATCGTGATTTGTTATTTATTCCAAATAATTATATGAAATCTTGATTTTCTTGAAATTATTTTATTTATGAATTTATTGAAAAAATGAATGATGTGATAATATTCGTAATACCTTAATGATGTACTGTGTCAGTACACATTCTTGAAATATCCGAGTACAAACGATACATTTTTTTCTGAAAAAACGATTATTGATCATTGAATTTATTTGATGATTATTTTTTAATTTTTGTATTTTAGCAAAATGTTCAATTTGATTGAATAAATATCGATACAAATGCAATTTGCACATTATCTTTAAAATACTGACTTGAGATGCATTCATCGATTCCTTTTATCTCATATTACTCATGTGCTTTCAAATTTTAAATATATTACATTTTTCAATTTATTTGACATTCTATGTAATGTTGTTAATTTCTCTATTTTTCCGAATATTATTCAATACCACAGTTTCTTGAGCTTAAGCTTGCAAGCTTGATTCTGAAATTGTTTTTGAGAACGATACGAGCTGATTGAGTGATTTTTATTCATTCACTCATTCAAATTTGGCTTCGAACCGCTGTAACATGTATAATGATATCAATAACTTATAATCGGATTATAATCGTATATGGAGATCATCATACGATCTTGATATAATGGATATATAATATATAAATACATAGTTGCATCTATAATTAATAAAAAACTAAGAATAATATTTTAATCTATTAAGAAATTAAAAATTCAGAAATTATTCGGGAAATGATGAAATATCATTTATTTAATTATATAAAATCTTGATATTAAATTCTTTTCAAACCTATCGAAAATATTAACGAACTCAAAAAAATTCAAATTTATTCGTGGCATATTCATGTAATTGTCGTATATAAGTTATTTTCGATATGTGAATGCACATTCGGGCATACATTACCTATTAACTTAATTCAAACTTAAGTTTTTATTTTAATAATTTGCTATATCAAAATAATATTTGGAAATTATTTAAATAATTTTGGACAGCACTTATCTATGCATCTTCAAATGGTAATATAGAAATAGTTAAATTACTTCTTGAACAAGAAGGAATTGATATCAATGCTAAAGATAAAATTTATTTGTTTTATTTAAAATTTATTTTAATAATTTAGAATTTAAAAATAATATTTGGAAATTATTTAAATTATTTCAAACAGCACTTATGAATGCATCTTATAATGGTTATACAGAAATAGTTAAATTACTTCTTGAACAAGAAGGAATTGATATCAATGCTAAAGACATTTATTTGTTTTATTTAAAATATTTTGAAAAAATATGAAATTTCATATAAACATTTGGAATTACTTATAAACATATAAAACAGCGCTTATGATAGTATCAGAAAAGAAAAATGCAGAAATTATTCGATTATTTGCAGCCAAAATTCAACATCATAAATGTGACGACATAATAAAATTAAAAGATTCTCAAGGATAAAAGAGTTAATATTTAAATATTGAAATTAACATTTCCTATATTCAGTTTGTTTTCATATATTATTATTAACGCATTTCATTTGATTAATTTTAATTTTTGAATCAAAATTTGATAAATAGAATATTTTATATCATATTTCATTGTATGATTTTCATATAATTTGATGATAATTTTTGTGAAAAAAATGATGAAAATTCATAACGACAAAAAATTAATTATTATTCATAGTATTATTTACTCTTAAAGTTGAATGGATATCTATTGAGTACACCTTGTCATTACTGAACATTACAATGAGAAACAGCCCAATACGAAAATGATAAATTACGATCAATAATTTGATTTTTTGTGAAAAGATATCTTTAAACCGAATTAATAGGAAAGGTTTTTTGTCCTTTGAAATCCCAATGGTTTTGTTAATGCTAGAATGTTTCATTCACATTTTTTGTATAACTTTGAAATCTTATGTGTATGCTTGTTTTATTTATAAAATTAAATGAACCTAAAAAATTTATTTTTATATAAGGCTTCATTTGTATTAACAGGATAAATTTTGTATCAATGCGTAATTCAATGTAAAATTCTGGAATTCGCAATTATTTTTAAATCTAGCCATTGAACCATCCACTTTTTGATTGATCTGAGGAGTGCCCCATTCATCCAACAAAGATCCATAATGATAATATTAATTTAAGAAATAAAAACAAGAGAAAAAACAAAAACAACCAATCAAATTTCAATGGTACATAACACATTTTATTTTTTCTTCTGCAAATATTCAATCATATATTTATTATTTAAACCAAGTTTAACAAAATAACAAATGATCAAAGTACTTACAAGAAATTTCTTGAAATGATACACTTTGACTTTACTTTTTCGTAAAAATATTATCTATAGGTATTATCTGGGTAAATAAACTATTTTTTAACAACACTGTTGCTTCTTTTTTGATAACTTAATTGGTACTTCATTTCTTTTTTCATCAGATGTTGAGTCATCCTTTGGCGAAAGCTCAAAAATATCTTTGGTAACTGTCGAAAACAAGAAGTCAACATTTTCTCTTGTAACTGCTGATGTTTCAATATATTTTGCTTTGTGAGCTTTTGCCCATTCTTCAGCTTTTTCATTTGAAACTTGAGGAGATGGAAGATCAGTTTTGTTACCTACCACATAGCATAACTTAATTTCTGTTGCACTGGAGACAAATTCGTACCAATCATCAAGTTCTTCAAAAGATTGTGTGCAAGATTTATCAAAAACAAAGATAAACGCAATGGTATTACGAAGATAATTTTTAAGCATTGTTTTGTATGTTGTATTTCCAGGCGTGTCCCAGAGCTCCACGTTTACCTTTGTATCAGAAATTACTCTTGAGTATTTTAATAATGTTGGTTGAATTGTAGTATATAAATCTACAACAGAGCTATTTTCTATGATTTTAAAAAGGGACGTTTTTCCAACGTCGGGGTTTCCAATCACTAATACTTTTCCTGTGATTTCTTTCGTCATTGGTTCTTTTTTATATTGCCTATGGTTCTATTGAAAAAATGACCACAATAAAACGGTTTCTTTCACAGTTGTTTCATTTCTGGCAAAAATCAAACAATTTTTTAGAGTCATATATAAAACGAGAATGCACAATAACAATATTAAATGTTATCTTTTTTGATGTTTTTACAAATCTCTTTTTTCCCGAATTTATATCTTATTGTAATGAGATAGAAAGGCAAAACCTTTTCCAGGAAAGCGCGAATTTTTGAATAGATATAGAAAATTGAATGAAAGGGCACGCTGTTTTGAATGATTTTTAGGGTTGTGGTCCTTCCCAAGCTGGTTTCCATCGATTTAGGGAAGAATTACAATAGAAATTTATAACTGGGAATGCACTGTTCATTGCAATAATAAAAACAAAAAAATAGTCTGATTACATTGTTGCGAAAAGCAATACATCATACATAATGAATGCATTCATGATTAAGCTCACTAACAAGCAATAAAGATTCAATATAATTTTTCTATTAGAGTTAGCTAACAGTGCAAATTCTAATGATTAATTTTTTATTTGAAAGTGGAACATCACTTTTATTTAACTTTATACCTGAGCTAAAAAGCACATGAGCAAGGTTAGCAAAATGATAAAAAATAATACTTAAAGACAATCTCAAGATGATTCAATAATTAATTTACAAATATTTTAGTTTTGCTGCATAAGAAGATTTTCAGAAAAGGCAACATTGTGCATGTTGTTGGTTTGTTTTAATTGGAGTATAACTTGTTTTTTATGTATGTAAGATTGCTTTTGGGTGTTTTAATACTTTACATCACAAAAAAACAACGGAATGACCGTTTATATTTTGGGAAAGTGACACAAAAGCGTAGATGAGAAGACAAAGATCAAATCAAAGTTCTAAGAAGTCTGCTCTTCTTAAGAAAACAAGCTCTGTTGAGATTATTGATGACGTCAATGAATCGTCATCAGAATCTGAAGATATTGAACAAAATCAAATACAAACTCCAACAGAAAATGTTCATGCAGAGGAGGAAGAAAAAAAAGAACTAAACGCACAAGCCATTCGTAGGTCTTTGCTAAACTTGTCTCAAAAGGGTGTTACAATTCGCTTAGTTAAAAATGCACTTCCAAGAGATGAGCCAAGAAGATATCGTGTTTTGTTTTTTGATAAAATCCTCGACGATGCGTTTAAAATCCTTAAAATGCCTTCATATCCAAAAAAGTTATATGATGAAGATGGAAATTTAATCAATTCATTTGATCAATTAAAAGAACAGCAACTCGTCTACGTTTCAGCCGGTGAAAGGTTTGTCAAAAAAGAAGACACAAAACCTAAGAAGAAGAAATTAAATTATGTATTTACAAAACGTAGCAATTCTGATTCTGATGATGATACTAATCACAATAAAAATGATCCTCAATTAGATTCAAAGTCAGTTACTTCTAAAGTTTCAAATGCAGAACTCAAAAAACAACAAGTATTAAATTCTTTCCACAGAATGATTGCAACTTCTTCATCTACCTCAGAGACCAGTATCAACGAATCCATTTCCTCAGTTTTTTCTTCACTAACAAATGGTCAAAAGAAGCAATTATCAAATCTTGAATCAATTCAATTAATTCATAACGACACTCAACTTCTTGCATTCCAATCACACCTCATTCGAACACGAATTGCAACCACACCACAAATTATGAAAGAAGTTCAAGAATGGTCAATTGACTTATTTAATGAAATCTCACCAAAAGACATCAAATTCGTTATAACAGGTCCCAGGCAGTCCGGGAAGACGACCATGCTCTTTACAGCCGCCACCACTCTCCTTCGTAAACTTCAAATATCACAAGTTGCAAATAAGTATCTTCTTTTCCCATTAAACTTTGAATCCGAACTGCTTAGCACCGAGAATCCATTTCTTCTTCAACAACTTCTTCTCACCACAGTTTTTGATTCCATCCGATATTCCAATTATTCCCTTCTTCCATATGTACAACCACTCCAGCAATGGTTCAGTGTCATCTCGTCAGGTGGCCATGTCAAGTTCCCAACCATCTTGACCCAATATCCACATTTTAACTTCGACAAAATCAAATCATTGGCAAAAGACCTATCGTTAGCGGTTAAAGACAAAACCACAAATGGTCTTGATCAATATGTACAGTTAATACTTCGTATTCCGAAGATCTTTGCAGAGTCCTGTGGATTCCTAGATGTCATTTATATCATTGATTCATTTGAATATTGTAATGTCAAATATCTTCCAAACAATAAACACTTTTCAACGTCAACGAAAGAAGCGGTGCTACCTGACCTATTCTGTAATGAGATGACGAAGTCGATGTATATAATATCATGTAAAAGCGAAGAACAATTTTTACAATGTTTCAAATGTCAAGATGCGACATTTATAGACAGCGAAGGAATTGTTAAAAATGTTTTAGTTCCATATCGAATCGCTATGTATAATCCGAATTTGTTGTTTACGATCGATAATTGCATGGGCTGTTGTGGATTCATTTCACGTTACATTAAAGTCTGCGAGCTATTTAAATTGGTGCAAAGTAACGCATCGATTAAAAAGCCATACTCAATGATTAAGGCGAAAACTGATCTTTCAAGATTGAAGATCGCTAAAAGGGAATTGAAGAAGTTGCTCGTTCTGTTGTATGAAGCAGGATGCAAAATAATAAAACCAGAAATGTTGAACGAAATTAATTGTTTGGACGACTCGACAACAATTAAAATTATAGAAAAAGAAATTAATAATAAAAATGATAACGAAGAAGAAGAAGAAGAAATTGAAGTGATAACGAAAAGTGATGAAGAAACTGAAGAAAAAAATGTGGAAAATGATGAAAAAATAAATACAAATGATGATGATGATGAAATGGTGTAATTATAAATGAAAAAATTGAAATTATAAGTTCGATGCCTTAAATGAAAAAATAAATAAAAAGGTTTCGATATATTTTAATCTCTGTTTTTGATATGTAATGTGTTCAATATAATTCATGAAAATCAAAATAGAAACCAAAGATTGATTTGATGCTCATCAGTTTTGCAGAATTTGCTGTGTGGTTACGAAAATTCGCAAAACTGCTTCAAGTGATCAAATTGGTAAAAAAAATATTATCTAAAAGTAAGATATATCACATAGCTACAGCACTTTTCATCTAAATAAAGTGGAATATTTCTAAAAAATCATTTTTATCTACGATGGAGCAATTCTTTCTTAACGTCTTTATTCTTTGGTTGACTTTTTCATAACCGTTTTAAACTTTTTTGTAATTTTTTTGAATTTTTAAGTAAACATCTCAAAAATGCTTTGCTATAGATAATGTGGATCTCAGACTTTTAATACAGTATTGGAGGCTAGAGTTCTGAAAGTTACTTTACCACACTTCTCATAAGGTTTGTAATTTCTTCATATGGTTCTGCAATATTGAAAAATTACTAACAAAACTCTTTCAACAGGATTTTCTCCAAAACTTTAACAATTTTTCAAGCGATTGGCAGTTTCCGATCATTTAAGATACAAACACAAACTTTTTCAGGCAGGTGAGTTTCAAAGTACTTTTTCTGAAATATAGGAAAGTATTTTCGTTTTCATAAATATTTGTTTATAACACCCATAACTAAATGAAAAGCAACGAAACTTGCAAAGTCCTTGTTATGGGGTATCCAGGTTCTGGCAAAACATCGCTTATAAGGCGTTTTGTGGATGGAATTTTTTCGTATGTTCATGTTACAGTAATGTCTGACGAATATCATCGTTTTATGGAAATTAACAATAAAGGCTTTGACTTTGAAATTACCGACATCAGTGGATCTGAACCATTTCATGGAATGTTAGTAAGATATGCAATGAGTCACGATTGCTTCATCATTTGTTATGCAATAGATGACCATCTCAGTTTTAAATATATAAAGAGTTGTTACGATGCTATAAAAAAGGCTAAAAAAGAAAAAATTGTTCCAATTGTTATATGTGGGAACAAATGTGATCTTGAAGATCAACGCGTTGTCTCTAAATTTGAAGGAAGTTCCATTGCTAAACGACTAAATGTTCATTTCTTTGAAACATCTGCTTTGGCAAATGTCAACATAGAAAATCCATTTATCGAATTTGCTCAATATATCAATAAAAATAGTGTTAAATGAAATATCACGAATAAATAAATGTCAAATAATCATATATGATGCAATTGTAAAAGTTAAAATCTTCTATATTATAGGCAGCAATTACCTTCTAGTATAAAAATCATTATATATATATATTTCCCGAGCTTTACATGTATTTCAAAATTCACATATATATTATTTGTTCCAAAATGTTTCGATAAAATAAGTTTCAATTATATGGAGATTATTTAAAGGAAAATAAGAAAATTAATGCATACCATATTACTACGTATTGAACACTTTCTTTAGATATTTATTTCATCTTAAATTTAAGAAAAATTTTATAAAATTTCAATATTAAAGGCGTGAATGAAGATGAATCAATAAACCCAAATATTATCAAAAAGATAACCCTATATTTTACTCATTTTATATCATCTAATTAATGAAATAAATCATGAATATTACAACTCTTTTTAGAGAATGCTGCACTTTCCAAAAATGATATGATGATTCATAAGAAATTAATTAAATAAAAAGATTCAGCAAATGAAAAACTTCAAAAAAATATCATCACAAGATTATTTTGTTCTTAATCAAACAACATTAATATACAGTAATTAAAATATTTCTAGAATAAAAAAGATGATATTAATGTTGAAAATATTTGTTTTGATACTCATTTTAAAAATATTTATGTTTTTACTTTGAAATAATTTTAACAAATAGAATATTTGAAAATAATTTGAATTTCGAAATCATATTTGATAATAAATATCAAATATAATAATATATTTAAAATAGAAATATATATATATATATATATATATATATATATATTTAACTAAGCAAACTTTATATTAAATAAAAGTTCTTCTTCAATATTAACAAACTTTCATACGATATTATTAAATATACATAATTTTTAATACATAAAATAATTTATTTTCAAATAGATATTACATTTATATCTTAAAATTATATATTTTGATATTTACAAAGTTTATTATTTAAATGATAAATTTTTGAGAATTTATTTATTATTACAATATTAATTAATAAAACATATTTCTTTATTCTCGCGTTTTCTTTGAGTATTCGATTCCTCTTCTTTGTCAACAATTGTTTCTGGATTTTTGAAGTACAAGATGAACAATTGTTTCAAACATTTCTTTTATGTTTATGTTGTCTTTTGCTGATGTTTCTAAAAATTCCGCACCAAGCCTTTTCGCAAGTTCTTCTCCTTCGGATTTACTTACTTTTCTTTGATCTGAAAGATCACTCTGATTGCCACAGATTAAAAAGCGGTATATTGGTTGTTCCTTTTATATTTTTTCTGGTGTTATAATAGTCTTCTATGCTTTGAAATGTAGAAATTTCAGTTATTGCGTACATTATTATGAACCCATTTGCTTTTTCTTGCATGCAGTGGAATGAGTGCTGAAAATTCTTCTTGACCTGGAATTACAGTAATTTTGATTGATATTTCTTTATTATTGATTTTAACTTTTAAAGAATAAGTATCATCAAAATGATACTCAAATTCACAATAAAACACCCCACAAGTCTCTCTAAGTACTGATGCTACTTTACCAACACAACCAGATCCTAATAAAAGTATTTGTATTGACATAAAGAAGGTTAACTAGTACCGACTCTAACCTTCAAAAATTAAAGTTTAATATCTCATGTTCTGAGACTAAATGACACAAATCACTAATATGTTAAATGAAAATCATCATAGGAAATATAAAAATATAGGTTATTGTTTATTTTGAGGAAAATGATTTTTTGTTAGTTCATTAATGAACTGTATTTAAATATAACATTATTGTTGTTATCATTTTACCAACATATCCATCTCCGAATAAAACTATTTTTATTGAAATAAATGATGATTTGGCAAACTGTTGAATTATTGAATGGTTGTTCATTGATTATAATAAATAATATAATTTAGTATCAATAGTTGAGAATTTAATTTTACATAACATTTTTGTTGTGCAGAAAACAAAAAACAAAACAAACAACAACAATATATATATATATATATAAAATGATTAATCACACATATACAAACGAATTGTAATGAACAACTTAAATTTTATTGATATTAAAAAACTAATTTTATTTTTGTATTTATTGATTATATTCTTATTTATTCAATTGACATTTACATGTTTAGTTTTAATATTATTTTTTATTATTTAATTCATTATTCAATCTTTTATTTTCCATTTTCAAGATTGTATATTTCGTATTTAAATGTGAAATTTCTCTTGATATTTCTTGAATTTCTCGTTCAAGTTCTGTTTCTTCGTGTTTTATGTTATCACCTTTAATTAATTTCGAGATTTCTCTTTCTAAATTTGATTTTTGTGTGATGAGTTCTTTTCCTTGTTCATTAATGCAACGAAGTTCTTCTTTTAATTCGTGAAATCGTTCATCAATTGAAATATTTGGTGTGCTAAAATCAAAATTAATTTGTCGTTGAGGTGTTTTAGGTTCTTCATCATTCATAGTTATTCGTGTTTTAAGTTTTTCATATTTAAGTTTCGCTAGTTCTTCATTCAGTTTCTGATTTTGGATTTCAATATCATCAAAATCAACAAACAACTTTCCAAATAATGTAAATAAATTGCTTGAAAATTGTGATCGTGAAATTTCTTTACGTAAGTTATCTATATCGGAAACACTATCTTCAAAGATTTGAAAGAATTCGAATTTATTTTGAGGAATCGTTAAATTATTTTCTTCTAAATATTGATTGAGTTCATTATAATCATCTTCTCCTGAATTTTTCTTGTTCTGTATGATTTATTGGTTTTAAGTAAGATTTAGGAATAATAGAATTTAATTTTGTTGTTATTTGTTCGAAATTATTTTTAGATTCTGTTTTAAATAATGATAATAAATAATAATTTAAAGCTCTTTCACATTGTATTTTATGAATTATACACTGAAAATCTAATGATTTTGAAAAATTATCTTTTGAAGAATTATTCATATAATTTTTATTAAACGTATATCATTATAAATAAACGGCTTCCATCATATAAGCACGTTTATTTTTAATGAATGAAACAAAAGAAGATGATATTCATCAATTATTAAAATATCAAAAAGGAGATCTTATAAATATGAATTATCCAGGTATACAAAATTTATCCACAAGTGTTTTAACACAAAATTCTAAATATTTTGCTTATGCAACGTTATTATCAGTTTATGTTTATGATCAAATCACATTAAAGAATATTAATGTTATAACATCACAAAATGCTATTCGAACTATTTCTCTTGCAAGTATTCAAACAGAACTAATAGCTATTAGTTATTATTCTAAAGAAATTCATATTGTTAATATTTTAAGTCAAGAAATTATACGAACAATTCCTAATGAAGAAATAATTATCTCGATTTGTTGGCGGAATCAAGATTTAACATTATTTTGTTGGTCGTGTTATTTTTCTATCTTTTTCTTTATTCACTTGATGGGACAACTACAAAAACAGAAATTGGAGATTTTTCTAATATGCGTATAATGGCTATTACACAATTTAATTATGATAAATATCCAATAATTTTTGGAGGTAATGGGCTTGGACATATAATTCGTATTAACGGACATGAAATTGATACAAAATATTACACTAATGGAGGGTCAGTTACATCAGTTGAACTTGATCCTAATTGTGAAACGAATTGTTTAGTTATCTTTAAGAATGGCATTGGAATTTTCGACATTCGGAATAACATTGGATTAGTTCATTTTATTAAAGGTTTATCATATTCACTTAAAACAGGTGTTTGGTCTACACTATATCCAGGGCTATTTTACACAGGCGATTCACGGACAGGAATTTTACGTATTTGGAATTCTACGTCTAATGAACCTAATGAAATCATTTCAATTTCTAATATTGGATTTTCAAGTATGAAATCGATTAAAGAAAATCGAATTGCGATTGGGTTTAAAGATGGAACATTTTGTATATATGATATTCAATTCAAAAGAATCATCAAACAAAATATTTCAGGTCATTGGTTTAAATCCATATCAATTCAATTTTTACCAAATTCTAATGATATATTTGTTACCACAGGTGGCGAAGGTTCTATTTGTATTTGGAATATAAACTCTATAGAACGTATTGATCGCATTGAACCAATTGAAAAATTTGGGAAAATGACGTGCATGGACATTTCACCAGGCGGCGGCATTGTTGGCTGCGGCTACGTAAGTGGAATTGTTGGATTATTTTCATTACAAACGAAAGTATTAATACAAAACATTAAAATATCAGAAAAACAACCAATTTTAAGTATCAATTTTAATCATTTTCATTCCGAATTATTACTTATTTGTCAAAAATGTTATGGAATTTATATTTATAATATTGAAACTAAAGAATTTGTATTTAGAACAGAGACACAATATATTTATCCAATTTATGGAATTTTTATACCTTTTGAAGATAATGGAATAATTTATTCATGTGAATGTGGTTCATTAATTTATAAAGCTAAAAAATAATTCGACGACAATTAACTTAGTTCCAGAATTAGATGAAAATTCACCGAATACTATAAATTATATTTGTTTTTTTTTTTTTTTTTCCAATTTATTTGTTACAGGTGATATTAAAGGTAATTTAAAGTTATGGAATTTTAAAGAGAAAACATTTGAAACGATTGGAAATTATAAATATTCCATCACATGCATTAAATTTCATCAATATATTAAAAACATAATTATAATTAGTAATATAAAAGGAGAAATTATTATTTACAATTATAAATTAAATATTATTATCACCAAATTTATAGCGCATAATTCGTCAATATTATCATTAGCAATTTCACCTACGAATTGTTTTCTTTTAATAACATTAGGATTTGAATCATCGATTAAATATTGGTCATTGGATAAAATTTTTAAAGAAAAAATGTTGAAAAAATATTCTTCGATTAGATTCTTTTTATCTTAAACCTTTAAAAGGTCTTGAACAATTAATTAAAATCACTAAACGAAATGAAAAGAAAAAAAAAAAATAAATATTTACAAAATTTGATATTCCACATATTAATGATCTTATTAAATTAACCAAAAAATCCATTTCGAAAGAAATTTTAGATCAAAATCATAATGAAACGCGGATTATTAAACGTGCCATTAAATCTAAAGAAAAACTTCAACATTTAGCAGAAGTTGAATTATTTCTTGGTAATAATAAACATTATTGTGAAAAAATGTTTAGTTCAGGTGAATATGATTTATCAGTTGCAATATCAGCGTCAGTTTCATATGAATTTTGGCGTGAAATGATGAACAATCGCTCAAAGTTAATGACAAGTAATAATGAAATTTGTAATTATCAACTTGCGATTGGGAATATTGATGAAGCGCTTCAAATATTAATTGAAACTAATGAAGAAGATAAAGCATTAATTATAGCACTTCAACGAAAATATTCGAATTTAAATCAAAAACAAAATAACGAGGACAACGAAATATAAGAAACAGCGCGCGAAACCATTTCTTGACGAAGAATTTCAAAAACAAGATCTTTATCTCGAATATAAATTTGGATATCAACGATCGAAATATTATTTAGAAAAAGGGAATATTTATCTTTCTGCGACATCATATTTAAGTATTGGCGATATATATTCAGCCGAACATATTTTAATGAAACATGGCGAACCAATTGCAGCGTATTTAATTGATCAAATGTTAACAATTAATAATCCAACGATTAAAGAACGATTTATAATGATATGTATCAAATTTGGATATGAAAAAGAAATTTTTACCAAATTAAATGAAACAGAAAAGAAACGATTTGTTATATCGATATATTTTGAAGATATTCATAAAAGAGAAGAATTTTATCAAGAAATTAATATTGAAGAGCCGACGAAATATTTAACATTTCAAGTAAATAATGAAAAAGAGAAAATTCATAATTTGTTCTTAAGTGGAAATCTTTTAGAAGGAATTAAATTGTATTTAAATATTGTTCAAGAAAAATTAAAAACAGATTTTTGTTATATTAAAGAACTGAACAAATTTATTGAAACAGTTGAATTAAAATCAGTTCCAGAAGAAATATATTTAAATGTTGTTTGCATTTCATATTATTTTGCGATGTATGAAAACATATGGAAAGGTTATAATCACATTGCGAAACTTTTTTCAGAAAAATTAACATCAATAATAACAACGCATGAAATTAAATGGATGAAAAGTTATTTAGAAGAAATCCAACAATCGATTGAAAAGTTTTGTAACTCAAATACAAGAAAAGAAAACACGATTTATTATCCAGGATATGAATATTTTAATGATAATGAAAAAGAAAAAGAATTTTATTATGGGAAAACATATATTTTAGAAGATGGTGAAAGTAAAATGAAAATGGAAGATGCGATAATATGGTTTAATTCATCACCATATTCACCAGTTAATCATTTTTATAAACATTATATATTTTAAATATGTAAATTTGTTTGTTAATAAAATAAAATTTTAAATTTTATTTTTTTTTATGATGTTGTGACACTTTTCAATATTCATTTTTATGAAGCACCCTAATTTTTGATCGGTTTCAAATCATAAAAAAATTCAAAATGTCACCAGAACCACCTTTTATAGCAGATTTTTTATCATTTCTTCTTTTTTTTTTTTTTTCTTTTATGTTAGTTTATGCATTTTTGGAACGATTTAATTTTTTCAAGAAATCAAAAACTCGACAAGTTCAAACAAATAAAAATGAAACAAAAGATATAAAAGAAACATCAACATCACATCAATTTTTTATTGAACCTTCACCTATTCCAGGAGAAAATATTCTTTTTCCTTCAATTTATGATCTTTCTGAACTTCAATTTTCTATTATAATTCCAATTCGTAATGAAGAAGATCGAATATTTTCATTACTTTCAGATATATATGAATATTTTCTAGAATATAAAAGTAAAAATGTTGAGTTTACGTATGAAGTTATTATTGTTAATAATTCATCCAATGATAATACTTATGATATTTCAGTTAATTTCTCACGAGAACATTCTGAATTTCGAGTTCTTTCATTGCCATATTTCAGTTCATTAAATGAAAGTATTTCCATTTCAGGACTTCGTACGCGGGGCCAATACATCTTTTTGTATCTTCCATTTCAAGGTATTCCATTTTCTATCTTTGAAACTTATCAAGAAGAGATAATTAATGATTTATATAACACGGAACGATTTATTATTGTTGGTAAATATTTAAAGAATTCGGAAAATGATGAAATTAAGCGTTCATCGCTCTCAGTGTTTTGTGAATATTTAGCGAACAAAGCGCTTGACGTTTATGGCGTCAAATCAAGTGCGCGAAACATTTGCGGCGCAGTCATGTTTTCGCGAGAAGCAGGACGAATTATTTTTAGACAACTTAAGATTACGCCATCAGGATATGATTATGAAATGCTTATTATTGCGAAAGCGACAGAAATTAAAGTTAAAGTTGTTCGACTTAACATTGAAAATGAATTTTCATCAACTTTTCCAACGAGTTATCGAATTAAAACATTTCAAACAGTGTTACAAACGATATTTTCATATTTATTTAATAATAGAAATAATTAATGAATCATTTTATCTTTTTTTTTTTTTTAATAAAAATATATATTTTTATAATTTAATTTAATTTTTTTTTTAATGAAGAATACACTTTTAAATAAAACATTCAAATCATTTCAGTATTAAAACGATTAATTTCCAATGAATGAAGAAGATGAAGGTGTGCAAAAGGTTATAGATTTATTTACAAATAAACTTAATGAAATATCAAAAGCGAAATCAGGGAAAAATCGTGATCCTAATTTAGTTGATGCTATTTTTTTCTTTCATAATATTATTAACTTACGACCAGATTTAATTGAAACTAATCGACGTTTTGCACAATTATCAGTTTCATTACTTGAAGCCACATTAAATTTTTTTACGATTCTTACAACAAATAATCAACTAATTAATGCAATTTTACGAGATTTTATATTTATAGCGAAACATACACATTTATTACCTTCATCAATACATTATATTGATTTAGTTATTCATGTAATTTTACGATTTCCAGATTTTAGTACTTCAGAACTTATTCCAGAATTTTTTTCGACAGTATTTCAATTTCCGAATTTTATTTCATCATTTTTCTTCGATCCATCTATTGAACAATTTATCTTTATATTTTTCTTTAAAGAATCATATTTAAAATCAAGTTTAATATTTATTGATATTTTTTAAGAAAGAATCGATTTTCCCGAATAATTTAAATTCTAATTCATTTTATATTATTAATTTTGTAAAGAAAACATTAATACAAAATGTGACAATACCAAAAATTTGTATTGAGAACACGATTATATTTATAAGTATTTATTTAAGGAAAATCATTGAAGTTAAAGAAGAACTTTTTTAATGAATTTTTTAATAACAATCATAATAATACATTTGATATCTTTTATAATTATTTAAAAGTAACACCAAATATTTCATTATCGAAATATTTTTCTATATTATTAACACTTCCTAATAATAAAATAATCCCTAATAATAATATATTAAGAATTGTTTATAATGAAATATTTAAAGAAGAAAATTGTAATTTAATAAAATATTATTTATTTTATTCTATTTATTTATTCATATTAAACAATGAAATTGAATTTAATATCTTTAAAGAAGAATTTCCACTTCAAAATATAATTAATAAAATAAATATTAATGAAAATAATTTTCAAGAATTAATATTAAATATTATTCAAATATTAACAAATAAAAAATTCGAAAGTTCAATTGACTTATTTATCGAATATTTAAATCAATATAAAAGTAATTTATTATTTCAAAAAGCATCAATTATATTAAATGAATTAATCGAAAAGAATGAATTTAAATTAAGTTTCAAACAACAACAACAACTTTATAATTTTTATGAAGATTTAAATCATAATGAAGAAATATTTGAACAAATATTAATTAAATATCGATCATTTCAAGCACTTTTTTTGATTCTTTATCAAAATTATGAAAACAAACGTAAAGAATTATTTTTAGAATTATTAAAATCTTATAAAAATTTTGATGATAATAATTTAATATTTTCGATTATAACATTTGATAATAATTCACGAATCATTCAAATTTTTTTAAATGAGATTAATAATAATTCATCAAAAAATTTATTTTTATTATTAATTAATTTAATTAAAAGTTCGAATAATTTTTTAAATGAGTTTTTAAATATCAATGGATTTTTTAATTCTTGAACAACGATTAAATTTAATCAAAGAGAAATATATTCTTAAATTATTAAAATCATTTTTAAGTAATACATTTCAAGATAAATTAAATGAAACATTACTTTCATTAAATATTACACATATTTTATATAAATTAAATATTAAAACATATCAAAAGTTAATATTTGGGAAAAGTTTTCTTCAATTACCAGTATTTATCCCAATGTTAAAATATCCTCCAATTATAACATCACAATTTGATATCATTAATTTCTCTAAATATTCTATTCCTATTTATCTTAAATTAAATAAAAATATTCCAAATTTATATCAAATTTCAAATCGTTATATTACTAAATCATTTCTTAAAACATTAATTCGAAAACAAAATATTAATTTTGAAGAATTAATTGATATTAAAAAAGATCATTTTCCAATTTATGAATTTTTACCATATTCAAATCATATTACAATTAAATTTCAACAAGAATTAGAAAATATATCATTTTGGTTTAAAATTACGAAAAATTTCACGAATGAATTTCAAATCTTTCAAAGTAAAACATTTACGATAATTATTAAGAATGAAGAACTTCAATTTTTACAAAATTCGATCATGATTAATCATAATAAATGGTATTTTATAAGTATTATGAAGAATAAAATTTATGTTAATAATAATTCATATCAAATTAATGAACGAATTAACATCAAAGAAATTATATTTGGATCAATAATCCCGAATAATATTTTATGGTCTTTATCATTTAATATTCGAGAGATTTCTAATTATAATGAAATAGAAAATTTATATAAGAAAGGACCAAATTATTTAATCATTGATTCAACATTAATTAATTTACCAAAGAATAATTTGTTTATACCTTATTATGGATTTTCATATTATTTACAATTTCCTTATTATAATTATAAATTTATTCAAATGATTAAAAAATTGTAACGAAGAAAACAAATTTTTAGAAATGTTTTCTACATTAATTAATTATTTGAAAGTTAATAATAATAATAATAATAATAACAATAAAATATTTTATTATATTTTTAAATATATTAAATGATAAAAAAGAATTTATTAAAGAAATTCATTTAAACAAATTAATTAATTATTTAATTTTAACCAAAAATTTAATGTTATATAAAACATTTTTATATAATTATTTGTTTTGGGAAAATATTTCGAAAGAATTATTAAAATATTTAAGTGAAATTATTTATATAAATATTATTCAAAACAAACAAATAAAAGAATTTATTAATGATACATTTGAATTATTTGTTTCATTAATTAAATTTTATGAAAATGAAGAAAAACGAATTATAATTATTCAATTCTTAATTAAGACTACAGAATTTCTTAAAGATAATAAATATTTAATTAAGTTAATTCTTGTTATATTTTATGTACAAAAATTTAAATTTAACAAATGAAATAAAAATATTTTTCTTGAAAGAATTTCCAATTAAGAATAATTTAACAGAAACGAATTTAATTATTAAATTATTAACAACGAAATCATTAAATTTCAATTTTAATATCTTTGAATTATTATATAAGATTCAAAAGAATAAAAATTGAAATTAATTTTCCTAAATTAATAAATCTCTATAAATTTCTTAATAACAAACATTATTTCTATGAATTATTTTCATTATTAACAGATATTAAATCTAATTATGAACTTAGTTTAATTGAATGTTATTCTAATCAAAATATTAAATATCCGAATATATTACCAAATATAATTTTATTAATATTTATTAGTTTAATAATTTTAATATATTCTAATCAAACTAAACAAAATATCAATGAATATTTATCACAAATTACTAAAGAATCGATTGAACTTTTATTAAAATATATTCAAAATACGCCAAATTATTTCCAAAATAACAAAGAAATCATTAATATCATTGAAATCTTTTGTCCATTAATACCAAATATCTTAAATTTGAAACATAAAAACTTTGAAAAAGAAACGATTTTAATTAATCAAAAATTATTAAATGATAAATTTAATAATATTATCAATGAATTTGAATTAAATGAAAGTTTGAAAACGATAATTTTGAAATCGAAAACGATACAAGAATTTCCACGACAAGAAATCATTACTAAATATAAAAACAAATTTAATTTTTATAATAATATACAAAAAATTATTAAAAAAGATTTAACTTAAAAATTATTGAAAACAATGAAATAAATTATAATGAATTAACTAATTATTTAAATGGAATTAAATATACAGAATTTGTTGTATATTTAATATTAAATAATTTAAAACAATTTCCAGACATATTATTTGAAGTGATTTATTTTTATCCATTTCAATCACAAGAATTCATTAATTTATATTGTATTTATCCGATTGAATTATTCTTTACATTATGTAACAACAAAAATTATATTCAAAATGATATTAATTTATTTGAACAAATTTTACTATTTTTAGTATATAATATTCGAAATAATATATTAATACAAATATTACCAAAAGTTTATAATTCTATATTAAGTTTTATTAATAGGATAATTACAGAAATTAATATAGAAAATAATAATATTTTAAAGTTATTACGTGAAATTATATATAATTTATGTAAAATTGTTATAGAAAAGAATCGAATTTATTGTATTTCAATCTTAATAAATTATAATAATATCTTTTTAAATAAAGAAATATTTAATAACAATGAATTTATAGTTTTAATCTTAAGTGAATTTATTCCATTTTTAATTCAAGAAGATAATAATAAAACGATTAAATTACTTCAAATGTTTTGGCCGAATTCATTTATTTTTTCTACATATTTTATAGGACAATTTACATATGAAGTTTATGAAATTATTAATAAATGTATTGAAACAGAAGAAAACAATTTGATTGAATGGGTTGAAAACTCACCCAAAATTGTACATGATTTTATCAGTAAAATAAATGAAGAAAAAGAAGAAAACAAAAAAATTATTTTTATACAAAATTTACAATTCAACAATTTTAAGGATTTACAAAAAAGTTATTATGAAAATATTAAAAAGAATGAAATTATAATAATATCGAATAAATTAATTGATAAATATTATGAAATTATATCGACTAAAATATATAAAATATTTAATCAATTAATATTTACAAAAATTTATCGAAATTCAGAAAAAATTAATATATATAAAGAATATGTTAATATTAAATATTTAATGATTAAAAACAAAAACATTTTAAATCAAGAAATTTATTATTTTTCACAACCTTTTTGGCCTTCACGTGTTATAACACCATTTTATAATTTTAATTATGATAAACAAAAATTCATAAAAACGCATCCAGTTATCGAATATTTAAGTTTTAATTCTAATTATAATGAATTTGGAGAAATAATTTCACAATTTAATTGTAAATTTCTTTATTTAAAATATAAATTTGATTCTATTGTATTTATATATAAATCATATTTATTAATATTAATTAATAGTAATTTAATTAATAATAATAATCAAATGATATTTTATGAACATCAAAATGATAATAACTTTAATGAAATAGTAAATAATTTTGGATTTTCTAATTTTTCATATTATTTTCAACATCCTTTACTTATATTATCATTTTCTAAATTAATTTATTATAATACATTTGATAATAACATTCAATTTTATTTTCTTAATAGTAATACATTTATAATAAATTGTATTCATGATAATAATATTAATATAATTAATAATTTAATTCATTCCATTAATTTAAACATTGAAATTAATTCTAATTTTATCAAATTTAATGAACTTCTTCAACCAAAGAAGTTAATTACATATTATAAAAATAATTTTCTTTCAACATTTGAATTTTTAATTTATTTAAATGGTTTTAATAATCATTCATTTATTAATAAACAAAAAGATTTAATATTACCAAAACCGAAACAAATTACAAAACTTAAAACATTTTGTTCACAAGAAATAATTTATCCATTTTATTATTGTTCAGATTTTTTAAATGATAATAATAATAATAATAATAATAATAATCAAATTATTACTAAAAATATTTCATTCATTGAAAGTAATAATGAAAATTTTATGGAATTTTTAAATAATAAATTTAATATTAAAATTACTAATTTAATAATTAATAAACAAAATTTAATACAAAAAATTCAAGAAATTATTAATAATAAAAATAAATTCCTTCAACAAGAAAATAATCAAATTTTTCATAATTTTGATAAAGATAAAATCATTTTAAGTACTAAAAACAATTTTTTAATCTTTATTAATGAAATTGGAGTTATTGATATATTTCATATTATTTATATGAACTTTATCCCAAAATTAATAAATCCAATTTCGAATTATATTATTCCTTTAAATAGTAAAATATCGATTAATGAACATGATTTAATTGGATGTATTGTTAAAGATAATAAAATAATAATATTTGATATCATTCGAGGTTTTACATTACGAAGATTTGAAATATCAGAAATAGTTAATGGAAGTGAATTTAATGAAAAGTTTGGATATATTGTGTTTTGGAATAAAAGTAATTTATATTTATATAGTATTAATGGAACATTTATCACTAAATATGAAGTTTCTGATAAAATTATTAAATTAATTTGTACATATGATAAATTTATTGTTTATATTAACAACGAAAATAAACAAAAATTTATTAGTTATGATATATCTCGAAATAGTTTTATGAATATATCTAAAATATAAATATTAAATAAAAATATATTATGTTTAAAAGTTTTGTTTTTGTCAAATGATATAATCTCTTTCTTGGAAGGGATTCATTGAAACTTCACATTTTAAATCATAAACACTTCTTTTTGTAGAAAACTTTGTAATTAAAAATTATAACTTCAGCTTTTTATATAAGGTTAATCATTACATGAAATATATTCTTTTAAATTTCTTCTAACAATGTTTGAACAATATTTCATATTAATAAATTTTAATTGATTAATGTTCATTATAATTTATAAAAAATCGATATCAATTAAAAAATTAATTGTAAAATTTGTGACGGTTATTGAATATTCAAAATTGAATGGTTTATAAAGAAGGAAAATTTATTTTTAAGTTTCCAAAAGATGTAGAAAAATTTCAAAAAACTAGTAAAAATCCGAAGCTATTCATAAAATTTCCAATGTAATTATAAAAATTTTGTTTTAAAATTTGTAAATTGATAATGGCTGAATAAGACAGTGTCAGCCAACTTTCCCTCTTATCGATTTATTTTAAATTTTAAAATTATTTGTAATATGCTTAGTGCATTCTAGTATATAACATATAATGACAGCAGACAAATTTTTATGAAGATGAAATAATTTTTAAAAAATTTCATTTCCTTTGAATTTAGTCACTTTTCATTTAAATTTGTATATAATACAATACACTTTTTAAACCCAAAATGATCGTCTATATCAAAACAACACAATCCATCAGTCAGAGGTTTATACACACAATATTGATTAAAGAAATATTGAAAAGTAGTTTTACTTACTGTTCAATTTCGGATAATACCTGGAAGCAATGTTTCTTCCAACTTTATTAGTCAATCTGTGTTTTGAAGCAGTCAGAATCCAATTTTGATTTGAAATCTTATTAGTAAATGTTAATTCTTTAGTAAGGCTGTCAATTAAATTAGCATCCTACTCATTATAATTTGAGTTTATGAATTCATTATCAATATCTTGTAACAGATTATAAGCAGCACTTTCTCTTGAAAAAACTTGTCCACATAAATAAAATAACTTTACTAAAAATATCTTACAATTCCGAACTTCTTCGTTTGTAAGTACAATATTTCCTTCTTCCAATATCCCAGTTTCAAACATTCTTCTTGAAATTCTTTCATTTACAAAATAATTGTATTTTCTAGAAATAACAATGCCATCAAATGCCCGTTTTATGGATTCTATGGTTTGCTTATTTCCTGCTTTATTTCTAAGAAATGCAAAGAAATGTTCTGATTTAATGGTTCCTATTCTAGATAAACTACATTTGTCTTTTATATAACTAATTCCTAATAAAACAGCAAAAAAAGCATTAAAACAATCAACACAATAATTCATTGAGAAGATAGAAAAAAAGTTTTCTTTTTTCGACTCTTTGTTTTGTGAGGACCCTTGTAACTTCAATCCTGCTTAATAAAAGTACATGATAAATAAACCAACATATGCCCAAATTGTTCTCTCTCTCCTACACACTGTTTTGTCTCGTAAAATCATATTCATGCATGTCATTGGCAAGAGATATAAAACTGAAGCCTAATGTTTATTATGAATAGCATTTTCTAATGTTCTTCCATTCAAAATAGCAATCGGATAGAAGTCATCCATTGCATCATGACTACTATTTTTAAGAAAACAATCAGTAAGCGTTATATCATAACTCTTAATTAAATCAATATAAACTACATTAACATTTTGATGTTTCTTTTGATAATTTATTTGATTATTTTTACATACAAATAAATTGTTGTTTTTTACAAGTCTTTTTCTGGCCCTTTTTAACAAATTGACCATATCATTCGAATATGTTTGTGTAGGAATTGGAAATTCATTATAATATGGATTATTTGTAAATTCTTTTGATATTTCATTGAATTGTTCTCCAAATTTGCTTCTATAATGAGTATCAGAGTCAGTTGATATTATCGTAATATTTAAATTAACATCTTTCAATTTTATACAGATTTCTTCTATTTTTTTATTAACTTTATCATTTGCTGCACCATTATTTGACAGATATACATGAATAGGAAAGCATGGTGTTGCAGAGTGAGGACAAATTGTAAAAACAAACATTCCTCCAATAAAATTTTTTTTGTCTACGTTTTCTTTCCATAATTCTTTATAAAGATTAATGTCTCGACGATAATCATCAGGTTTATATTTGAAAACGATTGGTTTATTAATATATATGTAACATTTTCATTTTTATCCAAAATCAAATCCTCATCGACTTTCATTACATCAATGAATAGGGTTGCAGTTGTAGTGTCGATTTTATAGAGATTCTCTCCGAAATTAATAAATTCTAATTATATTATCAATAATATTTAAAAATTTTTCAAAAGATGGTATAAATGATTCCTTCATCCATTTTTTAATTGAATATATTGATGGACCTTGGAATAAATTACCGTGAAATCCATTAGATTTAGAATATCAAATATATTCTTTGATCCAATACGCTTTTGTTCTATCATCATAAACTGAATGATGACCAAGTCCTAAATTATTTCGACACTGATTAATTAAATGTTCAAAATCATCATCGTATTTTTGTATTTCATTTTTATCACTAAAGTCGTTTATAGCTAACTCGATTATTGGATTTTGTTTAATATTTTTTGTTTGTTTCTGAGATCTCATAAATTCCATTTTATTCTTTGACATTTCTTTTTGAACTTTTTCCCTAATCTTTTTTTTTTCTGGTGTGTTGTGTATATAAATTTTATACTTTCGATTTGATATGCATTAACTTGAACTTTATTATTATCAACTCTATCCTCATCGTGATTATATTGAATTTCATCATTATCAACTCTATTCTCATCATAATTGCTTTTAATTTCATATGAAATAGGGTAACATTCGAATAAGGATGTGTTGTTCACTAAATTAATTACCGAAGGAATTATAGTTCTACATGCATTTTCTGATCTAGTCGGTATTTTAATATTTGATGTGTTACTTGTTAATTTTGGTTTGGATAATGAACAAAAAATTTCATCATTTGACCAGTTTTTGTTTTGATTTGGATATCCATTTAATAATGAATTATAATGTAACATAAAGTGATGAATTGCGATAAATTTTGATATAATTGAAGCATATCAAATTTATTACTTTAATGATGTGAAGCTGTTATAAATTAATAATTTTTTTTAAAAATAATTGGCAAAAAAAAAATTTTTAATCTTATCATCGAATTGATAATTTTAGTATTTTCCGGAAATGTTACTATCGCTTATGATTAGGTAACTAATCACTATATTTTCTGATTTTTCTTGTGAGCATTGCTCACCCGTCTCGGAACTAGACATTTTCTGCTTGATAAATTTGCTCTCAAATTTGTTTTGTAAAGTATTAAAATTTGACTACCCATTTAAATCTTGATGAATTCGTGACCGCATAATGAATTCAAATAGTTATTTTTTCTTCTACGTTCAGAGCCTCCAATAATGAATAAACAGCTTCAAGAATTATTATATTTACATAACAAATAAATTATAACAATTTGCAACGACAAATTTTTAAGTTTTTGCTCTTGTCATCAGATATAAGAAATCTTGTGTAACTTAAAAACAAGATGAAAATTAAAAAAAATTTATATAAATTTATATTGACTTTTATTATTTCAATTTATATTTTGAATTTGTACTTTTGTTTTTAATTCGAAAGCCCAAATAAGCATTCTTCCAAGATCGATCATAAAAAAATAAGATAACAAAATTCAGTCAAATTAGTTTCATTAAATTTGATATATATAATAATTTTTTCTATAAATTTAATTCAGAGGAAAATGAAAAAAAATTAATTTTTTGTTTTAAAACGACCGTTTATTTGGTTGACAGCGTCAGGCTGGATAATTGATTTTAAATGTGACGTTAAGGAAAATAATAAACCTGTCAATATATTACGGTTTTCGATCCACCTATGATGCAAATAGAAGTAATATGACGATATAAAGCCTCCATTCAATTGATGATCGGTAGGGGTAATGATCTAATAAAATTCAAGAGATACAGAATATGTTTATTTTCTCAGCATGAAAAACTCTGGTCACATTGAATTTGGATAGGACATGGATCGATTTATCTTGATATTTTAAATTATTTTAAGAAATTATAATATACATAATCCCTCTCATGAAATTCCATATAACTTTGTTGATATATACTAGAACTAATGTATGTCATATTTATGTACTATTTTATTTCAAGTCTTGAAAAGGCATGGAGAAAAATGAATTTTCATGATTTTAACATACAATTTTCGACCGTTTATTTATCCTTTTGGATAAGAATTTCGTCGACAAAGACTCGGCATATTTTTGTGAGGAATTATTTGTTATTCCCAATAAGCATGTTCTCAAGTGCACAAGCATAATCAGTCCTAATTTGGAAATAAATATATAATTTTTATTTTAGTTGATGTTTTGCAAAACTAATTTTCCGGCCATAAGACATGTTATGTGAAAAGAAAAATGTCGCAGAAAGTTATTGAATTTGAGGTTATTGCAGAACAAGGAAGCGCCAGGTGTGCCAAAATGGGGTTCCATAGACCAAGTGATTTTAATTTCGAAACACCAATTTTTATGCCAGTTGCGACACAAGGATCATTAAAAGGATTAACACCAGATCAAATATTATCCCTTCCACACTCACCGCCAATTATCCTCGGAAACACTTACCACCTTGGAACTCGCCCTGGTCCAGAAATGTTTGAAGAAGTTGGTGGTCTTCATAAGTGGATGAATTGGCCACATGGACTTCTTACAGATAGTGGAGGTTTCCAAATGGTTTCTCTTTCTAAGCTATGCCAAATTACAGAAGAAGGTGTTCAATTTTCAGCTCCACATGCTTCTGGTTGCGAAATTCTTTTAAAGCCAGAAGATTCGATACATATCCAAAATGCAATTGGTTCTAACATTGCTATGATGCTTGATGATGTTGTTCCTTCCACATATGTTGGTCCACGTGTCGAGGAAGCAATGCATAGAACAATTCGTTGGCTCGATCGAGCAATTGCTGCTCACAAGCGTCCGCACGATCAAGCCTTATTCGCAATTGTGCAAGGAGGTCTTGACCAAGATCGCAGGAGATATTGCGCCACGGAGATGGTGAAGCGGAAAGATTCACTCGGCGGTTTTGCTATCGGCGGTCTATCGGGCGGTGAAGCCAAAGAAATTTTTTGGCAATCCGTTAAAACGAGTGTTTCTTGTTTGCCAAGGGATATGCCACGATATTGTATGGGTGTTGGATATGCAGAAGATATTGCCGTTTGTATTGCGCTTGGAGTTGATATGTTTGATTGTGTTTTCCCAACAAGAACCGCAAGATTTGGAACAGCATTAATATGGAGTGGTAGTGATCGAGTATCAAATTGGAAAGGTCAAGAAGAACCAATAGAAAGGGAATGTGGATGTTATGCATGTACACATCTTTCGAGAGCGGCATTATTCCATATAAGAGATACGCCAATGTGTGGACAATTATTAAGTTTACATAACGTCGAATTCCAAAATAGATTAACATCATATTTCCGCCAGGGTATTAAAGAAGGAAAATTAGATGAATATGAAAGGAATTTCTTCAGAGCGAGATACCCAAATGGGGACTACCCACAGTGGATCGTTGACGCACTCAGTAGCGAAGGAATCGATTTATTTCAACAAGATTAATTCATCAAAAATAATATAATTTTATGCTTTTATAAAAATTTTATATGAATTTATCTGTTAATGCTATGTCAATATTACTCGAAATCTTTTTAAAAAAAAAAAACACTTTATTGCAATAAAGACAAATTACTAAATTCAGTAGAAAATTTTGACATTTTGAATTTTAATTTCAATCAAAACCGATCAAAAGCACTACAATATTTTATATCGTCAGTTTTTGTAAAAACAATTTTCTTAAAAAATATATTTTTTAAATAGAAACAATCTTTATCAAAAAAATCAATTATTTGCTGCTGAGAAATCTTCATCCTCTTCGCTTTTTTCTGGTGATGACTCCTGACTTACTCCATCAATTTCATTTTCGTTTTCATGTTCTTCTGGATGATGTTGATCAGAATGCGAATTATTTTCTTCGGACAAATCGAATGTCGGGTTCATGCACGAACTTATTTCGATTTTTCCGTCTTCCACAAAAACCTCAAAAAAGTAAATATCATTATAATTATGTAATAATGAAGACAAGTCGTCATGGAACAACACATTTTTTGTTTTATAAGCGCATTTTGCGAAATGCAACAAAGGCACATCAATGTTAGCAGCTGCTGTCTCAGCAAATGATTGTAAAGGCACAGTTTCATCGAATACTATTTTTGGTATTCTCTTAATTTCATCAATATTTTCTATTTTATTTATCATATCGCAAACATTTAAAAAATAATAAATGCAAAGAACAGTTGCCTCAGAACAATAATGAATTCCATTTTTGAAACATTTTTTAAATTCGTTCACGAAATCATTTGAAATTTTGGAGAAATTATCAATAAAGTTTTGTATCAAATCAAAAGCAATTTCTAAATTCTTTGGAAGGAATGTTTCGAATCCTTGAAATATGATAATTTTCTTAATGAATTGTTGGCGCATTAAAAACTGATAATTGTTACGGAACTCGATACTTGAAGGAGATAAAACTTCGGTTTCTTTTGATATATATTTTACCAACGAATCTATAGTTTCATAAGCAATTTCAGAACAACGTTTTATCATTAGATTCGGCGAAATTTGATTATCGATTTCTCCATAAATTATCTTATAAACTTCTTTTGATATTTCAGCTTTTTTATTTCTTTTTATTGCTTCATAAATATTTTTCATTTCATCATATAATGCGTTTAATTTATTATCTAAAAAAATTATAAAGTGATAATGTTTCGTTGTATATTGGCTATGGGTTTTTGTGATATTATTACTCATTTGTGCGTCAGTAATTCGCGTTGCTTTGTCAAGACATTCAATAAGTGTTTTACCAAATGCCCAAATTTGAGTTTCCTTTGGTATTTCATCATCAAGATTCAGCTTAAGATTTGTTGGATGAAATGTTGAACAATCATTTTCAGTGGATATCTCTATAAATTTAGTCTTGAGAAAAGGATCAAATTGCGATATCCATTCAGATGCTTCTTGTTCATTCATCATTTGCGAACCATAAAGTTTTAGACATTTTATTATACATTCTATGTCTGATTGGGTAGGAATAAGAAGATGTACCATACAGAGAAATTGATACTGTGATGGAATCGCAAATAATGGTTCGATATTCAGATTTAATGGTAATGATGTCAATATTGTATTACCTGAAAGTGAAAAATAATAATCAGCTCGATGAAGCTTAGATTCTAACATGAGATTACTCACTTCAAAATGAAGACGTTTCTGTGTTTCAAGAGGAAGTTGAGGTGTGAGTTTGGAAATGTAATAATGTACAAATGGTTGTGGAATGAGTTCTTCAATATAAAATGAAATGACTTCAGCAATGATGAATCCAAGATTATGGGATTCTGTTAATGTGTTGGCAAAATCAATAAAACTTGAAAAATTAATAATCGGATCATTAAGTGGTGGAAACGTTTGACAAATATTATCTATACGATTGCATAAATCAGGAGAATCAAATAGTATATCTTTAAGCGAATTTAAAAAAAAAATTGGATTTTGTGGAATTCGTTGAAAGCGCTGTAAAAGATTATAAAATTTATTGTATCGATTCATGTCTTGAGAAAGGTGTTCAGTAATATCTTTTACTAATGAATTTAAAACTGGGTTGACTTCATTCATAAATTTGATTGACTCTGTGCCTACGAAATTCTGAAGTTGATACTTATCGTCGAATAAACATTGGGAAATAATTGAATGCTTTACAATGAACAGAAAAGTAAAATTTAACGTACAGAACTAATTGATAAATTAATTAAGAAAGTGCATTCTCCAGACAAATAAAAAGTTCGATGAAATAATTCAAATCATATTTTGCATAATGTAATAAATTTTACAGAAATTTATTCTCTATTCGAATCTTCATAAAATCTATCAATGTTTACTCAAATCTTAAAAAAAAAAATAACATATTTAAATTTTTTTTATGAATTTTGTTCCTTTGGCATAAGTTTGCAGGGAAAAAGACACTCACCTGCTCCACAGTCACAATAAAAAATTTCACCTCCGTTTGGAAATATTTGAATTACATCATGTCCTTTGTGAAACACTTTGCACATTTGTTGTAAATAATTCCATATGGCTATAAAATCTTACAAGTTTGACAAATGTACATGCTATCATGCTTTACATGTTTATATCCTGTACTCTCAAAAGTACAATGACCTTTCATGAAATTATTTTGATTTTCATTAGAATCATAAAAACTATTTCTGGAAATGGTTGATGCATTATTTAATTCTTGTAATGTATATTTAATTCCTTCTTTTTGTTTGAGCTTATTAAAAACATCAATATCATATCTAGCAGCTGCGAGAATAATTGGTGTTAACCCTTTATTATCTTTAATATTAACATCAGTTCCTTTATGATCAATAAGCAATTGAGCTATTTCTGAATTATGATTTAATAATGCTAAAATAAGTGCAGTGTGAAATAATTTAATTAAATTCCATATGTTTTTATTAAATATCAAATAATAAACATAAATTTCAAGTAAAACAATGAAATATCTTTAGCACTTCCTGACCAAGAAGTAATTCAACAATTTTCGTGTGACCTTTTTCAGATGCACACGTAAGTGCTGTACAAAATAATTCAAATAATTTTCAAATATTATTTTGAAATACAGAATTATTAAAATATATTTTATCTTTGGCATTGAAATCAATTACTTCTTGTTCAATAATATATATATATAACAAGTTCAAGGTTATTTGATTTTAAAGAATATAGTAAGATATCTTTTGGAATCTGATTTTTTTGAAGAAAATGTTTAATAAGATATAAATTTCCAATTCCAGCTGTATAAATAATGATATTTTCTTCAGTTTTATTTTTCTTCTAAAAAGGATAAAATTTCCTTTTAAAATACAAATATTTAATATCATTCACATTTTCTGCTTAATTTCACCATATTCATCAGTATTATTTTCATAAAGATATCATTTTGCTGAAATTCAATTGCTGTTTCTAACGATTTCCCATATTTTTGAAAAATTTTTCACATAAATGAATTATTTTTATGTTTCAATCTGTAATTGCATATTTCAATTAATTCTTTGTCTTGGCACCATTTATAAGTAAATATTTAAAACATTTAATTGAACCAAAGAATGAAGCATAATCAATTAATGTAACATGATTAATAAATGAACATCTTTCATAAAGTGATGGGTCAATTGTTTGATTAATATCGTTTGTGATGATATTTCTTGAAGTTTTTCTATTTCATCTTTTCGAATTATTTTTGCAATTTCATTTGGATTATATCCTTTTTTAATTAACTTCTTATGAAGCTCCCAATCATTCTTTGATAGTTCTTCATAATTTTCTATAAAGAATTGTTTTAAAGGATCATTAGAAAACAGATGCGTACCAAACATCATATTTCTTTTCGTTTGCATTTCAAGTTCCTGATTTTCTTCTTTTGTTCTATAATGTGAAAAATTTATGTTTCAATGTTTATTGTTATATTTTTATAAATTAAATTTTGCTTTATCATTTTATCTATTAAATAATATGATTCTTGTGTATTAATATGACTTATATAATTAACAAAAATATCTTTGATATTATTATTGTTGTTGTTGTTATTTCTGATTCTTTCTTCTTCTTTTGTTTGAACTTGTTGAATATATTTTATATAAATATTTTTTGTGTCTTTTGTGTTATTTTTGAAACAAAATGCATTATAAATTATACAGCCATTATCAATTTACAAATTTTAAAACAAAATTTTTATAATTACATTGGAAATTTTATGAATAGCTTCGGATTTTTACTAGTTTTTTGAAATTTTTCTACATCTTTTGGAAACTTAAAAATAAATTTTCCTTCTTTATAAACCATTCAATTTTGAATATTCAATAACCGTCACAAATTTTACAATTAATTTTTAATTGATATCGATTTTTTATAAATTATAATGAACATTAATCAATTAAAATTTATTAATATGAAATATTGTTCAAACATTGTTAGAAGAAATTTAAAAGAATATATTTCATGTAATGATTAACCTTATATAAAAAGCTGAAGTTATAATTTTTAATTACAAAGTTTTCTACAAAAAGAAGTGTTTATGATTTAAAATGTGAAGTTTCAATGAATCCCTTCCAAGAAAGAGATTATATCATTTGACAAAAACAAAACTTTTAAACATAATATATTTTTATTTAATATTTATATTTTAGATATATTCATAAAACTATTTCGAGATATATCATAACTAATAAATTTTTGTTTATTTTCGTTGTTAATATAAACAATAAATTTATCATATGTACAAATTAATTTAATAATTTTATCAGAAACTTCATATTTAGTGATAAATGTTCCATTAATACTATATAAATATAAATTACTTTTATTCCAAAACACAATATATCCAAACTTTTCATTAAATTCACTTCCATTGACTATTTCTGATATTTCAAATCTTCGTAATGTAAAACCTCGAATGATATCAAATATTATTATTTTATTATCTTTAACAATACATCCAATTAAATCATGTTCATTAATCGATATTTTTACTATTTAAAGGAATAATATAATTCGAAATTGGATTTATTAATTTTGGGATAAAGTTCATATAAATAATATGAAATATATCAATAACTCCAATTTCATTAATAAAGATTAAAAAATTGTTTTTAGTACTTAAAATGATTTTATCTTTATCAAAATTATGAAAAATTTGATTATTTTCTTGTTGAAGGAATTTATTTTTATTATTAATAATTTCTTGAATTTTTTGTATTAAATTTTGTTTATTAATTATTAAATTAGTAATTTTAATATTAAATTTATTATTTAAAAATTCCATAAAATTTTCATTATTACTTTCAATGAATGAAATATTTTTAGTAATAATTTGATTATTATTATTATTATTATTATTATTATCATTTAAAAAATCTGAACAATAATAAAATGGATAAATTATTTCTTGTGAACAAAATGTTTTAAGTTTTGTAATTTGTTTCGGTTTTGGTAATATTAAATCTTTTTGTTTATTAATAAATGAATGATTATTAAAACCATTTAAATAAATTAAAAAATTCAAATGTTGAAAGAAAATTATTTTTATAATATGTAATTAACTTCTTTGGTTGAAGAAGTTCATTAAATTTGATAAAATTAGAATTAATTTCAATGTTTAAATTAATGGAATGAATTAAATTATTAATTATATTAATATTATTATCATGAATACAATTTATTATAAATGTATTACTATTAAGAAAATAAAATTGAATGTTATTATCAAATGTATTATAATAAATTAATTTAGAAAATGATAATATAAGTAAAGGATGTTGAAAATAATATGAAAAATTAGAAAATCCAAAATTATTTACTATTTCATTAAAGTTATTATCATTTTTGATGTTCATAAAAATATCATTTGATTATTATTATTAATTAAATTACTATTAATTAATATTAATAAATATGATTTATATATAAATACAATAGAATCAAATTTATATTTTAAATAAAGAAATTTACAATTAAATTGTGAAATTATTTCTCCAAATTCATTATAATTAGAATTAAAACTTAAATATTCGATAACTGGATGCGTTTTTATGAATTTTTGTTTATCATAATTAAAATTATAAAATGGTGTTATAACACGTGAAGGCCAAAAAGGTTGTGAAAAATAATAAATTTCTTGATTTAAAATGTTTTTGTTTTTAATCATTAAATATTTAATATTAACATATTCTTTATATATATTAATTTTTTCTGAATTTCGATAAATTTTTGTAAATATTAATTGATTAAATATTTTATATATTTTAGTCGATATAATTTCATAATATTTATCAATTAATTTATTCGATATTATTATAATTTCATTCTTTTTAATATTTTCATAATAACTTTTTTGTAAATCCTTAAAATTGTTGAATTGTAAATTTTGTATAAAAATAATTTTTTTGTTTTCTTCTTTTTCTTCATTTATTTTACTGATAAAATCATGTACAATTTTGGGTGAGTTTTCAACCCATTCAATCAAATTGTTTTCTTCTGTTTCAATACATTTATTAATAATTTCATAAACTTCATATGTAAATTGTCCTATAAAATATGTAGAAAAAATAAATGAATTCAGCCAAAACATTTGAAGTAATTTAATCGTTTTATTATTATCTTCTTGAATTAAAAAATGGAATAAATTCACTTAAGATTAAAACTATAAATTCATTGTTATTAAATATTTCTTTATTTAAAAAGATATTATTATAATTTATTAAGATTGAAATACAATAAATTCGATTCTTTTCTATAACAATTTTACATAAATTATATATAATTTCACGTAATAACTTTTAAAATATTATTATTTTCTATAGTAATTTCGGTAGTTATCCTGTTAGTAAAACTTAATATAGAGTTATAAACTTTTGGTAATATTTGTATTAATATATTAGTTCGAATATTATATACTAAAAATAGTAAAAATTTGTTCAAATAAATTAATATCATTTTGAATATAATTTTTGTTGTTACATAATGTAAAGAATAATTCAATCGGATAAATACAATATAAATTAATGAATTCTTGTGATTGAAATGGATAAAAATAAATCACTTCAAATAATATGTCTGGAAATTGTTTTAAATTATTTAATATTAAATATACAACAAATTCTGTATATTTAATTCCATTTAAATAATTAGTTAATTCATTATAATTTATTTCATTGTTTTCAATAATTTTTAAGTTAAATCTTTTTAATAATTTTTGTATATTATTATAAAAATTAAATTTGTTTTTATATTTAGTAATGATTTCTTGTCGTGGAAATTCTTGTATCGTTTTCGATTTCAAAATTATCGTTTTCAAACTTTCATTTAATTCAAATTCATTGATAATATTATTAAATTTATCATTTAATAATTTTTGATTAATTAAAATCGTTTCTTTTTCAAAGTTTTTATGTTTCAAATTTAAGATATTTGGTATTAATGGACAAAAGATTTCAATGATATTAATGATTTCTTTGTTATTTTGGAAATAATTTGGCGTATTTTGAATATATTTTAATAAAAGTTCAATCGATTCTTTAGTAATTTGTGATAAATATTCATTGATATTTTGTTTAGTTTGATTAGAATATATTAAAATTATTAAACTAATAAATATTAATAAAATTATATTTGGTAATATATTCGGATATTTAATATTTTGATTAGAATAACATTCAATTAAACTAAGTTCATAATTAGATTTAATATCTGTTAATAATGAAAATAATTCATAGAAATAATGTTTGTTATTAAGAAATTTATAGAGATTTATTAATTTAGGAAAATTAATTTCAATTTTATTCTTTTGAATCTTATATAATAATTCAAAGATATTAAAATTGAAATTTAATGATTTCGTTGTTAATAATTTAATAATTAAATTCGTTTCTGTTAAATTATTCTTAATTGGAAATTCTTTCAAGAAAAATATTTTTATTTCATTTGTTAAATTTAAATTTTGTACATAAAATATAACAAGAATTAACTTAATTAAATATTTATTATCTTTAAGAAATTCTGTAGTCTTAATTAAGAATTGAATAATTATAATTCGTTTTTCTTCATTTTCATAAAATTTAATTAATGAAACAAATAATTCAAATGTATCATTAATAAATTCTTTTATTTGTTTGTTTTGAATAATATTTATATAAATAATTTCACTTAAATATTTTAATAATTCTTTTCGAAATATTTTCCCAAAACAAATAATTATATAAAAATGTTTTATATAACATTAAATTTTTGGTTAAAATTAAATAATTAATTAATTTGTTTAAATGAATTTCTTTAATAAATTCTTTTTTATCATTTAATATATTTAAAATATTATAAAATATTTTGTTATTGTTATTATTATTATTATTATTAACTTTCAAATAATTAATTAATGTAGAAAACATTTCTAAAAATTTGTTTTCTTCGTTACAATTTTTAATCATTTGAATAAATTTATAATTATAATAAGGAAATTGTAAATAATATGAAAATCCATAATAAGGTATAAACAAATTATTCTTTGGTAAATTAATTAATGTTGAATCAATGATTAAATAATTTGGTCCTTTCTTATATAAATTTTCTATTTCATTATAATTAGAAATCTCTCGAATATTAAATGATAAAGACCATAAAATATTATTCGGGATTATTGATCCAAATATAATTTCTTTGATGTTAATTCGTTCATTAATTTGATATGAATTATTATTAACATAAATTTTATTCTTCATAATACTTATAAAATACCATTTATTATGATTAATCATGATCGAATTTTGTAAAAATTGAAGTTCTTCATTCTTAATAATTATCGTAAATGTTTTACTTTGAAAGATTTGAAATTCATTCGTGAAATTTTTCGTAATTTTAAACCAAAATGATATATTTTCTAATTCTTGTTGAAATTTAATTGTAATATGATTTGAATATGGTAAAAATTCATAAATTGGAAAATGATCTTTTTTAATATCAATTAATTCTTCAAAATTAATATTTTGTTTTCGAATTAATGTTTTAAGAAATGATTTAGTAATATAACGATTTGAAATTTGATATAAATTTGGAATATTTTTATTTAATTTAAGATAAATAGGAATAGAATATTTAGAGAAATTAATGATATCAAATTGTGATGTTATAATTGGAGGATATTTTAACATTGGGATAAATACTGGTAATTGAAGAAAACTTTTCCCAAATATTAACTTTTGATATGTTTTAATATTTAATTTATATAAAATATGTGTAATATTTAATGAAAGTAATGTTTCATTTAATTTATCTTGAAATGTATTACTTAAAAATGATTTTAATAATTTAAGAATATATTTCTCTTTGATTAAATTTAATCGTTGTTCAAGAATTAAAAATCCATTGATATTTAAAAACTCATTTAAAAAATTATTCGAACTTTTAATTAAATTAATTAATAATAAAAATAAATTTTTTGATGAATTATTATTAATCTCATTTAAAAAAATTTGAATGATTCGTGAATTATTATCAAATGTTATAATCGAAAATATTAAATTATTATCATCAAAATTTTTATAAGATTTTAATAATTCTAAAAATAATTCTTTACGTTTGTTTTCATAATTTTGATAAAGAATCAAAAAAAAGTGCTTGAAATGATCGATATTTAATTAATATTTGTTCAAATATTTCTTCATTATGATTTAAATCTTCATAAAAAATTATAAAGTTGTTGTTGTTGTTTGAAACTTAATTTAAATTCATTCTTTTCGATTAATTCATTTAATATAATTGATGCTTTTTGAAATAATAAATTACTTTTATATTGATTTAAATATTCGATAAATAAGTCAATTGAACTTTCGAATTTTTTATTTGTTAATATTTGAATAATATTTAATATTAATTCTTGAAAATTATTTTCATTAATATTTATTTTATTAATTATATTTTGAAGTGGAAATTCTTCTTTAAAGATATTAAATTCAATTTCATTGTTTAATATGAATAAATAAATAGAATAAAATAAATAATATTTTATTAAATTACAATTTTCTTCTTTAAATATTTCATTATAAACAATTCTTAATATATTATTATTAGGGATTATTTTATTATTAGGAAGTGTTAATAATATAGAAAAATATTTCGATAATGAAATATTTGGTGTTACTTTTAAATAATTATAAAAGATATCAAATGTATTATTATGATTGTTATTAAAAAATTCATTAAAAAGTTCTTCTTTAACTTCAATGATTTTCCTTAAATAAATACTTATAAATATAATCGTGTTCTCAATACAAATTTTTGGTATTGTCACATTTTGTATTAATGTTTTCTTTACAAAATTAATAATATAAAATGAATTAGAATTTAAATTATTCGGGAAAATCGATTCTTTCTTAAAAATATCAATAAATATTAAACTTGATTTTAAATATGATTCTTTAAAGAAAAATATAAAGATAAATTGTTCAATAGATGGATCGAAGAAAAATGATGAAATAAAATTCGGAAATTGAAATACTGTCGAAAAAAATTCTGGAATAAGTTCTGAAGTACTAAAATCTGGAAATCGTAAAATTACATGAATAACTAAATCAATATAATGTATTGATGAAGGTAATAAATGTGTATGTTTCGCTATAAATATAAAATCTCGTAAAATTGCATTAATTAGTTGATTATTTGTTGTAAGAATCGTAAAAAAATTTAATGTGGCTTCAAGTAATGAAACTGATAATTGTGCAAAAACGTCGATTAGTTTCAATTAAATCTGGTCGTAAGTTAATAATATTATGAAAGAAAAAAATAGCATCAACTAAATTAGGATCACGATTTTTCCCTGATTTCGCTTTTGATATTTCATTAAGTTTATTTGTAAATAAATCTATAACCTTTTGCACACCTTCATCTTCTTCATTCATTGGAAATTAATCGTTTTAATACTGAAATGATTTGAATGTTTTATTTAAAAGTGTATTCTTCATTAAAAAAAAAAAAATTAAATTAAATTATAAAAATATATATTTTTATTAAAAAAAAAAAGAAAAGATAAAATGATTCATTAATTATTTCTATTATTAAATAAATATGAAAATATCGTTTGTAACACTGTTTGAAATGTTTTAATTCGATAACTCGTTGGAAAAGTTGATGAAAATTCATTTTCAATGTTAAGTCGAACAACTTTAACTTTAATTTCTGTCGCTTTCGCAATAATAAGCATTTCATAATCATATCCTGATGGCGTAATCTTAAGTTGTCTAAAAATAATTCGTCCTGCTTCTCGCGAAAACATGACTGCGCCGCAAATGTTTCGCGCACTTGATTTGACGCCATAAACGTCAAGCGCTTTGTTCGCTAAATATTCACAAAACACTGAGAGCGATGAACGCTTAATTTCATCATTTTCCGAATTCTTTAAATATTTACCAACAATAATAAATCGTTCCGTGTTATATAAATCATTAATTATCTCTTCTTGATAAGTTTCAAAGATAGAAAATGGAATACCTTGAAATGGAAGATACAAAAAGATGTATTGGCCCTCACGTACGAAGTCCTGAAATGGAAATACTTTCATTTAATGAACTGAAATATGGCAATGAAAGAACTCGAAATTCAGAATGTTCTCGTGAGAAATTAACTGAAATATCATAAGTATTATCATTGGATGAATTATTAACAATAATAACTTCATACGTAAACTCAACATTTTTACTTTTATATTCTAGAAAATATTCATATATATCTGAAAGTAATGAAAATATTCGATCTTCTTCATTACGAATTGGAATTATAATAGAAAATTGAAGTTCAGAAAGATCATAAATTGAAGGAAAAAGAATATTTTCTCCTGGAATAGGTGAAGGTTCAATAAAAAATTGATGTGATGTTGATGTTTCTTTTATATCTTTTGTTTCATTTTTATTTGTTTGAACTTGTCGAGTTTTTGATTTCTTGAAAAAATTAAATCGTTCCAAAAATGCATAAACTAACATAAAAGCACAAGCAGCAAAAAGAAGAAATGATAAAAAATCTGCTATAAAAGGTGGTTCTGGTGACATTTTGAATTTTTTTATGATTTGAAACCGATCAAAAATTAGGGTGCTTCATAAAATGAATATTGAAAAGTGTCACAACATCATAAAAAAAAATAAAATTTAAAATTTTATTTTATTAACAAACAAATTTACATATTTAAAATATATAATGTTTATAAAAATGATTAACTGGTGAATATGGTGATGAATTAAACCATATTATCGCATCTTCCATTTTCATTTTACTTTCACCATCTTCTAAAATATATGTTTTCCCATAATAAAATTCTTTTTCTTTTTCATTATCATTAAAATATTCATATCCTGGATAATAAATCGTGTTTTCTTTTCTTGTATTTGAGTTACAAAACTTTTCAATCGATTGTTGGATTTCTTCTAAATAACTTTTCATCCATTTAATTTCATGCGTTGTTATTATTGATGTTAATTTTTCTGAAAAAAGTTTCGCAATGTGATTATAACCTTTCCATATGTTTTCATACATCGCAAAATAATATGAAATGCAAACAACATTTAAATATATTTCTTCTGGAACTGATTTTAATTCAACTGTTTCAATAAATTTGTTCAGTTCTTTAATATAACAAAAATCTGTTTTTAATTTTTCTTGAACAATATTTAAATACAATTTAATTCCTTCTAAAAGATTTCCACTTAAGAACAAATTATGAATTTTCTCTTTTTCATTATTTACTTGAAATGTTAAATATTTCGTCGGCTCTTCAATATTAATTTCTTGATAAAATTCTTCTCTTTTATGAATATCTTCAAAATATATCGATATAACAAATCGTTTCTTTTCTGTTTCATTTAATTTGGTAAAAATTTCTTTTTCATATCCAAATTTGATACATATCATTATAAATCGTTCTTTAATCGTTGGATTATTAATTGTTAACATTTGATCAATTAAATACGCTGCAATTGGTTCGCCATGTTTCATTAAAATATGTTCGGCTGAATATATATCGCCAATACTTAAATATGATGTCGCAGAAAGATAAATATTCCCTTTTTCTAAATAATATTTCGATCGTTGATATCCAAATTTATATTCGAGATAAAGATCTTGTTTTTGAAATTCTTCGTCAAGAAATGGTTTCGCGCGCTGTTTCTTATATTTCGTTGTCCTCGTTATTTTGTTTTGATTTAAATTCGAATATTTTCGTTGAAGTGCTATAATTAATGCTTTATCTTCTTCATTAGTTTCAATTAATATTTGAAGCGCTTCATCAATATTCCCAATCGCAAGTTGATAATTACAAATTTCATTATTACTTGTCATTAACTTTGAGCGATTGTTCATCATTTCACGCCAAAATTCATATGAAACTGACGCTGATATTGCAACTGATAAATCATATTCACCTGAACTAAACATTTTTTCACAATAATGTTTATTATTACCAAGAAATAATTCAACTTCTGCTAAATGTTGAAGTTTTTCTTTAGATTTAATGGCACGTTTAATAATCCGCGTTTCATTATGATTTTGATCTAAAATTTCTTTCGAAATGGATTTTTTGGTTAATTTAATAAGATCATTAATATGTGGAATATCAAATTTTGTAAAAATTAATTTTTCTTTATTCTTTCCAATTCGTTTAGTGATTTTAATTAATTGTTCAAGACCTTTTAAAGGTTTAAGATAAAAAGAATCTAATCGAAGAATATTTTTCAACATTTTTTCTTTAAAAATTTTATCCAATGACCAATATTTAATCGATGATTCAAATCCTAATGTTATTAAAAGAAAACAATTCGTAGGTGAAATTGCTAATGATAATATTGACGAATTATGCGCTATAAATTTGGTGATAATAATATTTAATTTATAATTGTAAATAATAATTTCTCCTTTTATATTACTAATTATAATTATGTTTTTAATATATTGATGAAATTTAATGCATGTGATGGAATATTTATAATTTCCAATCGTTTCAAATGTTTTCTCTTTAAAATTCCATAACTTTAAATTACCTTTAATATCACCTGTAACAAATAAATTGGAATCTGTCGGTGAAAAACAAATATAATTTATAGTATTCGGTGAATTTTCATCTAATTCTGGAACTAAGTTAATTGTCGTCGAATTATTTTTATCTTTATAAATTAATGAACCACATTCACATGAATAAATTATTCCATTATCTTCAAAAGGTATAAAAATTCCATAAATTGGATAAATATATTGTGTCTCTGTTCTAAATACAAATTCTTTAGTTTCAATATTATAAATATAAATTCCATAACATTTTTTGACAAATAAGTAATAATTCGGAATGAAAATGATTAAAATTGATACTTAAAATTGGTTGTTTTTCTGATATTTTAATGTTTTGTATTAATACTTTCGTTTGTAATGAAAATAATCCAACAATTCCACTTACGTAGCCGCAGCCAACAATGCCGCCGCCTGGTGAAATGTCCATGCACGTCATTTTCCCAAATTTTTCAATTGGTTCAATGCGATCAATACGTTCTATAGAGTTTATATTCCAAATACAAATAGAACCTTCGCCACCTGTGGTAACAAATATATCATTAGAATTTGGTAAAAATTGAATTGATATGGATTTAAACCAATGACCTGAAATATTTTTGTTTGATGATTCTTTTGAATTGAATATCATATATACAAAATGTTCCATCTTTAAACCCAATCGCAATTCGATTTTCTTTAATCGATTTCATACTTGAAAATCCAATATTAGAAATTGAAATGATTTCATTAGGTTCATTAGACGTAGAATTCCAAATACGTAAAATTCCTGTCCGTGAATCGCCTGTGTAAAATAGCCCTGGATATAGTGTAGACCAAACACCTGTTTTAAGTGAATATGATAAACCTTTAATAAAATGAACTAATCCAATGTTATTCCGAATGTCGAAAATTCCAATGCCATTCTTAAAGATAACTAAACAATTCGTTTCACAATTAGGATCAAGTTCAACTGATGTAACTGACCCTCCATTAGTGTAATATTTTGTATCAATTTCATGTCCGTTAATACGAATTATATGTCCAAGCCCATTACCTCCAAAAATTATTGGATATTTATCATAATTAAATTGTGTAATAGCCATTATACGCATATTAGAAAAATCTCCAATTTCTGTTTTTGTAGTTGTCCCATCAAGTGAATAAAGAAAAAAGATAGAAAAATAACACGACCAACAAAATAATGTTAAATCTTGATTCCGCCAACAAATCGAGATAATTATTTCTTCATTAGGAATTGTTCGTATAATTTCTTGACTTAAAATATTAACAATATGAATTTCTTTAGAATAATAACTAATAGCTATTAGTTCTGTTTGAATACTTGCAAGAGAAATAGTTCGAATAGCATTTTGTGATGTTATAACATTAATATTCTTTAATGTGATTTGATCATAAACATAAACTGATAATAACGTTGCATAAGCAAAATATTTAGAATTTTGTGTTAAAACACTTGTGGATAAATTTTGTATACCTGGATAATTCATATTTATAAGATCTCCTTTTTGATATTTTAATAATTGATGAATATCATCTTCTTTTGTTTCATTCATTAAAAATAAACGTGCTTATATGATGGAAGCCGTTTATTTATAATGATATACGTTTAATAAAAATTATATGAATAATTCTTCAAAAGATAATTTTTCAAAATCATTAGATTTTCAGTGTATAATTCATAAAATACAATGTGAAAGAGCTTTAAATTATTATTTATTATCATTATTTAAAACAGAATCTAAAAATAATTTCGAACAAATAACAACAAAATTAAATTCTATTATTCCTAAATCTTACTTAAAACCAATAAATCATACAGAACAAGAAAATTCAGGAGAAGATGATTATAATGAACTCAATCAATATTTAGAAGAAAATAATTTAACGATTCCTCAAAATAAATTCGAATTCTTTCAAATCTTTGAAGATAGTGT